>NC_072386.2:97874873-98177903 GCF_028885625.2 Pongo pygmaeus
TCAAGTAATTTAAGTCTTTATCTTTTTCCCTATTAAAACTGGCACAGAATGAATATACTTAAAACTACTGAAACTTAAAAATACTTATGATGGTAAATTTTACGTTTATTTTACTACAATTAAAAACTGGTGAAACCCCGCCTCTACTAAAAATACAAAAATTAGGCTGGGTGCAGTGGCTCACACCTGTAATCCCAGCACTTTGGGAGGCCAAGGTGGGTGGATCACGAGGTCAGGAGTTTGAGACCAGCCAGGCCAACATAGTGAATCCCCGTCTCTACTAAATATACAAAAAATTAGCTGGGCGTGGTGGCGGGTGCCTGTAATCCCAGCTATTTGGGAGGCTGAGGCAGGAGAATCACTTGAACCTGGGAGACGGAGGTGGCAGTGAGCCGAGATTGCGCCACTGCACTCCAGCCTGGGTGACAGAGTGAGACTCCATCTTTAAAAAAAGAAAAAAAAAGTAAAATTTTAAAAACTGGCACAGATCTATTAGGGAATAGACTGCAAAAGCACTTGAATAAAAATGAGATTTTAAGGACTTTCCAGCACTTGGAGTTTGGGGGATATGGACTGAAAGGGGGGAAGGTAGAGAGGCAGAGTTTACAAATAAACTCTCTCAGAGGCCTTGTCTGCCCACTTTACTGAACTTGACCCAGGGTTATAGAGTTTGATGAGCTTTGTAAGCATAGGCAAATCAAAGGTCTGCCAATCTTCAGAACACTAATATTCATGGGCACTTTTGTCACATGTTTTAGGTCCTATGCTGGGCATCAGAGCAGACACAGGTGTGACAAGCTCCCTGGGTTAATGGTGGGAATATAAATGTATAGAGACAACATTAACAAGCACAGAACTCACTAAGTGCAATGAGGGGTGTTTGAAATTCTATGAACACTTTGAGGGGCTTTGGGGAAAGAAGAACTACCTCTGCAAAGGGAACAAGGAGTTGGGAAGAATGTAAAAAAAAACAACCCCCGAGCATGGTTGAGAGTGCTTTCACTAGTCAGTGATTCTCATCAGCAACACCTGGAGAGCTTGTATGAACACAGGTGGCTGGTCCCCATGCCCAGCGTTTCTGATTCAGTAGGTTTAAGATGGGGCCCAACACTGGCATTTCTTTTCTTTCTTTTTTTTTTTGAGACGGAGTCTCACTCCGTCGCCCAGGCTGGAGTGCAGTGGTGCGACCTTGGCTCACTGCAACCTCCACCTCCCAGGTTCAAGTGATTCTCCTGCCTCAGCTTCCTGAGTGGCTGGGATTACAGGTCCCCGCCACCACCCAGACTAATTTTTGTGGAGATGGGGTTTCACCATGTTGGCCAGGCTGGTCTCAAACTCCTGATCTCAGGTGATCTGCCTGTCTCAGCCTCCCATAGTGCTGGGATTACAGGCGGGAGCCACTGCGCCCAGCCCACATTGGCATTTCTAACAAGCTCCCTGGTAATGCTGCTTCTCTGGCCTAGAGGCTGCACTATGAGAACCACTGAGCTGGGTCAAGAGGAGGAGAAAGGACCTACCACGAAGTTGGGGAAAGGATGTGCAAAGACACAGAGGAATGAGAAGGCAACAGGTGTTCAGAGGGTGATGAGCAAATCCGTGAGGCTCCAGCATGTGGGCTGCCAGGTGCCAGATGATGGAGGACTCATGTGCCAAGCCCAGGAGTTTGGACTGGATCCTGGAAGTGGAGGACGTCCAAAGGAGGTTCTTGTGGAGGGAAGAATACAAACAGACTGGCAGTTCTGCAAGATCACTTTGGAGGACAGGTGGGGTGGGGAGGAGAAAATGGAGGCCGAAAGACTAGCTAGGAGGCTGTCACCACTAGCCTGTCAGATCCCACTAGCCTTGATCTTATGCTACCCAGAGTCCCAGGAGTAGGGAGAAATCAGAAACTCAGATAAGCAGCAGTTCCTGTAAAAGGGCAACCTGGACCACCACTGAGTGGGCAGTAAGTAGTGAGCCCAGGAGCAAATACTTTATATGCTTCACCTCTTCACATACTCCTCACAGCCTTGGAATCAGGTGTTCACATCAAAGCTCAGAGAAGTTCAGGAACCAGACCAAGGTTAGGATGCAGCCAGATTCAAACCCGGGTGAAACCCATTCTCTCTCCAGCACTCCGCATTTCCCCACAGTCTAGATTCTTTAGGAGCCTGCCCCATTCTTTCAGGTGCTTTCAGGCTACGTGTGCTATAGGCATACGTGTTGTGAGTGCTCAGTGTGTGTGTTGGGTGGGTGTGTGTTCTGGGTATGTGTGTGTCATGTGTGCACGTCTAGGTGGGTGTGAGTATGCAGTGTCTGTGTTATGTGTGCTGGATACTGCTAGATAGTTGCCTCCCAATCCCCTCTTCTCCATCTTGTCACTGAAGGTGAAAGAGTCTCTTTGGAAATATTCACGGGGACAGAGAGAGCCAGAAAGGGAGGACTTTCCCACGCATTCAGTTTTTCCCATGATACATCAGGCAGTAAAGAAGAATGTCATCCTGACCATCGGCTTCCCTGACATAACGCTGAATAATTCTCAGACACTCGCAGGCCAGTTGAAGACAGCATAAAGCCAGCCCCGCAAAAATCCCGGGGACAACAGGAATAGTGGTGAGAACTAACTTGTCAGGTAGAGGGTTTTTTTTCATGGACTCAACTCAGGAACCAGCCAAAGGGAGAGATGTGAAATAATGAAAGAGGAAAGGATGGCAGGGCAGGAAGGACTCATTGACTTGGAGTAAGAAAAGCTGAGTTCGGCCAGGTGCAGTGGCGCAGGCCTGTAATCCCAGCACTGGGAGGCCAAGGTAGGCAGATCATGAGGTCAAGAGATCGAGACCATCACCAACATGGTGAAACCCCATTTCTACTAAAAATACAAAACTTAGCTGGGTGTGGTGGCGTGCGCCTGTAGTCCCAGCTACTCGGCAGGCTGAGGCAGGAGAATCGCTTGTACCTGGGAGGCAGAGGTTGCAGTGAGTCAAGATTGCGCCACTGCACTCCAGTCTGGTGACAGAGCGAGACTCTGTCTCAAAAAAAAAAAAAAAAAAAGAGGCCAGGTGCGGTAGCTCATGCCTGTAATCCCAGCACTTTGGGAGGCCGAGGCGAGCGGATCACGAGGTCAGGAGATCGACACCATCCTGGCTAACACGGTGAAACCCCATCTCTACTAAAAATACAAAAAAAAAAAAAAATTAGCCGGGTGTGGTGGCGAGCACCTGTAGTCCCAGCTACACGGGAGGCTGAGGCAGGAGAATGGCATGAACCTGGGAGGCAGAGCTTGCAGTGAGCCGAGATAGCGCCACTGCACTCCAGCCTCGGCAACAGAGCAAGACTCCGTCTCAAAAAAAAAAAAAAAAAAAAAGAAAGAAAAAGAAAGAAAAGCTGGGTTCAGGACTCCCAGCAGCCATTTACTGCTGTATGACCTTGGACAAATCCCTTCCCCTCTCTGGGCCTCAGTTTTCTCAACCAGTTAAATTCATTAGATGGATTAGATTAAGCCCCTTTCCAGCTTTGATGTTCTGTGCTTTTTCCTTTTAAATGTACCTGACTGTGACTTTTCCAGGAAAATGTCAAACATTTCAAAGGGCAAGCTTCTATGTTTGCCAGACATTTTTTGTCACTCTTCGGCTGGCCTTGTCTACACTTCATGTTCAGGGGATTTTCTATGATGCATGTGGTTTCTAATTTCTCGAGTTATATTTCCTCGTTTCTATGGGTTGACTGTTGCAGAAACAGGGCACTTTTTTTTTTTAAAAAACAAATATGCAGTCCCATGCCAACAGGAATATCCTGTTTACAGGAGCCTCCTTTTACAAGGTACCAGCTGTTTGAAAACATTTGTGTATTGCCACATAGAATAATCTCCCCATAAGCAACTATTTTTTTCCTAGTAACATCATTTTCTGCAATGCAATCATATAGTGGGATAGACCCCCTTAAAAAGCAAATATCCCATGTGCTTATCATGTTAATCTGGTTTCTTCCTCTCCTTCTATATGAGTTTTCTCAGGCTGCTGTGACAAAAGATAGTCATGTGCCACATAATAAGGTTTTGCTCAACGATGATCCCCATATACAATGCCTGTAAGTTTATAATACTGTGTTTTGACTGTCCCTTTTGTATGTTTAGATAGGTTTAAATACACAAATACTTACCATTGTGTTACACTTGCGCACATAATTCAGTATGGTAACATGCTGTCCAGGTTTGTAGCCTAGGAGCAACAGGCTATGCCATATAGCCTAGGTGTATAGTAGGCTCTATCACCTAGGTTTGTGTAAGTGCGCTCTATGATGCGTGAATGACAGGATTGCCTAACGATGCATTTCTCAGAAAATATCCCCACTCTTGGCCAGGCACCATGGCTCATGCCTGTAATCCCAGCACTTTGGGAGGCCGAGGTGGATGGATCGCCTGAGGTCAGGAGTTTGAGACCAGCCTGACCAACATGGTGAAACCACATCTCTACTAAAAATACAAAATTAGCAGAGTGTGGTGGTGCATGCCTGTAATCCTAGCTACTTGGGAGGTTGAGGAAGGAGAATCACTTGAACCCAGGAGTCTGAGGTTGCAGTGAGCCAACATCTCGCCATTGCACTCCAGCCTGGGCAATGAGAGCAAAACTCTGTCGGAAAAAAAAAAAAAGGAAGGAAGGAAAGAAAGAAGAAAGAGAGAAAGAAAGAAAGAAAATATCCCCACTCTTAAGGGATGCATGACTGTACTGCTACCTGAGTGCCTTAAACAACAGAAATTTATTGTCTGGCAACTCTGGAGACTAGAAGTACAAGATCAAGGTGTTGACAGGGTTGGTTTCTTCAGAGGGCTGTAAAGAAGAATCTGTTCCATGCCCCTCCCCTTGCTCCTGGCAGTTGTGTGGTAACCTTTGCTGTTTCTTGACTTGTAGAAGCATCATCACAATTTCATCTTCACATGGCATTCTCCCTGTGTGCATGCCTGTGTCCAAATCTCCCTTTTATTTTATTTATTTATTTATTTAATTTTTTTTTAGATGGAGTCTCACTCTGTCACCCAGGCTGGAGTGCAGTGGCCCGATCTCAGCTTACTGCAAGCTCCATCTCCTGAGTTCACGCCATTCTTCTGCCTCAGCCTCCCGAGTAGCTGGGACTATAGGCGTCCGCCACCATGCCCGGCTAATTTTTTTTTTTTTTTGGTATTTTTAGTAGAGACGGGGTTTCACCATGTTAGCCAGGATGGTCTCGATCTCCTGACCTCGTGATCCGCCCACCTCGGCCTCCCAAAGTGCTGGGATTACAGGCTTGAGCCACTGCGCCCGGCCCCAAATCTCCCTTTTATAAGAACACCAGTCATACTGGATTAGGGGCCACCCTACTCCAGTATCACCTCATTTCAGTTAACAAATTATGCCTGCAACAATGCTGTTGCCAAAGAAGGTCACATTCTCAGGTACTGGAGTTAGGAGTTGGACATATGAATTAGTGACATGTGAATTTGACATATGATTTTTTTTAAAGTGTGCACTTTTATTCAACTGGTCCAAGTCAGTGCACAGGCAAGCCCTGGCTGCCTCCAGCCACTCCCAGGGAGACAGAAGGCTTTCATACATCTCAAGTTGGGGGACAAAAAAGGGGGGTCACAAAGGCTGATCATTCAAAATAAAACAAAATAAAAAAGTATTAAGGTGAAGATTTAAAAAAATTTGCACTTTGTAATTTTTTTTGTTTTGTTTTGAGATGGAATCTCGCTCTTGTCGCCCAGGTTGGAGTGCAGTGGCGCAATCTCGGCTCACTGGAACCTCCACCTCCTGGGTTCAAGTGATTCTCCTGCCTCAGCCTCCTGAGCAACTGGGATTATAGGCACCTGTCCACCACGCCTGGCTAATTTTTGCATTTTTAGTAGAGACGGGGGTTTCACCATGTTGGTCAGGCTGATCTCAAACTCCCGACCTCAGGTGATCCACCTGCCTCAGCCTCCCAAAGTCCTGGGATTACAGGCGCGAGCCACCGCACCCAGCCTGCACTTCGTAATTTCCATGAAAGCAATGCTATCACCTCCCCTGTGTGGACTCAGGAAAGGACTGGGCGATTCTCCTTAGAGAGGAGTGGGGTGCTTTTGGGAGGGCAAGAGACTTCCTTTGACATATGAATTAGTGGGGGAAGAACACAAAACAGAACACCTTTCCTCATCAACTTTTCTGTGAGATGTGCAGTACTACCTTGGGGCTCAAGAAAATTCTGAATGTTCAGGTTCAGCATCTAGGTTCAACATCAACATAAGACTACCCTCTTCTTCACAGTAACAAAATCCTTTGTAGGAGTTTGCCACGAGCAAGACTCTTCATATACATCCTCTCCTTAGATACAAATACCAGCTTCTGGAGGTGGGTTGCAAGGAGAGAGACAGACTGTTCAAGCTGGAGGATTCCAATAGTCTTGGATTTGAATCCCAAGTCAAACAATATTGGGTGAGGATTTTCTGATGATTATGCAAAAAGAAAACTAAAATCCTCCACATTTCTGACTAAGGAGGACAGCTAGTTAGATAGAAAGTGTTCCATTGTTAAACAGCTGTCTTCTTCAGCAATCACACAGAAAGGAAAACACCTTAGAGTATATGGTAGCATATGCTTTTGGGGGAAAACAAAAGTATCATATGGCCAGGCACAGTGGTTCACAGGCACATTGGGAGGCTCATGCGAGAGAATCGCTTGAGCCCAGGAGTTCAAGACTAGCCTGGGCAACGTAGTGAGATCTCATCTCTACAAAAATTAAAAAAATTAACCATGTGTGGTTGTGCATGTCTGTAGTCCCAGCTACTCAGGAGGCTGAAGTAGGAGGATTGCTTGAGTCTGGAATGTTGAGGCTGCAGTGAGCCATGCACTGCCCTCCAGCCTGATTGACAAAGCAAGACTCTGTCTCAAAAAACAAACAAATAAACACAGTATCATACATGTGTTTTTAGAGATAAAAAGGTTACCACTCTTTAAGTGGGTGAAAACATTTAGGAGACACATTGAAGCCAGGAGTGCAATCTTTTGTTTACAAATAATTGTTGAGCACTTGGTATGTTTCAGATGTCTGCTAACTAGCTTTGAATATATACAGATTACCAAAAAAGAAAATAAGCCCACAACACCTTAAATAGTCCCCCCATGTGACACAGGTGTGCAGCCATGATAAGTGCAACTACAAGGAGAGTGATTAACCATACCCGACCCAGAGGCTGCCATGAAATCTATCACTGTTTTTGTACCAGCCACACTTCCCACAGGCTGCTTCTTGGTTTGACTGAGTGCGGCAGGCAACCCACAGCAGCCCTGTTCCTGGAGATGCTGGATTCCTGTGATAGGTGCCACTGGTTCAGGGACTCCCCAACACACCTGCTGAACTTTCTTTAGACTGAATGGCAGTCTAGGATGCCTCTACCCACGCTTCCTCCCTTATTGCCTTCACTTTGGGACAGAATTGCATCCACCTGTGGTCTGCCTCTTGAGACAACTCTACAGAAAACTTATTTCCCTCTCCCCCGCCTGGAGCTCCCTCAGCCTCCGACTAGTCCCTCCTGGTTTTCTATCACAGGCATTTGTCCTAATGAAATCCCTGTGTGTTTAAACCCATCTTAGCATCTGCTTTTTGGAGGACCTGAACAAAAGGTGACTAAGACTTAGTAGCTTCACAACCACAAAGAGATATCACCTTGCATCCCTTAGGATAGTGATATCAATAAAAACAACAACAGAAAAGATCAACTGTTAGGCCGGGCGCAGTGGCTCACGCCTGTAATCCCAGCACTTTGGGAGGCCCAGGCAGATGGATCAGGAGGTCAGGCGTTCAAGACCAGCCTGGCCAACATAGTGAAAATCTGTCTCTACTGAAAATACAAAAAATTAGCTGGGCGTGGTGGTGGGCACCTGTAATCCCAGCTACTTTGGAGGCTGAGGCAGGAGAATCGCCTGAACCTGGGAGGTGGAGATTGTAGTGAGCCAAGATGGCACCACTGCACTCTAGCCCGGGCGACAGCGTGAGACTCTGTCTTAAAAAAATAATAATAATATTAACTGTTGAGAGGATGTGGGGAATTTGGAACTCTTGTGTACTGTTGGTGGATGTAAAATGGTGCAGCCATGATAGAACATAGTATAGAAGTTCCTCAAAAAATTAAAAATAGAATGATCATGGGTGGGCCTGGCGCTGTGGCTCACACCTGTAATCCCAGCACTTTGGGAGGCTGAGGCCACTGGATCACCTGAGGTCAGGAGTTTGAGACCAGCCTGACCAGCAAAGTGAAACCTCGTCTCTACTAAAAATACAAAATTAGCCGGGTATGGTGGTCATGCCTGTAGCTGAGATCATGCCATTGCACTCCAGCCTGGGCAACAAAAACAACACTCCATCTCAAAAAAAATAGAATGAACATATGATCCAGCAATTCCACTTCTGGGTGTACACACAAAAGAATTGAAAGCAGAGTCACAAACAGGTATTTATACATCTGTGTTTGTACAGCATTATTCACAGTAGCCAAAAGGTGGAAGCAACTCATGTGTCCATCAACCCATGGATGGAGCAATAAAATATGGTCTATACATAATGGAATATAACTCAACTTTGAAAAGGAAGGAATTCTGATACACGCTACAACATTGATTAACCTTGAAGACATTATGCTAAGCAAAATAAGCCAGCCACAAAAGACAAAGATTTTGTTATTCCACTTATATGAGGAGTCAAGTTTATAGAGGCAGAAAATAGAATTGTACTTGCAAGGGGTTAGTGGGAGAAGGTAAAGGGAACATATTGTTTAATAGGAACAGTTTCAGTTGGAGAAGATGAAAAAATGGAGATTCATGGTGGTGTCAGTTGCACAACGATGTGAATGTATTTAATGTCACCAAACTGTACATTAAAAATGACTAAAAGGTCAAGTGTGGTATCTCACATCTGTAATCTGAGCACTTTGGGAGGCCGACATGGGTGGATTACCTGCAGTCAGGAGTTTGAGACCAGCCTGGCAAACATGGCGAAACCCTATTTCTACTAAAAATACAACAATTAGCTGGGTATGGTGGCACACACCTGTAATCCCAGTTACTTGGGAGACTAAGGCATGAATATCACTTGAACCCGGAAGGCAGAGGTTGCAGTGAGCCAAGATTGCACGACTGTACTCCAGCCTGGGCTATAGAGACTGTCTCAAAAAACAAAAATAAAAATGACTAAAGCAGCTGGGTGCAGTGGCTCTCGCCTGTAAACCCAGCACTTTGGGAGGCGAAGGTGGGCAGATCACCTGAGGTCTGGAGTTCAAGACCAGCCTGGCCAACACAGCGAAACCCCAGTCTCTACCAAAAATACAAAAAAATTAACCAGGCGTCGTGACACATGACTGTAGTCCCTTCTACTCAGGAGGCTGAGGCACAAGAATCACTTGAGCCCGGGAGGCAGAAGTTGCAGTGAGCCAAGATCGTGCCACTACACTCCAGCCTGGGCAACAGAGTGAGATTCTGTCAAAAAAAAAAAAAAAAAAAAAAAAGCTAAAGTGACTTGGGAGGCTGCGGTGGGAGGATCACTTGAGCCCAGGGGGTCAAGAATGCAGTGAGCTGTGTTGGTGCCACTGCACTCCAGCCTGGGTGATACAATGAGACGCTGGCTGAAAAAAAAAGAAAAAAAAAAAACCACGAAAAGAAAAGAAAAGAAAAGAAAAACAAATTAAAACAAAAAATGATTAAATGATAAATTTTTATGTTACATATATTTTACCACAAATAAAAAATGTTTTAAAAACAATAAAATTCTTGACTCTTGGAGAGTGACAAACTTGGAAGTCGGGAACCAGGAGGCAGTTTGGTTTGGGGTGGAGAGCCCTGGGCTTTAGGTCAAGGGACTCTGGTTTAAGGGAGTGATACGGTCAGAGCCTCTGTGTAGGCCAAGGAGTCCCTGATGTTGCCTCCAGGCTGCCGGACAGCTCACTGTGTCACCCTCATAAAGTGACTGCTCACATTTCTCTAGAAATAGGGAGCTCCCTCTGCCACCAAGCAGTGCTGACTTGTTAGAAACTTCCTCTTGAGGAGCTCCAGTGGCGCTTGTTTAGGGCATGGTACTTATGCAGAAAGGACCTCTTGATATGGAACCCAAGTTTGCATCGTTGTTCTGACCTTTGGGAACACTCAGGACAACTCTGTTTCCCTTCCCAGCCCTTCTCCATCTGCATGCCAATTTCTCCCTCACTCTACCCTCCTCCCAAAGGAATGCTGTTTACTCCAGAGACAAACAGCCCGAGGCAGGATTCCCAGCACCCCTTCACCCCTCTACCCAGCACCTGTCCATGGGTTGAAACACCCAGGGATGAATGCCAAATCCTGTTGAAAAGTGCTTGGGGGTACCTGGATGAAAAGGCCAAAGAGGCATAGGGCAGGGTGTTTATTCTTCAAAAGACCTAAGTGGTCCAAAGGCCTGTGTTTGCCAGTTTACCGCTTGAAAACCGAAACTAACCTAATCTTTTCACTGTCAAGATATTCCGTGTTTATACTTCATTTCAAGGAGCTGCATGATTCACCAGACAGCTGATAGTGATCAGAAAACATGTTTAGTATTGGTTTACTACTTTATAAGCTTATATTTTAGACAAGAGAGGGGTCAGAGGCCAGGTACAATGGCCCAGCACTTTGTGTAATCCCAGCACTTCAGGAGGCTGAGGCAGGCAGATCATCTGAGGTCAGGAGTTCGAGACCAGCCTGGGCAACATGGCAAAACCCCGTCTCTACTAAAAACACAAAAATTAGCTGGGCGTAGTGGCACATGCCTATAATCCTGGCTACTTGGGAGGCTGAGGCAGGAGAACCACTTAAACCTGGGAGACAAAGGTTGCAGTGAGCAGAGATTGTGCCACTGCACTCCAGCCTGGGCAACAGAGCAAGACTCTGTCTCAAAAAAAAAAAAAAAAACACAGAGAGAGAGGGACAGAGAAAGGCAACGGCTCTTAGAAGATTTCCCCTAAGTGAGCCATTTTGGTCGTTTAAATACATCCTTTGTCCCCCACTATACCAAGAAAGCACTAGATGCCACATGCATACATGGCCAGGCTTTTCTATCTGGGAGTTTTTATTTGCAATGAGATAAAATATAGACCTAGGCACAGGTCACAGTGGTTTGGCCAAATATCCGGAAGACAGAAAAGGAGAAGATACTTCCTTTCATACTTTCCTTTTGGCCTTTTATCTTCAAACTGTGATTATGAGAAGTAGTTAGGGGCTTGGGCTTGTCAAGGAACCCAGGTTCATATCCTAGCTTTTATATGCCGTGGACAGATGGACAGGCTATACAATTGCTCTGTGCCTCAGTTTTCTTGTCAGTAAATTTGGGATAAAAATAGTGACTCCTGGCCGGGCTGGGTGGCTCACGCCTGTAATCCCAGCACTTTGGGAGGCCGAGGCGGGTGGATCATGAGGTCAGGAGTTCAAGACCAGCCTGGCCAAGACGGTGAAACCCCATCTCTACTAAAAAATACAAAAATTAGCCGGGCACGGTGGCGGGGGCCTGTAATCCCAGCTACTCTGGAGGCTGAGTCAGGAGAATCGCTTGAACCCGGCAGGTGGAGTTTGCAGTAAGCCGAGATCACGCCATTGCACTCTACCCTAGGCATCAGAGCAAGACTCCATCTCAAAAAAAAAAAAAAAAAAAAAAAAAAAATAGTGACTCCTGTAGAAGGGTATGAGTATGAATAACAGCCAGAAATTACTGGAAATTTTCTGTGGGCTAGGCGTCGTGCTAAATCATTTATATACATTGTCTCATTTAATCCTCAAGCCCAGGATGATCTAATCCCAAAGCATATGATCTTAACCACAGTGTGACACCTCATTTTATTAATTGAGGGATGCTTGTAAAAAAAAAAAAAAAAAAAAGTAAGCCCAGCCTCAGTATAATAAGTTGTAGCATTTCCCTTCTACATGTGGCATGTGGACCTGAGGTTCAGAGAGATTAAACAAAACTCTCTAGACTCACAATGCCAGGAGATAATAAAGCCGGGGCTTAGCATTGGATCTTTCCTCCCCAAACACAAACAAATTGTGCAAAGGCACAGAAGAGACTATCAGGCAGGGAGGAGGGGTTTTGAGCCAGACTTTAAAAGAGGAAAGGAGAGGGAAGAGGGGCAGGAAGGCAGTCCAGGCAGGAGACTAGAGCATGGTTAAAGTCCTAGAGACATGAAAGTGCAGGGTGAATCAGAGTTCCGGAAATGGCACACAGGGGAGTGGGCTTGGCTGGGGATGTGGGAGCCAGGCAGGACTGTATCCTAGGCCAGGTCACAGACACCTCTGAATGCCAGGCCAAGAATATACATCACCATCTGAACATTCACAGATCTTACCACCCAGCAATAAACTTCTTGAGATCTACACCCTAGATAAAGCCCTGCTCCTGTGCACCAGGAGATATACATAAGAATGTTCATAGCAGAATTGTAAATAATGGTTAAAAAAAAAACTACAAATAAGCCTAATGTCTACCAACAAATAAATAAGATTTTTTTGGCTGGGTGCGGTGGCTCACGCCTGTAATCCCAACACTTTGGGAGGCTGAGGTGGGTGGATCACCTGAAGTTAGGAGTTCAAGATCAGCCTGGCTAACATGGAGAAACTGCTCTCCACAAAAATACAAAAATTAGCCAAGCGTGATGGTGGGTGCCTGTATTCCCAGCTACTTGAGAGGCTGAGGCAGGAGAATCACTTGAACCCAGGAGGCAGAAGTTGCAGTGAGCTGAGATTGCGCCATTGCACTCCAGCCTGAGCGATAGAGGGAGAATCCATCTCAGGGAAAAAAAAAAAAAAAAAAAAAAGATTTTTTTGTCTATTCACACAATGGAATACTACACAGAAGTGAACATGAATGAATTAAAGCCACATTCAATAATATGGAAATAATAAGTAAAGAAAACAAGCTGCACACAGTGAAGTATTATTCAGCCTTAAAGAGAAGGAAATTCTATGATTTGTGACAAAGTAGATGACATTATGTTGGAGGACTTTATGCTAAGTGAAATAAGCCAGCTATAGAAAGACAAATACTGTCCCAGCCACTCGGGAGGCTGAGGCAGGAAAATTGCTTAAGCCTGGGAGGCAGAGGCTACAGTGAGTGAAGATTGCGCCATTGCACTCCACCCTGGGTGATGGGAGTGAAACCTTGTCAAGAAAGAAAGAAAGGAAGGAAGGGAGGGAGGGAGGGAGGGAGAAAAAAATACTGCATAGTCTCACTTATATGAGGCATCTAAAATAGTCAAACTCATAGAAGCAGAGAATAGAACAGTGGTTGCCAGGGGCTAGGGTAAGGGGAAATAGAGAATTTTTGCTCAATGGGTATAAAGTTTTGGTTATGCCAGATGAATAAGTTCTAGAGATCTGTCGTACAACACAGCACGAAAAGTTAACAATAGGTGTTGTGCACTTTATGTTAGGAGGAGAGATTTCATGTTTAAGTGTTCTTACTACACACAAAAAGGAAAAAAAGAATACAAGGAAGTATTTGGAAGTGTTGGATATGTTCAGAACCTTAGTTGTAGTGATGGTATCACGGGTATATGCATATGTCCAAACTCACACAGATGTACACATTAAATATGTGCAATTTTTGATATATCGATTATACCTCAATAAAACTTTAAAACATTAGAATATAATGCCTTTTTATAAAGCTCAAAACAAGCAAAAAAGGCCGGGCACAGTGGCTCACACCTGTAATCCCAGCACTTTTGGAGGCCAAGGCAGGCAGATCACCTGAGGTGGGGAATTCAAGACCAGCCTAGCCAACATGACAAAACCCCATCTCTACTAAAAATACAAAAATTATCCGGGCATAGTGGCCCATGCCTGTAGTCCCAACTACCCAGGAGGCTGAGGCAGGAGAATCCCTTGAACCTGGGAGGTGGAGGTTGCAGTGAGCCAAGACCACGCCACTGCATTCCAGCCTGGACGACAGAGCGAGACTCCGTCTCCAAAAAAAAAAAAAGCAAAATAATAAATAAAATAATAGATTGTTTTCTTACAAATACATTTGGAGTAAACCCATTATAAAATAAAGGGAATGCAAACACAGGATAGTGGCCATGGCGGGTAGTCTGGGGTGGTCTTCTAGGGATGAGCTAGGAAGGACTCACCGCAGTGGATGCAATAGCACTAGGAATGTTCTAATCCTTAACTTGGGTGGTGGTTTGTATGTATTCATTTTTTATTATATAAAAATATATGATATAATTTGTATAATTTTTGTCTAAAAACATATATACTTAACTTACATATGTAGTACATGTAACTTTTGTATGCATTATATATATATTGCCTAATACTAATTTATTTATTTTAATTTTATTTTTTATTTTTTAAAATTTTAAATAGAGACAGTGTCTTGCCATGTTACCTAGGTTGGTCTCGAACTCCTAGCCTCAAGTGATCCTCCCACCTCATCCTCCCGAAGTGCTTGGATTACACCATGCCCAGCCAAAAATTTTTTTTTTAATGTAGAGGAGTCTAGTAGAAATGCTCAAATAGATTAAGTGAGTGAGATCTAGATTACAGCCCCTTGTAACTTTATTTTTTTTGAGACGGAGTCTCACTCTGTTGCCCAGGCTGGAGTGCAGTGGCACGATCTCGTTTCACTGCATCCTCCACTCCCTGGATTCAAGCAATTCTCCTGCCTCAGCCTCCCTAGTAGCTGGGATTACAGGTGTGCGCTACCATGCCCAGCTAATGTTTGTATTTTTAGTAGAGACGAGGTTTCATCATATTGGTCAGAGTGGTCTTGAACTCCTGACCTCAAGTGATCTGCCCTCCTCAGCCTCCCAAGTGCTGGGATTACAGGCATGAACCACCGTGCTCGGCCCCCTTGTAACTCTTGAGAATACAACAAGGTCACTGGAGCAATTCTATTAGATATGTAATACTGTTTCAATCTTTCATTCAGCACCCATTCTCGGTTCCTCTCTGTTCCAGAGATTTGGAGATAAAGAATTCGTCCTTGCTCTAGAGGAGCTCAAAGTGTTGGGACAGGGTGTGAAATGTAGGAACCCAGAAATACCAAGTAGAGCGAAGCCATGGAATCAGCTCCTGGCTCCTCTGGGCCTCGGATGGTGGCCACAGGGATGTGCTGTAGAGGAGGCCATGTTTGGCAGGGGTGGAGCTGGTTTCATCACTGGCAGATGCTGTCTTCTGTGCAGGGCCCCCTCTTGCTCTCTGCCCAGGTGGAGGCACCATCACAGTTACACCTCCACCAACCCGCTATCAAGCAACTGTTTGCAGTGTGACTTCTTGATTTCTAGCAGTGTGCATCCTCCCATCCCCTCCCAACCCCAGTGCCCTGCACAGGACTTGGCAAGTCAGTGTTTGTTGGCTGTGTGGTGCTGTCAGAGTGTCCTGATATTGACCTTATATTTATCAGCAGCTTTGACCACTATGCAAAGTGTGCTGCTTCACACTGGGCCTTATACTGGGAATATAAGACACAGTTGCAGTCCTCAAGGAGGGCTTACAATTTAGTCATGCCTCTCAGTGCCAGCCTATTCCTCTCCTCAAACACTTAGGTCATTTCAAAACCCACTGGAAAGCTAGATGTGGTGACAGGCACCTGTAGTTCCTGCTACATGGGAGGCTGAGGTAAGAGGATGGCTTGAGCCCAGGAGTTCAAGGCTGTAGTGAGCTATGACCATGCCTGTGAATAGCCACAGCACTACAGCCTGGGCAATGTAGCAAGATCCCATCTCTTAATTTTAAAAAACCCTCCGAAAAATAAAGACGTTATATTTTTCTTGTGAATCATGTATAAGATGATGAATCAAGTTATCATTCATTTTTTTCATCTTAAAACAACCTCTTTCTCATCTGTCTTGCAGTGAGCTCTTCTCCAGAACTTGGGGTTAAATCTTAGGGTTTCTGCAGCACCGTGTTTTGCTCAGTGCTGGCACACACCTGTAATCCCAGCTACACTTTGCATGGAGTGACTTATTCACATGTAGGTTCTCCCTGCTGGAATCCATCCTTGTTGAGGACAGAGACACATCCTTAATCTCCAGTGTTGCCAGAGCCTGGCACATAGGTGCTGCTCAAGCAGGAGCTGTTGAATCTCTGAAGGGAAGAAATTGTTTCTCGATTTTGATCATACATCTCCTCTCAGGCTTTGCCCTTCGAAACCCCAAAGCCCTAATATCCTCCATGAGCTGCCTGTGTGTGCTGTACCTTGCAGCATCTCAAAGAGGCCTAAAGCCACATTCTGTAGTCAGGGTGTGTATATGCATGTGGGTAAAGATGCACAAACACGCACTCTGGTTATTCTGGTTACACAGCATCGCACTGAAAACCCCACAGTATCAGGCTGTTCTGATTTAAGTGCTTAAAAACAACAACCCCTTCCATTCACTCAAAAGTGCTTCGTGATTTCCAAAGTGCTTCCACGTCCATTCACTCACCTCAAAACTCACGGCCACCTTAGGAGGTGAGTAGGGCACATTCCTTTCATTTT
This sequence comes from Pongo pygmaeus, assembly GCF_028885625.2. NCBI lineage: Eukaryota > Metazoa > Chordata > Mammalia > Primates > Hominidae > Pongo > Pongo pygmaeus. The sequence goes on from NC_072386.2 coordinate 97,891,335, forward strand.
ACAAGTATGGAAACCGAAGCTCAGGGAGGGAAACTATTTTGGCCAAACTCAAACAGCTCCAGGTCTTACAGTCCCAGAGTCAGAGACTTCCTGGCACATAGTGACGGGTTGGTATAGGAGGCTACATGGTGCTTGGTTTCTGTCCAGGGATGAAGTTGCATTGCTCTTACGCCCTGGCTTGTTACTAAGACTGGGGTCAGAAGCTTGTTTCTCAGGCTGAACACAATGGGAAACTAAAACTTCACAGTAGAAAAGCAGTGCTCTGGCCGGGCACGGTGGCTCATGCCTGTAATCCCAGCACTTTGGGAGGCTGAGGTGGGTGAATCACGAGGTCAGGAGTTCAAAACTAGCCCGGTCAACATGGTGAAACCCTGTCTCTACTAAAAATACAATAAATTAGCCAGGTGTAGTGGCGGGTGCCTGTAATCCCAGCTACTCAGGAGGCTGAGGCAGGAGAATCACTTGAACCCAGGAGGCAGAGGTTGCAGTAAGCTGAGATCGCGCCACTGCACTCCAGCCCAGACGACAGAGCTAGACTCCATCTGAAAAAAAAAAAAAAAGAAAAAGAAAGAAAGCAGTGCTCCATGTCTTGCAAGTTCAACAACTGTAGCTCTTCAGAGCCTCCACTCAATTTGGCTTTATGGTAGGCAGCCTTATTTCTGAATTAACTTAGCTATGTGTCCTTCCTCCAACGATTCGCAGAGGAGACACCTGACCCAGTCTGGGGTAGGAGTGCTGGGTATTGGTGACAGAAGCTTCTAGAGGAATGAAAGCCTGAGCTGAGTCTTCAAGGATGAGTGGCCATTAGCCAGGCATGGGGTACAGTGAGTGAGGACACACAGAGGTCAGGCAGGGAGAAGGACATTAACCTAGAGAAAGAGCTTAAGTGAAGATAGACTTCATGTCTACGCATCCACCTTCATGATTTTTACTCCATAAGATTGCCACCTGTACAATATTTATGTAATATTAGTATTGGACTATATTTAAAATTTAAATATAATTAAATAAAAAAGACATAGTAGGCCGGGCATGGTGGCTCACTCCTGTAATCCCGACACTTTGGGAGGCCGAGGTGATGGATCACCTGAGGTTGGGAGTTCAAGACCAGCCTAACCAACATGGTGAAACCCCGTCTCTACTAAAGCCGGGTGTGGTGGCGGGCATCTGCAATCCTCAGGAGTCTGAGGCAGGAGAATTGCTTGAACCCAGGAGGCGGAGGTTGCTGTGAGCCGAGATCACGCCACTGTATTCCAGCCTGGGCGACAAGAGCAAAACATTGTCTCAAAAGAAAAAAACAAAAACAAACAACAAAAAAACCACATAGCACATCATGGGTTTGCTTGCTGCTTTTTTCTAATATACATTAAAATAAATACCTAGCTGGGCACGGTGGCTCACTCCTGTAATCCTAGCACTTTGGGAGGCCGAGGCAGGAGGATCACCTGAGGTCAGTAGTTTGAGACCAGCCTGACCAACATGGAGAAAGCCCATCTCTACTAAAAATACAAAATTAGCCAAGCGTGGTGGCGGGCGCCTGAAATCCCAGCTACTTAGGAGGCTGAGGCAGGAGAATAGCTCGAACCCGGGAGGCGGAGTTTGCAGTGAGCCGAGATTGCACCATTGCACTCCAGCCTGGGCGACAAGAGCGAAACGCCATCTCAAAAATAAATAAATAAATAAATAAATAAATAGATAGATAACTAATTATTCAAGTGAAAAAACAGTCATCCTTTTATTCCCACAAAATCCTCTGGTATATCCAGGTAGAATGGGTACCACATTTGGGAATCTGTACACAAAGGCACAGCGATGAGTAAGAGTGTGGGGGTGATGGGGCCGTTGAGAAAGTGGCGGGAAAGGGAAAGAGGGTGGGCAGGAGTGGTGGCTCACGCCTGTAATCCCAGCAGTTTGGGAGGCCGAGGCGGGCAGATCACCTGGGGTCAGGAGTTTGAGACCAGCTTGGCCAACATGGTGAAACCCTGTCTCTACTGAAAATACAAAAAAAAAAAATTAGCTGGGCATGGTGGCGGGCGCCTGTAATCCCAGCTACTAGGGAGGCTGAGGCAGGAGAATCACTTGAACTCAGGAGGCGGAGGTTGCAGTGAGCCAAAATTGCGCCACTGCACTCCAGCCTGGGCGACAGAGCAAGACTCCGTCTCAAAAAAAAAGAAAAAAAAAAAAAAAAGAGCAAAAGGGAACTGGGATGTGAGGACAGGGGACTGAACAGGACCTGAACTTGGAAGGGATTGCATGCCTGACTCAGGCTGGATCATCTCAGAGTTATGGAGAGACAGCCACTGAAAGTCTGTACTATGAGCAGGTCACAAGGCCAGAGAAAGCCAGGACTTCTTTCCTGTGGCTCAGGCTGTACTTTGAAGGTCTAGACCTCAATTATCAGGAAGTCTTGAGGAGGCAGATTTCTAATCTAGAACGAGGCTTTGAGTCAGAAAACCATCACCCTGACACCTACATGACTGTGGGCAAGTCATATGACCTCCTGTGGCCTCAAGTATGCTGTCTGTGAACTGGACGCATACCAAGGCACCTGGGTGGGACCTGGAGGTTGTGGGCTCCAAGTCTCTTTGCCCACTTCCCTCTAGATCAGGATTTCTCAACCTTGGCCCTATTGACATTTGAGGCCAGATAATTCCTTGCTGTGGGGAGCTGTCTTGTGTGATGTAGCGTGTTTAGCAGCATCCCTAATCTCTACCTATTACATGCCAGTAGCATCCTCCAAGCTATGACAACCAAAAATGTCTCCAGACATTGCCAAATGCCCCTGGAGGAGGAGGAGGATGACACCCAGACTTGTCTTTAGAGAAGTAGAGTGAGTGCTGGTGGTGTCGGCCGTGTTGGCTGAAGCTGGACCTAAGAGAGCAGAAGGCTTCCAGCAGATGAACCAGTGCCACCCAATTTCAGAACCCCAGATGGGAAAGGAATAGTCAATGAAGAAGTTTTTATCACTGTCTTTATCACTGAAAGTGTGACTCATTGATTCCCTAACATTCATTGACTATTGACTGTATCATTTGATGTGCAAGGAAAGACATCTCAAAGAGGGTCACATGCTTCCAGCACTCAAAAGCATGACCCATTGCTTCCCTGCTTGGGCCTGTCTTTCGTGGGAAGGCAGCCAGCAGCAGGAGAACAGACCCTTGTTTGGAGTTTAGAGCAACTATGGGAATAATCAGGACAATGAGCCCACATGGCAGCAGATTCACACACAGTTTCCAGGTCCTAGAACCTGGTCAACCTGTTCTTTGACTCATAAAAACAATTATGGCAATAGCATCACTTGAGCATCTACTGTGTACATTGCACACACTTATCTAATCCACACAATTCATTATCCCTATTTGATACATGAGGAAATTGAAGCTCTGTGGGATTGGCCAACTTGCACAACATTGCACAGCTATTAAACAGAAGGCAACCAGTCAAAAGTGTAGACAGCTGACTTTAGTCCAGGACTACCTGATTCCAAGTCCTTTGTTATTTCTCTTATGTCAGGCTACAGATTCTCCTCCCTGATGGTATTGTGAGGAGGAAAGACAGCTGCAAATGTGCTAGGGTTTGAAGTACCATAGTCATTGGCTCCTTACCTGTTGTGTTGGTGTCAGAGCTTCAAGCCATATGCACATAAAATTGCAGGGTGCTAATTTTGATATTTTTAGTCTCATCTAAAGCTGAGAAACAAAACCACACAAATCTAGCTTAGTGAATTATTATGAGGTACATCTCTTTTTAATCACCACTCCAATCAAGAAATAGAACTTTGGCCAGGCGCAGTGGCTAATGCCTGTAATCCCAGTACTTTGAAAGGTTGAGGCAGAAGGATCGCCTGAGGCCTCGTGTTTGAGACCAGCCTGGGCAAGGTAGCTAGACCCATCTCTAATTTAGAAAGGAAGGGAGGGAGGGAAGGAAGGGAGGGAGGGAGGGAATTTGCTAGTCATCCCAGTAACCATCTACCAATCCCATCCCAATCATGCCTCCAATCCTCCTCAAAAAGTAACTGTGGTTCTCACTTTTATTTATTTTGTCATTTTATTTTATGTTTTGAGACAGGGTCTCACCCTCTAAGCCAGGCTGGAGTGTGGTGGTACAATCACGATTCACTGCAGCCTCAACTTCCTGGGCTCAAGCAGTCCTCCTGTCTCAGCCTCCCATGTAGCTGTGACCGCAGACACATGCCACCATGCCCAGCTAGGTTCTCACTTCTACAACACTCACTTTCTTGCATTCATCATCCAGTTAGGCATCTCTAAACATAATAATAATTTTTCTTTTTTAAAAGATTTGATATGTCTCTTAAGTCTACTTAATCTATTGATTTTATTATTAAAACTATATATTTAAAGTATATTACGTAGGCTGGGCATGGTGGATCACACCTGTAATTCTAGCACTTTGGGAGGCTCAGGCAGGTGGATCACCTGAGGCCAGGAGTTCGAGACCAGCCTGGCCCACATGGCGAAACCCCATCTCTACTAAAAATACAAAAATTAGCCAGGCATGGTGGCGGGCACCTGTAATCCCAGCTACTCGTGAGGCTGAAGCATGAGAATCTCTTGAGCCAAGGAGGTGGAACCTGCAATGAGCTGAGATTGCACCACTGCACTCCAGCCTGGGTGACAGAGCGAGACCCGTCTCAAAAAAATGTAAAAAGATATAAATAAAGTGTATAATATGATGATATATATGATATATATGATACACATATAAATGTGAACTAATTACTACTGTCAAGAAAATATCCTATCCATCATCTTTCTTTTTTTTTTTTTTTTTTTTGAGATGGAGTCTTGCTCTGTCACCAGGCTGGAGTGCAGTGGGGTGATCCTGGCTCACTGCAACCTCCGCCTCCTAGATTCAAGCGATTCTCCTGCCTCAGCCTCCCAGTAGATGGGACTACAGGTGTGTGCCCCCACGCCCAGCTGATTTTTATATTTTTAGTAGAGATGGGGTTTCACCACGTTGGCCAGGATGATCTCGATCTCTTGACTTTGTGATCTCCCACCTCGGCCTCCCAGAGTGCTGGGATTACAGGTGTGAGCCACCTCGCCGAGCACTATCTATCATCTTTCATAGTTATCTTTGTGAGTGTGTGTGTGTAGGTGTGTTGCGTGCATGTGCGTGTGGTAGGAGCACCTAAAATTTACTTTTTAGCAAATTTTCAATATATAATACAGTTTTATTTATTTATTTATTTATTTTGAGACGGAGTCTTGCGCTGTTGCCCAGGCTGGAGTGCAGTGGTGCAATCTCGGCTCACTGCAACCTCCACCTCCCAGGTTCGAGCAATTCTGTCTTAGCCTCTTGAGTAACTGGAATTACAGGCACATGCCACCACGCCCAACTAATTTGTAGTATTTTTAGTAGAGATAGGATTTCGCCATGTTGGCCAGGCTCGTCTCGAACTCCTGACCTCAAGTGATCCACCCACCTCAGCCTCCCAAAGTACTGAGATTACAAGAATGAGCCACCACGCTTGGCCTACAATACAATATTATTAACTATAGTTCTCATGAAGTGTATTAGTACTCTAGACTTAGTACATAACTGCAAGTTCATACCATTTGACCCACTTCTCCCCTTTTCTTCCCCTCCCTGCTCCTGGTAACCACCATGTTCTACTCTGTTTTTATGTATTTGACTCTTTTTTTTTTTTTTGAGATGGAGTCTCACTCTGTCACAGGCATGCACCATCACGCCTGGCTAATGTTTGTGTTTTTAGTAGAGATGGGTTTTCACCATGTTGGCCAGGCTGGTCTGGAACTCCTGACCTCAAGTGATCCACCCGCCTCGGCCTCCCAAAGTGCTGGGATTACGGGCGTGAGCCACCTAGCCTGGCCTGCATTTGACTTTTTTTTTTTTTTTTTTTTTTGATGGAGTTTCCCTCTTATTGCCCAGGCTGGAGAGCAGTGGTGTGATCTCGGCTCACTGCAACCTCTGCCTCCCAGGTTCAAGCAATTCTGCTGCCTCAGCCTCCCAAGTAGCTGGGATTACAGGCATGCACCACCACGCCCAGCTTGCATGTATTTGACTTTTTAAAAGATTTACTTATACGTGAGATCATGCAGTCTTTCGTTATGCAGCCTGTCTTGTTTCACTTAGCGTAATGTCCTCCAGGTTTACCTGTGTAGCAATCCCTCTGTTGGATATATACCAAAGGGAATGAAATCAGCACCTCATAGAGATATCTGTACTCCCATGTTCATTGCAACATTATTCACAATAGCCAAGATATAGAAACAACCTATGTGTCCAGTGATGGATGAATGAATAAAGAAATTGTGATCTGCTGGGAACGATGGTGGTGGCTCACACCTGTAATCCTAGCACTTTGGGAGGCTGAGGTGGGTGGATCATCTGAGGTCAGGAGTTTGAGACCAGCCTGACCAACATGGTGAAATCCCATCTCTACCAAAAATACAAAAATTAGCCAGGGTGTGGGGGGCGTGGTGGGTGTGGCACATGCCTATAATCCCTGTTACTTGGGAGGCTGAGGCAGTAGAATTGCTTGAACCGGGGAGGCAGAAGTTGCAGTGAGCCAAGATGACACCATTGCACTCCAGCCTGGGTGAAACTCCATCTCAGAAAAAAAAAAAGAAAAAGAAATTGTTTTATATGTACACACACACACACACACACACACACACATCTATACACACATATACACACAATGGAATACTACTCAGCCTTTTAAAAGGAGAGCCTGCCATTTGCAACAACATAGATAAACCCGGAGGACATGATCCATATATTTTATATTTTTCTTAAAGTCCTCTGCAGATTGACCTTATGAAAATCTTATAAGGAGACATTTTCCCTCATTTGGTGGCTCAGTGATACAGTTCACCTATTACATTTGATTCTGGAGAAAAAGAAAGTGCCTTTTTATATAAGACACTGATATCTCATAGTCTGTGTCTTCATGTTTTCCCATCTTTCCACACTTTAATTTCTTCTGTGTCTTTAAATTCAGCTTTGTCTATTAGATAGGTCATCTTATCATTTCCTACATGCTCAATCTTGTCTTATCTCAGTACTCCTTTAAGCAACCCATGCTATTTACTAACCCTGGTTCCACCTGCCTTTCAGAGCCATGCTTTGGGAAAGCATTTTTATACTCATTCACTCTCCTTCTTTATCTTCTCTTCTACCATGGATCATAGATGGCTGGCTTCCATCCTCACCCTCCAGGGAACCCACTCCAGCATGTTCACTTACAACCTCCATTCAGCTAAATTTATGTGAAACAAGTTTGGCCATGAGGACCCCTCAACAATCAAGGGAGAGGGACACACGAGGCTTATTGAGACAGGGTCCCACATCACGAATGGTCTTAAACCTAGGCTTCTGACATCATCTCCAAATGAGAGTACATGTGTAGTCATTGCAGTTGATGTGTTTGTATGTTCAGGACATTTAATTTGTGAAATATATTATAATAGTTCTCCCCCTTTTGGCACTACCTCCATTTAAAAAAAAAAAAAACAGGGCCCTCAAAAATGAAAATGGCCCCAGTCTCACTCAGTCTTCAAGAAGCCCTGTAGGACCAGTTTGGGAGGCATGGCTGGGGTGACACTGGGGGACAGCATAGAGCAATATAGGCCCAGGTTAAGACCTCAGCCCCAGCTGGGCACAGTGGCTCATGCCTGTAATACCAGCACTTTGGTAGGTCAAGGCAGATGGATCACTAGAGGTGAGGAGTTCGAGATCAGCCTGGCCAGCATGATGAAACAACAACTCTATTAAAAATATAAATATTAGCCGGGCATAGTGGTGCATGCCTGTAATCACAGCTGCTCAGGAGGCTGAGGCAGGAGAATTGCTTGAACCCAGGAGGCAGAGGTGGCAGTGAGTCATCTCACCACTGCACGCCAGCCTGGGCAACAGTGAGACTGCGTCTCAAAAAAACAAAATAGATCCCACTCTCAGATCCATAGATCCCTCTTTCCCCTCTGAACTTCCAGTTTTTACCTCTCACCTCACTGGGTTATTGTGAAGATCCAAACTACAGTGAAGTCACGTATGCACAAGAACTTTATAAAGGCCAGCTGTTACTCAGAAAAGTCACCCAGGATCCCTAGCAGTGTTTTTTCCTTAAATGAATCAGAATAGAATAAATCAGAAATTCTCAGGGGGCACTGCCAATAGAAAGGGTGAGAGTATTGTTTCTGGGTTTGTTTGTTTGTTTGTTTGTTTGTTTCTGATACGGAGTCTCACTCTGTCGCCCAGGCTGGAGTGCAGTGGCATGATCTCAGCTCACTGCAACCTTCGCCTCCCAGGTTCAAGCAATTCTCCTGTCTCAGCTTCCCGAGTAGCTGGGATTACAGGCATGTGCCACCACGTCCAGCTAATTTTTGTATTTTTAGTAGATACAGGGTTTCACCATGCTGACCAGGCTGGTCTCAAACTCCTGACCTCGTGATGCGCCCGCCTCAGCCTCCCAAAAGTGCTGAGATTACAGGCAGGAGCCACGGCTTGAGAGTATTTCTTTCTAGGATTTATTGCAGTTATATATACATGGACAGATATATGTTTATACTAGTGGTGATATAAAATGTATTTCTTACTATAGGCCACATTTTTCTAACGTTTGAAAAACAGTGCATGATAGGCACCTTTACATAAATCTCCCTTGAGAATGGGTCTTGTTATCTTCATTTACAAATGAACACATTGAGGCTCAGAGAAGTTAAGTGGCCAGGGATATATATGCCAGGTTTAGACCTAAGGTCTTGAAAACCTACTAAAATGTCTAAGTTTATGAATCACCTGGGGGCATCTTTTAAATACTGATTTCTGGCTCTCTGCAGAGGTTCTGATGGGATGAGGGAGGTAGTTATGAATGTGCATTTTTAATATTGCCTTCAGGCAATCTGAGTGCTGGTGATCCTGCCTGCCACACTGTACATCACTAGTTTGGAGCAGTGGTCCCTCAAGAGGTTTGCCTGACCTACTGTGGGGCTGGAGAAAAGCATTTAAACTTCAGTTTCTACTTGTGTTCGTGCCATTCTTTCATAATATCTATGTGCCTATAATCTACATATTATACAATTGTACATATATAAACACCAATATGGGCATATAATGCATGTCTGGCCCCATGAACACCTGGCTTTATACAAGTGCACATATGAGCACACGATATAAACACATTATGGGCATATAATTGGGCAATGTTATGTTATCAGTTTTCACTGGTTGGGAAACAATGAGGAATGGGAAGGAGATTGCTGCTCTGAGCTGCAGTCACCACCACGTGAAGGCTGTTTCAGAAAGACAATTGTTCTTCGTTCAGGCTGCTCATCTGAGGAAGTCATGGGCAGTTCCAGACCTTGTAGGGAGTATTGTGTACACAAAATACAATGAGAGGAGGCCAAGGCAGGCAGATCACCTGAGCTCAGGAGTTCGAGACCAGCCTGGGCAACATGGTAAAACCCCGTCTCTACAAAAAATACAAAATTAGCCAGATGTGGTGGCACAAACCTGTAATCCCAGCTACTTGGGAGGCTGAGGCAGAAGAATCGCTTGAATCTGGGAGATGGAGGTTGCCGTGAGTGAAGATTGCACCACTGCGCTCTAGCCTGGGCAACAAGAGCAAAACTCCATCTCAAAAAAATACATAAATAAAAAATAAAAACTCTGGTGGCTGGGCATTGTGGCTCACACCTAAAATCCCAGCACTTTGGGAGGCTGAGGCAGGTGACCACTTGAGGCCAGGAGTTTGAGAGCAGCCTGGCCAGCATGGTGAAATCCCATGTCTACTAAAAAATACAAAAATCAGCTGGGCATGGTGGAGCATGCCTGTAGTCCCAGCTACTCGGGAGGCTGAGGCAAGAGAATTGCTTGAACCTGGGAGGTGGAGGTTGCCGTGAGCAGAGATGGTGCCACCGCACTCCATCCTGGGCAACAGAGTGAAACTCCATCTCAAAAAAAAAAAAAAAAAAAAGCTTTTGGTGAGGGGACCTGAATGGACAGGGTGTTGTCTCTGTCACACTCAAGAAACCAGCTCCCCTCTTACCTCAGTTGTATGGTCCTTTCTGATCCAATCAAGATTAAGATGGCCCATTCATCACTTGTCAACAGGAGGTCTGAAATCCTAGGAAGGGGGAACTTGGAATCAATCATTCAGTCAACACTTGTACAGATCATTCTGAAAATGCCCAGTGAGGTTGCAGGAAACCTAGGAGGAGACAAAACCATATAAGATGTGGCAATATAACAATATTTGGGGAGAAAAGATGTAAAAACACCCAGGCGTAGTGGCTCACGCCTATCATCCCAGCACTTTGGGAGGCTGAGGCGGGCAGATCATGAGGTCAAGAGATCGAGACCATTCTGGCCAACATGGTGAAACCCCGTCTCTGCTAAAAATACAAAAATTAGCCGGGTGTGGTGGTGCGCATCTGTAGTCCCAGCTACTCGGGAGGCTGAGGCAAGAGAATCGCTTGAACCCAGGAGGCAGAGGTTGCGGTGAGCCGAGATCGTGCCACTGCACTCCTACCTGGCGACAGAGCGAGACTCTGTCTCAAAAAAAAAAAGGGGAAGAAAGAAAGAAACGATATAAAAAGGTAAATGTGGTAATAAATGCCAGCATATTTCTTTCCTTATGTTTATATGATTTTGAAACACATTGTTAATAAAAACACCTGGGGGTTTCCTTTTAACTGCAGATACAGTCTGTGGAGTCCATGCTGAAAGCACACAAAGCCTGTACTGTGGCTGAAATTGATTTCGTTTTAATCTTCTGTAATGATGCCATTATTTTTACAGCTGCTTCTACATCCCCATACATGATTACACGCAAGTGCTGGCGTCTCTTTTTATATAGGTATGTACTGTCCCCTGTAAACTGTAAATTCCCCCAGGGCAGGGCCCATGTTGGCACAGGGTTGCGGGTAGGGGAGAAAAGAGCACAGGGTTTGAAGACAGGTGTCTCTAGACTCAAAGCCTGGCTCTGACGTATACTGGCTGGGCAACCTTGAGCAAGCTATTTAATGTGTGAGCCCCTAGAGGTTAATTAAACCTTATCTAGTAACTATTCATGGCTGAAATGAAAGATATGGCATAAAAGCCTGTCAAGTGATTGGCGGCCTGAATAGGATTTGCATGCTCCTCGGAACTTAGTGTTTTATAGTGAAGTATTTGCTTGGGAACTTTTGCTCCAGAACCTCATCTATTTGCTTTATAGTGCTCATGTTAGTTGAGGAAGGATTAACAAGAAAGTCATGACTTCCTTGTCCCTTACTAGGTTTTTGTTTGTTTTTTGTTTTGTTTTGTTATGCTTTCAGACTGTATCCAGCTTTATTACAGATACTTTCTATAAACAATCATGGTATTTCAGACAGGACATGGGTGGACAATCATTAACAGTATACAACAACCTTCAAACTCCTTTCTTCAATGGACTACCAAAAATCAGGAAGCCACTATAAAGCCCAATAAAGTCTTCATCTGATGCTCTGAACAGGGAAAGTTTAGAATGAGGGTTGACATTTCACATTTAGCATGTTGTTTAACTTTTCACAAGCCAACCCTGACTTTCAGGAAGTGAAATGAAAATGGCAGAATTTATCTGAAGATCCACAATCTAGAGATGGAACCACGGCTCTTTTGAGGGGTGCCATCTCAATGGAATCACTGGAAAGTCCAGATTGCCTGACACACTGGCAACCAATGACTGGGGGTCAGGTCCCAACAGATGTCTGGGCTTAAGGGAGTTAAGTCTATGCTGAAAGATGGATAGGAAGAAGAGGACATAAAAACGAATTTGTTTTTTCATACCACAAGGCTTTGTGCCAAGGTGGCCAAGTGTGTCCAAGTCAGGGAGTCCCTCCTCCTGGGAGCCAAGAGGAAGTCTCTCAAAACTAGAAGGGAAACGTGTTTTCCCCACATCAATCCAGCTTCAGAGACATTCTATTAGTGACATATGCCCCGTCCCCCAAAAATAACAATGAAGTGTTCCGTGTGCTCACAGCATAGCTTAAAAAAAAAAAAGGCCGGGTGTGGTGGCTCACGCCTGTAATCTCAGCACTTTGGGAAGCTGAGGCGGGTGGATCACCTGAGGTCAGGAGTTCAAGACCAGCCTGGGTAACCTGGTGAAACCCCCGTCTCTATTGAAAATACAAAAAACTTAGCTGGGTGAGGTAGTGGGCACCTATAATCCCAACTATTCGGGAGGCTGAGGCAGGAGAATCACTTGAACCCGGGAAGCGGAGGCGGAGGTTGCAGTGAGCCGAGATTGCACCATTGCACTCCAACCTGGGTGACAGAGCGAGACTCTGTCTCAAAAAAAAAAAAAAAAAAAAAGTAAGGTTGGCTGGGAGCAGTGGCTCACGCCTGTAATCCCAGCACTTTGGGAGGCCAAGGCGGGTGAACCACAAGGTCAGGGGTTTGAGACCAGCCTGGTCAACATGGTGAAACCCCACCCCTACTAAAAATACAAAAAATTAGCTGAACGTAGTGGCGGGCACCTGTAATCCCAGCCACTTGCGAGGCTGAGGCAGGAGAATCGCTTGAACCTGGGAGGCGGAGGCTGCAGTGAGCCGAGATCATGCCACTGCACTCCAGCCAGGCGACAGAGTGAGTCTCTGTCTCAAAAAAGAAGAAAAAAAAAGGAAAACAAAATTCTGGCATTTTTATAAAACTTGATAAAAATAGTATTTCAAAGGGCCAGGTGTGGTGGCTCACGCCTGTAATCCCAGCACTTTGGGAGGCTGAGGCGGGTGAATCATGAGGTCAGGAGATCAAGACCATCCTGGCTAATATGGTGAAACCCCGTCTCTACTAAAAATACAAAAAAATTAGCCAGGCATGGTGGTGGGCACCTGTAGTCCCAGCTACTCGGGAGGCTGAGGCAGGAGAATGGCTTGAACCCAGGAGGTGGAGGTTGCAGTGAGCCAAGATCGTGCCATTGCACTGCAGCCTGGGCGACAGAGCAAGACTCCATCTCAAGAAAAAAAAAATAGTATTTCAAACTGTACAGTCAGCAGAAGTACACAAGTTATCACAAATGCAGACACTACACTTGGCGTCTCCAGCACCTTCAGTTTTCTGTGTCTGGTCTGATTTGGCAACTCCATTTTCTGCAGGCTTATTCCCCTCCTTGCCAGCATCAGCTTTTCCCTTTATCCTTTGGGCACCTTCTCTCCCTTCTTTGCAGTGGCCTTTTTAAGCTTGGGCTCTGGCTTTGGAGGAGCAGGTTTAGCAGACAACCTCGTGGATTTTCTCTTCGGTTCGTCCTTAACCTTGGCTTTATCTCCTTTAGCATCCCCTTCACCCTTTCTCTTGGGCATGGTGGTGACGATGGCAGCAGGATGTGGGTGCTGGGCGCGGGATGCAAGGGCTTAGGGCTTTGGTCGGTCCAGGGATTGTTCTCGCCTCTTCTTCTTCACACTGCTCCTAGGTTTTTATTTTTAAATTTTTATTTGGAAACAATTTTTAACTTGCAAAAGCACAAATAGTATAAGTCACCACATATATCCTTTACCCAGATTCACTTATTCCTAAGATTGTACTCTGTTTGAGGGTAAGTTACAGACATCATGGCCTTTCACCCCTAAATACTTCAGTGTGCATTTGCAAAAGATAGGAATATCAAACTTCATTCAACTTCACTTACCATTTCATACATTTACATTGATATGGGACTTTTGTCTTATGTACCATCCGTATTCCAAATTTGTCAGTCAATTCATATTAAGTTTTGACTGTCTGGAACTCATCTTAACGTGCCAGATATGGTCCCTTGCAACTTTCAACTTGCAGCCATGGGGAGTGAAATTAATATGGATTCTCTTCTACTTTCAGGGCAAGGAATTGAAATAGAATAGAAATATAATGACAAATTTTTTGAGGTCCCCCAAGTTATAGCAAAGAGCATGCTTAGTGCTCTTAAAGACCTAGATCAATTCTTTTAAATGACTAGTGAAGGAATGGGGGAGTTAAGCTGTAAACAGAGGAAGGGACTTGCCTTAGAATCTAAGACTATGGGCCAGTGAGTAGATGAGCTAAAGCTCGAAATCATCAAGCATCAGAGGCCCTAGGAACTTCACTCCAACAATCTCTTCTTAGAGATGGCGTTATCAGCATTATTTAGGAACCGTACCTTGGCTTGTACTTCTTCTCCCAATACCCTGGAAATGTGACCTAGTTAATAATAATGATAAAAATAGCTAGTGTTTATGAAATGCTTGCTATGAGGCAGACACTGTTTTAACACTTATAAGCAGTATCCCATTTAGTTCTTATTAACGATCTCACCTTCAACAAGCCCTATTGTCTTCATTTTACAGATGATGAAACTCAGGCTTGCTAGGTTACATAACCTAAACCAAAGTCTCACCCTTAACCTTGGCTTTATCTCCACTTGAGTCTAGGCTTCCAGTTTCAAATTTATTTAACCACAGCACCATGAAGAGGGGACTAAGCACCATGGATCTTTGGAGGCCAGTGTTTGGGAAGAGCTGGAAAGGGTCAAGTAGGGCTTCTCAAATGTATATCAAAACTCATATTCACAACATGTAAGTGTGCAGAGACACTTCCCATTGGTTGCTTCCTTGTGTCCTTCCAACTGCCCATTTAAAAAAGGGTAAACATAAGGTTCAAAGTGGTTCAAGCTGGGCACAGTGGCTTATGCCTGTAATCACAGCACTTTGGGAAGCTGAGGAGGGCAGATCACCTGAGGCCAGGAGTTTGAGACCAGCCTGGCCAACATGATGAAACCCTGTCTCTACTAAAAAAAATTAGCCAGACGTGGTGGCGTGCACCTGTAATCCCAGCTACTCGGGAGACTGAGTTGGGAGAATTGCTTGAACCTGGGAGGTAGAGGCTGCAGTAAGCTGAGATCGTGCCATTGCACTCCAACCTGGGCAAGAGTAAGACTTCATCTAAAAAAAAAAAAAAAAAGGTTCAGTGAGTTCAACAAATCTGTGACTGAGCAGAGATTTGACCCAAGTCTGCCATTTTCTTATTCTGTCACCAAAGCAAGCAGATGATATGTGATAAGTTATGACATCACATATTTACAGACTTCAGGATGCATGTTGTAAATAAAGTCATAATAGCTCTGTTATCTAAACAAACTTCAAAGCCACCTTGCTGGTTTAAGCACTACTTACTAATTGGCAGAGTAGAGTCTCTGGGTCAATGCCCTATAGAGCTGAAGACCCAGTTCTGTCTTATCTCACCCAGAGTCTGAGGGAATCAACATAGTTAGAATGTCTTGGGCAGCTAAGAACAAAGAAAAGGGGTGGGACTCTCAGAAGCCTACATGTAAATCTCAACAGCCAGCTCACAAATCTCAGCAACTGGCCTGTGGGTCTCAGCAGCTGATATGAATATTAGCAGCCAGCACAGATATCTACAGCCAGAGTGGATCTCAGCAGCCAGCTCAGCTCTGTGGGACTGGGAGAAAGCACACAGTCCTGAGACTTCTCTTTCAGGAGGAGAGCTTGCACCCAACAACCAGCATCTGTGTGCATAACCCCAGGGAAAAAAATTGGACAGCTCTCAGCACCTGGCAGAGCACTGCAGGATCAGGAGAAGGCGCACAATCCTGAGACTTCTCCAGCAGAAGACAGAGAGAGAGGAGTAAAGTAGGCACACACACACAGAAAAGATCTGAGAGATTCCCAGAATCTCTAACTGGATTGATTGGTGAAGGTCTATCCCTGCCTAATGTACAGAGACTGAAAGAGGTGGTTACTTCTTCAAATGTGCAGACAGGAATGCAAAACTACAAGGAACACAAAGAATCAGGGAAATATGACATCACCAAAGGAATGATATAAATCTCCAGCAACCAACCCTAAAGAAATGGAGATCTGTGAATTGTCTGACAAATATTCAAAATAATTTTTTTTTTTTTTGATATGGAGTCTGGCTTTGTCACCCAGGCTGGAGTGCAGTGACAGGATCTCAGCTCACTGCAACCTCTGCCTCCTGGGTTCAAGCAATTCTCCTGCTTCAGCTTCCCGAGTAGCTGGGATTACAGGCATGTGCCACCACGTCCAGCTAATTTTTGTATTTTTAGTAGAGACAAAGTTTCACCATGTTGGCCAGGCTGGTCTCGAACTCCTGACCTCAAGTGATCCACCTGCCTTGGCGTCCAGAAGTGCTGGGATTACAGGTGTAAGCCACCACGTCTGGCTCAAAATAATCATCTTAAAGCAGCTCAGCGAGCTGCGAGAGAACGTAGATAGAACACTAAATAATACCATGAAAGCAATACATAACTAAAATGAAAAAAATCAACCAAAAGACAGAAATCATAAGAAAGTAGAAATGCTGAGGCACAAGGAAAAAGAAAAGAAAAGAAAACTATTTATCTGATAAAAAGCTAATTTCACTTATGCAAGTGAAATAAACCAGCCACAGAAAGGCACATTTTACATGATCTCAATTATATGAGGTATCTAAAATAGTAAAACTCATAAAAGCATAGAGTAAAATGATGGTTGTAAGGGGTTGGGGGAAGAAAGAATTGGGGAATTGTTGCTTAATGGGTATAAAATTTTTGTTATGCAAGATGAGTAAGTTCTAGAGAACTGTTGTGTAACATAGCGCCTGCAGTTAACAATATGGCATTGTGCACTTAAAAATTTGTTAAGATCTCATGTTAAGATTTCATGTTAAGTCCACAAACTACACACACAGAAAGGGATACAAGAAAACTTTTTGAGAGATGGATATGTTTATTATTTTGATTGTGGTAATGAAATCATGGGTATATCTAAACTCATCAAGTTGTATACATTAAATATACAATCTAAATGTACACATATCTCAATAAAGCTAATAAAGCAAAAAACAAAAAACAAAACTGTTTATTGGGCTGTGCGAGGTGGCTCATGACTGTAATCTCAGCACTTTGGGAGGTGGGAGGATCACTTGAGCTCAGGAGTTCAAGACCAGCCTGGTCAACATAAACTTTGAATGTAATGTGGTGGGAAGAGAAGAATCAGATCTAAATTTGAATGCTGGCTGTGCTGTGAATCAGCAAATCTCTTCCCCTCTCAGAGCCTCAGTTTCTTCATGTGAAAAAGGGGCTAATGCAAGCCCTACCTATGTAAGAGCCTATTTTGGCTCAGGCTTCCAAACAACTGTTTCTCACCCATGCTTTTCATGGCTTGTCCTCAGAAGCTCCCCACAAAGGGGTCCTATGGTTGTTCCCACTTTACAAATGAGGCGACTACTAGACACATTTATATAGGTGTCTCTCCTATCAGATTGCGGACCTTTTGGTGACAGAGATTATATCATATCCCTTTGCGTGTTTCCAAACACAGAAATTAGCATACTGTAATTAGCAAATTCTTAGTAAAGAGCTTTTTAAAAAACACGCGCAGGCTGGGCACTGTGGCTCACGCCTGTAATCCCAGCACTTTGGGCGGCCAAGGCGGGTGGATCATGAGGTCAGGAGTTCAAGACCAGCCTGGCCAAGATGGTGAAACCCGGTCTCTACTAAAAAAAAAAACAAAAGTTAGCCAGGTGTGGTGGTGGACACCTATAATCCCTGCTACTCAGGAGGCTGAGGCAGAGAATTGTTTGAACCCGGGAGGCAGAGGTTACAGTGAGCCGAGATCATGCCACTACACTCCAGCCTGGGCAACAGAATGAGACTCCATCTTAAAAACAAACAAAAAATAGACACACACACACACACAACATGTATCACACAAATAAAATATTACATTTTCAACTGCCTGGCATTTACCAGTTTGAAAGTGGAGCCGACTGCTTTACACCAGAGGATGATAAACCCTCTCATTTTTAGTTTGGCTTCTAAGTATGCTCATCACCTGATAGTAACTTATTTTTGCTTCCTGTGAGTCAGAGAGCAAAAGGCACTGTCTCCAAGCCACCAGGGCAACCTTTAAACAAACGGCCCCATAATGAATAGTTTTGGTAAAGTAACAGCCTGCTGCATGCCTTGTCATAATATGTAAACACTCTCTAATTTGTTCAATGTTCTGTATTAATAAAGTTTGTGTCCTATCATTTCCAAAGAGTCTCAAAGAACGCTTGCTTAGATGGCCGGTGAAAAGTCCCACTTTGTCAAACCTAGGAAAGCAGCATCTTTTTTTAATTTTATTTTTAAATAAATAGGCCGAGCTTGGTGGCTCTTGCCTATAATCCCAGCACTTTGGGAGGCCAAGATGGGTAGATCATGAGTTCAGGAGATCAAGACCATCCTGGCCAATGTGATGAAACCCTGTCTCTACTAAAAATGTAAAAATTAGCTGGGTGTGGTGGCATCATGTGCCTGTAGTCCCAGCTACTCAGGAGGCAGAGGCGGGAGAATCGCTTGAACCCGGGAAGTGGAGGTGGGAGTGAGCCGAGATCGTGCCACTGCACTCCAGCCTGGGCGAGAGAGTGAGACTCTGTATCAAAAAAAAAAAAAAAAATTAAAATTAAAAAATAAATAAATAGAGATGGGGTCTTGCTATTTTGCCCAGACTGGTCATGAACTCCTGGGCTCAAGTGATTCTTTTGCTTCAGCCTCTCAAAATGCTGGGATTACAGGCATGAGCCACTGCACCCAACCCAGCATCTTTGTCCAACAGCATAGAGATAAGGCTGAATTGAGAGAAGACTCTATGTTGTAGAGATGAGCACTGTGTCCAAAGCTGCTCTACCTCTTTGAGGTTCATCTGGAAAATGGGCTAACGGACAATTAAATGGATATAATGTACACAGAAGTGCACTGTGACTGGTGAGGCCATGTAAATATTGAACACTGGTTTTCTGTATTTTTTTTTCTCACTTAAAGTTCATCATATGGAGAGCTTGAGAAGTTACCGGGATGGGACCTCAAAGTTGCTGGTGCCTTATCACACAGTCCCCAAATTTGGATTGCTGGCATAAAATATTGTATTACGGCTGGGAGCAGTGGCTCACACCTGTAATCCCAGCACTTTGGGAGGCCAAGGCAGGCGGATCACCTGAGGTCAGGAGTTCGAGACCAGCCTGGCCAACATGGTGAAACCCCGTCTCTACCACAAATTCAAAAAAATTAGTTTAGCATAGTGGTGGGTGCCTGTAATCCTAGTGACCCGGGAGCGGGAGGTTGCAATGAGCCAAGATCACACCACTGCACTGCACTCCAGCCTGGGTGACAGAGTGAGACTCCGTCTCCAAAAAAAAAAAAAAAAAAGAAAAAAGAAAAGAAAAAGAAAAAGAAAGATAAGGTTACCGGGCTGGGTGCAGTGGCTCACGCCTGTAATCCCAGCACTTTAGCAGGCTGAAGCAGGCAGATCACCTGAGGTCAGGAGTTTGAGACCAGCCTGGCCAACATGGTGAAACCTCCTCTCAACTAAAAATACAAAAATTAGCCAGGCATGGTGGTGGGCGCCTGTAGTCCCAGCTACTCAGAAGGTTGAGGCAGGAGAGTCACTTGAACCTAGGAGGCAGAGGTTGCAGTGAGCCAGGATCATGCCACTGCCCTCCAGCCTGGGTGACAGAGTGAGACTCTGTCTCAAAAAAAAAAAAAAGGAAAAGAAAAGAAAAGAAAGGTAAGGGTACTGGAGTTCAGAGAGGTTGCAGGAGAAAGATAGCCAGGAACTAACTAGCAGGGCTACCCTTGACAGTCAGGTCCTCTGACTGTGCATTCCATTGTACTATGTCTCAGGACTGTGTGTTATTATTTCTAACATCACCAATTTCCAGAAAGGATCCCAGGCATTTGTGGAAGGGGTGTCAAGGGGAGAGAAGGAAGAAGAATCCCAACAGTTAAAACCTCCCACAGCCCAGGCTTCCTGGTCACAGACAAGGCTGCAAAAGGCACCCTAGATGGGCTAGCTGCTGTGGGTGGGCGAGACTTGCACTGGGGACCTACTATGTGTTTCAGGAAAAAGGACCCTGAAGGTCGTGGCTCACTCCTGTAATTCTAGCACTTTCAGAAACTGAAGTGGGAGGCTTGGTTGAGGCCAGGAATTTGAGACCAACCTGGGCAATAAAGGGAGACCCTCTCTCTACAAAAATAAATTAAAAAGAAAAGCGTGCCGCCTGTGAGTAGGGTCAAATGTTATGCACTGCACCTGCTACATGTTACAGATACAGGTGGTCTGGGATCTGCCAGCTGACAGTGGGAGTGAGTTTGCCCCGCACAAGGAGTCCTTCATTTCTCATCTTGTAGCAACTCTGTGGGTGGAGTGTGATTACTCTCATTTTGCAATGAGAATATTTAGGTTCAAAAAGGAGACAGCTGAGGCCACAGCCATAGATGGAGTTAGTGGCACTGCAAGACTGGACCCCAGCTGGGTGCTCAGGTTCCTTTTCTACCTCAAAGGAAAGGTAGAAACCATCCCTATCTGCCACAGAGGAGCACACTCCAGAGAAGCCAAAGCCTAGCCAGCGAGTAATCATAACAATGTCCGTCTTTTAGCGAGTGTTTGTCATGTAGCAGACACGTTATTGCACACTCCCACTTAATGGTTACATGACCTTGTCCGGTCTATTTTCACGTTAGCCAAAGGGAAGCCGAGAAGTCCACAGTCCCCAGGAGCTGGAAGCCAGGCAGTGACAGCGCCAGCGTATTCTTCTTGACTTGATTTTAAATTTCACAACTTTTGTAGCTTCAATAGGGAGGAAGAGGAGGGGCGCCGGCTCCCGCCTGCAAAGGCGGCGCGGAGCGGATAGCCAGGTCCGGAGCCGTCCCGTGCCGGGCCGTCCGGTGGGGGGCACTGCAGACCGCGCGGGCGCTGCGCCCGCCTCTAGTTCCGGGCGCAGAGGGGTGGCCACGCTCTCCTGTGTCGCTCGCGCCCCTGGCCGCGCCTGGGAGAGCGGACTGGCCTCCCAGAGAGGATGCGGGGGAAGCCGCACCGGGGCCCACGGGGACCGGGTAAGGGCGCGGGATGGGATTGGCTCTGGATGTGGGTGCCCCCCGAGCCGCTCCCCACCCCGCGAGCGCTCCCATTTGCACCTCCACTTGAGCACGGAGCTTCAAGAACGGGCTATTCTGGGGTGCGGGTTCCGACACTAGGCCCCACACGGATCTGGGGACTCGTTTGGCTACGATCTGGCGGAAGGGGGGAAACCTGGCCTGAGAACGGAGACTGCGGGGCGATCCGGGGGCGCACTTAAATCTGGCTCCGCTGCTTCCTCGCCCCGCCCCCGCTGTCACCTTCCTCTGCTTCTGCGCTGCGATTCCACACCCCACTCCACCCCATCCCACCCAGACCGCTCACCCGATTCTGACTTTGAACCCAAAAGCGATCAGGCGTGTTCTGGGCTCGGCCACAGCCAGCTGGCGCTCTGGGCCTCGCAGAAGCCGCCGCAAGCGGGCATCGCTGTCCCCGGGGAGGGGACCCCAGCTAGCACCAGTAGAGGTGCAGTCACCCTTTTTAAGATTACTCGGAAGCTAGATACACGGCATCCACTGACCCTGATCTTTTCCCACAGTCACCTGGGACCCAGGCATATAATGTGGGCAGTTTAATGAGGTGTAAACGAAGTGCAAATGGCCTAGAAGCCCCTTGAACTTGAAGCAGGATGGAGGCTTTCTTTAGAAGGGGGGTTTATGAGTAGATTACTCACTCTGGGAATTCTGGTAACAGCAATAGTCTCTGATTGTTAATTGATCATAATTACTTTGTTAGAAGTCTGTACACCATTCCAAGTTCTAAGGCGGCAAGAGAAAGAATATTTCTGACATTTACAACTGGGAGGGAAACAGCATATTACTTTCTGCATTAGGGTATACATTAGCATATTGTTGAATTGAATTTTCCGCCTTCACTTTTTAATATATTTCCAATTTCCAACTACTCCCTGGAAAATTTTAAAAAGGGGCAGCAGAAGGATTGGTGATGTGCACGCCACAGATGGGAGATGGAAAAACTGCCCAGAACATGTTGACATTTGTAAAAAAGTTAACATCCCCCCACACTTTAAAACTATGATATTAGGAACAGTATAATGGCAAAAGTTACTCGTACAACATCTGTTCCTTCCAATGGGAGGATTTCTTTCCTGCCAAGAATTTATGAATTTTCTATAGGAGCTTGGTTCTGTTTGGGGAAGAGGGAAGGAAGCCAGCCAAAGCAGCCCCTTGGCTTCGGGGAATGCACGGATGCATTGCTCCTGGCTTTTAGATGGCTCCTGAAGCTGCTGATGGGGCCAAAGTCACCCTTCAGAAGGACTTGGCTGCAAACAAGAAAAATCTCCAACAGCCACCCATGGTTTAAAGTGACTAGGCCGTCACTAAGAAAGGTCAAGGCCATATGGCCTGAGGATGGAGATGAGTTGGTTATATCTCCCATTCACAGAAGACCTAATCCTTTTTGGAGGGCAAAGGAAAGAGTTTATTATAGGGATAAAACCCAACCAACTCCTATCAGTTCATTTCAAATGTTTCATTCATTTTCACATTGACCAGATAAGTGTTTGTTCACTCATCTCAGAAACTTCAATCTCTTCATCTACCATCAATTGTCTTTTACCCTTGCTCAGTTGAATCTGGTGACTGGAAACTTTTATCTTTCTAAAAAACCATGACGTGAGTGCTCAAAACAGCCATCTAGGTGAACAGGACACTAAGTGGATTAGCAGTTGAAATATTAATGATTCACTTTTGACTCAAAGCAAGTTTATCTAAGCAGATTTCCAATGGTCTTCTCTTTTGCAATCAAAAGAACTTTCTGCTCTAGAGAAGGCTCTGTCCAGGAAGGGGGAGATTACCTTTTTGCATTTTAAAGTGGACCATTTTAGGTTCTTGATTTTTGTTGTTGTTGTAGAGACAGGGTCTCACAAAGTTGCCCAGGATGGCCTTGAACACCTAGCCTTAAGTGATCCTCCTGCCTTGGCCTCCCTGGGATCACAGCAGTGAGCCATCATGCTTGGCTTTTTTTTTTTTTTTTTTAAAGACAGAGTCTCTCTGTCACCCAGGTTGGAGTACAGTGGTGTGATCGCAGCTCATTTCAATGCCCCCCCACACCCCCGCCCTGACACCGCCACTCCGATGCTGGGTTGAAGAGATTCTCCTGACTCAGCCTCCTGAGTAGCTGGGATTACAGGTGCCTGCCACCAAGCCCAGCTAATTTTTGTATTTTTAGTAGAGATGGGGTTTCACCATGTTGGCCAGGCTGGTCTCATACTCCTGACCTCAGGTAATCTGCCTGCCTCAGCCTCCCAAAGTGCTGGGATTACAGGCATGAGCCACTGCACCCAGTCTTTTTTTTTTTTTTTTCCACTTGGAATATTTTTAACGAAACATGAAGAAAAACTTTCAATCCATTTAAGTATCAGGAATCTAAATTGGGAGGCTCTCTGAGCCTACTCTGGCTCAGGAAGCTGCCTTATAAAAATAATAATAATGATAATAATCTAAGTTGTTCCCATTTGGCAGTGGTTGCGGGGTGGAGAAGGACAACAGCAACCAACATCAAGGGTTTGGTTCAGTCTTTCAAATCAACAATGTTTATGGAACACCTACTACGTGCCAGGTAGTTTCCTAGGCATTGTCCTCCTCCTCATTCTAGAGGGAAGCTAGAGAATAAATAGATCCAGTATATGTTACAGTTCAGGTAATGGTAAGTGTCATGAGACAACATCAAGCAGGTTAAAGAGATAATAACATGAGCAAGGTGGGAGGGCTCTTTTAGTACAGTCAGAAAAGGCTGCTTCAAGGAATTGATATTTAAGTGGCCCTTCTAGAATTTTCTGAGTGCATATATACCCCCCAACACATAAACATAAATGTATTTTACCGAGTTGGCTAGTACTTTCTAAGCTCCTCTCCTTCACCCCACCCCCTCCCTGTTAACTTCTGAACATTCTTCTGCATATAATGAGCAGGTGGCTCAAGAATATGGGTCTGAGTAGAATCAGGTTTAAATTCCAGCTCCATCACCTGCTTGTTTTGTGACTCAAGGTAGGTTACCTAAGTTCTTTTTGCCTCAGATGCCTCATCCCTAAAATGAGAACAGTCATGACTACCTTATAGGATTATTGTTGGGACTGAATGAAAAAAAATGCCTGTGAAATGCTGAGTACAGAGACGGCATGGAGTAAACCTTCCTAAATGTTGGCCCTTATTTATTATTGTTTGTTTGTTTTTGGAGACAGAGTCTCGCTCTTATCGCCCAGGCTAGAGTGCAATGGCGCGATCTTGGCTCACTGCAACCTCCACCTCCCGGGTTCAAGCGATTCTTGTGCCTCAGCCTCCCGAGTAGCTGGGATTACAGGTAACCTGCCACTGCCCCCAGCTAATTTTTGTATTTTTAGTAGAGACGGGGTTTCACCATGTTGCCCAGGCTGGTCTTGAACTCCTGACCTCAGGTGATCTGCCCCACTTGGCCTCCCAAAGTGCTGGGATTACAGGCATGAGCCACTGCTCCCGGCCTTTATTATTGTTTACTAGATAATTTTAATGGCACATAGGAGTCCATTCTAGGGATGTCAGAACTTATATAACCAATGTCCTACTGTTGGGCAGAGAGAATGGGATATAAACCTAGCAGATGACGTGAATGAGCTAAAGGAGAAAAGTGAAACAACAACTAAACAAAATAAACAAAACCCAACACATGTAGAAAATAGTCCAAATCAACACATTTTCTAGGAGGGACTCATTTTTCTTCTGCTATCCCTGATGCTAAACATACCCACTCATAAAAACCTGCCTGCTTACCTACCACCTGCGTCTTGGTTAGGAGACCCCCTAGGTCTTGCTTCTATGACCTCATGTGCAGGCAGGCAGAGGACGAGGGTCAGGAAATGTCAGGTTGGAATGAAGTTCTGCAGTGGCCTAGCTATTGGGGATGTGAGGTCTCATCTTCCTCATTTGTGCAAAGCAGCCTTGAAATAAAATGTTCTTTGGGGTTGGGCACAGTGGCTCATGCCTGTAATCCCAGGACTTTGAGAGGCCGAGGCAGGTATATCACTTGCGGTCAGGAGTTCGAGACCAGCCTGGCCAACATGGTGAAACTCCATCTCTACTAAAAATACAAAAATTAGCCAGGCATGGTGGCGGGCGCCATAATCCCAGATACTTGGGAGGCTAAGGCAGGAGAATCTCTTGAACCTAGGGGGCAGAGGTTGCAGTGAGCCAAGATTGTGTCACTGTACTCTAGCCTGAGCGACACGGTGAGACTCCGTCTCAAAAAGAGAAAAAAGAAATAAAATGTTCTTCGGAACACCTTTCAGCTCTGTCACTCATTTGTTCCCAGACTATGCTGGTGCTCCAAAGAGCCTTCCTTGCTTCTGATATCTGAAATGGCTCTCTGAGTCATTTGTTCATGCCCAGTGACACAGACCCAGATCTATTTTAGGCTGAGATCCTGTTTAGGGGAAAGAAATTATCTTTAAATATTGGTAGCACTAGGAGAATGTTGGCAAAGCATTTTGGAAGATGAGCAGAGAAGCAGGAGTGTTTCCCATGGGCCATGGCTGAGAATGTGGGCTCTAAGCACAACACTCGAATGTGCCACTCCTGGAGTGAACTTCCTCTCCCGCGTTCTCCATTTAAGGAGGCCTCAGAGTGTGTGACCTTCAGAAAAGATTCTTTCTTCGGAGTACTTCCAACTGGCCCAACTATAAAAAGGGCTGCTAGTTTTTGTTTCAATAGATTGAATACATGCGTAAAATGCTTTGAAATCCGTGAGCAAAATACCCGAGAAGAAAGGCAATGACCTATTTACTCTTGGTGATTTTATAGCGGTCATGAGGGTGCTACCATGCAGAAAACTGTTGCCTTTTCTTAAGTCACTATCTAAACTGGATCCTAGAAGAATGTGGTGTATTTTTAATCGAGCCACAGATAAGATTCCTTGCCTTGCCGGGCGCGGTGGCTCACGCCTGTAATCCCAGCACTTTGGGAGGCCGAGGCAGGCAGATTACGAGGTCAGGAGATTTAGACCATCCTGGCTAACACGGTGAAACCCCTTCTCTACTAAAAATATTTAAAAAATAGCCGGGCACGGTGGCTCACGCCTGTAATCCCAGCACTTTGGGAGGCCGAGGCGGGAGGATCACGAAGTCAGGAGATTGAGACCATCCTGGCTAACATGGTGAAACCCTGTCTCTACTAAAAATACAAAAAATTAGCCAGGTGCTGTGGCGGGCGCCTGTAGTCCTAGCTACTCGGGAGACTGAGGCAGGAGAATGGCGTGAACCTGGGAGGTGGAGCTTGCATTGAGCCTAGATAGCACCACTGCAGTCAGACCTGGGCAAAAGAGCGAGACTCCGTCTCAAAAAAGAAAAAAAAAAAAACAAAACAAAATTAGCCGGGCGTGGTGGCGGGGCCTGTAGTCCCGGCTGCTCGGGAGGCTGAGGCAGGAGAATGGCGTGAACTCCAGCCTGGGCGACAGTGCGAGACTCCGTCTCAAAAAAAAGATTACTTGCCTGTATTAGAAAAGGG
The DNA here is from genome assembly GCF_028885625.2 of Pongo pygmaeus. Classification (NCBI taxonomy): domain Eukaryota; kingdom Metazoa; phylum Chordata; class Mammalia; order Primates; family Hominidae; genus Pongo; species Pongo pygmaeus. Next base: position 97,917,706 of record NC_072386.2, read on the forward strand.
ATGAGTTAGGCCAATCTTGCCCATATAGCTTCACGTGCACCAAATATAACCCTTGTTCAGAAGAAAAAATCAAACACACATTCCAAGGAGGTAAGGAGCAGATAAAGCAGAAGTTAGCTTTACTTTATCTGACAAATGGTGTGATATGGCAGTAGGAGCCTGGGCTTGCAATCCGGCACATCTGGGTTCCAATCACAGCTCTGTGACCTCGGACATGTCACTTGACTCCTCTGGGCCTCAGTGTTATATAATAACAAATTCCTAAACATCTAGCAGAGTTCTTGGCATACCATAGGTGTTCAATGAATGTGAATGCCTTTTTCTATTCTACCTCCAGCTCAATCAACCAGCAACTGCAATTTTATGTTTCCCAGTACATTCATCCTGACATGCAAAAAATGTTTTCCTGTGGCCAATGGCAAAGATAAAGGAGCAAGAATCTGAAGCGTTTAAAAGGAAACAAACAAATAAACCACGTGATCTAAACCCACAATCTGAGAAATTGTCCCTCCTCACGCAGTTTCTATTCCAGGCTTCACGTGGCCAATTTGAGAAGGTACTCAAAGCAAATGTTAATTAAAAATGTTTACCACACTGGGCTTGGTGGCTCACACCTGTAATCCCACCACTTTGGGAGGCTGAGGCGGGTGGATCACCTGAGGTCAGGAGTTCGAGACGAGCCTCACCAACATGGAGAAACCCTGTCTCTACTAGAAATACAAAATTAGCTGGGTGTGGTGGCAGATGCCTGTATTCCCAGCTACTAGGGAGGCTGAGGCAGGAGAATCGCTTGAACCCGGGAGGCAGAGGTTGTGGTAAGCCGAGATCGAACCATTGCACTCCAGCCTGGGCAACAAAAGCGAAACTCTGTCTCAAAAAAAAAAAAAAAAAATGTTTACCAGGGCCGGGTGTGGTGGCTCACCCTTGTAATCCCAGCACTTCGGGAGGCCGAGGCTGGAGGATTATCTGAGGTCAGGAGTTCGAGACCAGGCTGATCAACATAGCAAAATCCCGTCTCTACTAAAAATACAAAAATTAGCCAGGCGTGGTGGTGGGCACCTTTAATCCCAGCTACTCGGGAGGCCGAGGCAGGAGAATTGCTTGAACCTGGGAGGCGGAGGTTGCAGTGAGCCAAAATCACGCCACTGCACTCCAGCCTGGGCAACAGAGCAAGACTCCTACTCCATATCAAAAAAAAAAGTTTACCAAAGGACAGGTAGTTAAACATCGTGTACAGCTGAGAGTATTGTTATCCGAAACCTAAAATAATCTTTCTCAAACCTTTATTTATAAAGAAAGACATTGAACAGGAGTGTTCAAATATGTCCCCAGGCAGTCAGAGGCTTTTCTCTTTCATTCCTTCTGCAGATCCATTGTCTGGCCATATCTCTGTGTGCTTTCTTTCTCTAACAAAGAGCCATGCATTCTAATTAAGGAAATCAACGAAACGTGCAGACCTCTACCTATGAGTTATTTGTCAGTTGGCAAATAGATTACTGGCTTGGTTTTGCTGGAGCCCAGGTAGACTCCACCATTCACAGAGAAGACCAATGTATCACACTTCCTAATCAGTACAACCATTCGACCAAGCGGTTTTATCAACTTTTTAACAAATAGTATCATTTGTGTATCGGGACAAGAAAACAAAAATAAAAGAGAACTAAACCTCCAATGGGGTCATGTGTTTCCAAATGCAAATTGAGATCCAAACATTAAACAATAGAGATCATCTAATCCTTTTACAAAGACCCAAATTGCAAATCCAATTCCCATGCCAGAGTGGCTTTGTCTAACAAAGTTGTTAATGCAAAGAATCCCCTAGGCAAAGCCTCTTCTGTTTCTATGGGCTTTGGCACAGAGAGAGCTATATGTGATGTTAGTTGTGCTCTCTCGCTGTAAAGTTAATTGTGCGTAAAACAAAATCACATGTTCTCGTGGTCTAGATATGCAGTTTCCAATCCATAGCAACCCAAGGTGTCTTGGTTTGAAAATTAAGACCCATTCTGACCAAATTATTAATTCCAACAGAATTTTGTGATATTTTTGAATAAGGCCAAAACCTTCATGCTGAATCTGAAAAACACATCTTAATATGCCTTAACATGCACCCGATAAACAAGTTAGATGTATCTAAAAAATAATAAGCAATCGGCCGGGCATGGTGGCTCACACCTGTAATCCCAGCATTATGGGAGGCCGAGGTGGGTGGATCACAAGGTCAGGAGTTCAAGATCAGCCTGGCCAAGATGGTGAAACCCCGTCTCTACTAAAAATACAAAAAAATTAGCTGGGCGTGGTGGGCACCTCTACTCGGGAGGCGAAGGCAGAGAATTGCTTGAACCCAGGAGGCAGAGGTAGCAGTGAGCTGCGATCGCGCCACTACAATCCAGCCTGGGCAACAGAGCAAGACAACGTCTCAAAATAATAATAATAATAATAGTAATAATAATAAGAAGCAATCAAGAAAATTGCAGGGGGGAGAGTGGTATATGTTGTTGTAGTTTACATGGTTGAGTCTTGCAAAGAATCATGTATCACTTTTTCAAGAAAGGTAACAATTTTTTTACTGGGGCTAGAATGCTGACTTTCATTTAACTTACACTTTATGCCCTTTGCAGAGCAGTTGCAGGAGGAAACAGTATCTGTAAACCTGTATTTTTTTTTTTTTTTTTTTTTTTTTGAGACTGAGTCTCACTCTATCACCCAGGCTGGAGTGCAGTGGCACCATCTCAGCTCGCTGCAACCTCTACTTTCTGGGTTCAAGTGATTCTCCTGCCTCAGCCTCCCAAGTAGCTGGGATTACAGGTGCCCACCACCACACTCAGCTCATTTTTGTATTTTAAGTACAGATGGGGTCTCATCATGTTGACCAGGCTGGTCTCGAACCTCTGACCTCAGGTGATCCACCCACCTCGGCCTCCCAAAGCGCTGGGATTACAGGTGTGAGCCACTGTGCCTGGCCATATTTACAGATTCTTACTCATCTTTGCTTCTCCTGCCCTTTGCACAGTGGCTAGTAAAGTAGATCCTTGAATTGATTACATGTGTTTGAATCAATTGCATGGAAAGATAAAGTGGAACAAAGCCAGAATGATACTATAACACTTTGAGGGAATGGTTCCTATGTTCTCTCTAGAGGGAACACAGTGACCAGTGAGTAGTCCTGTCCTAGCTGGCCGGTAACAGAGCGCTATACAGAAGGATGATAAAGCACGGTAATATACTTTTTTGGATGTTAGAGCACAACATTACATTGAATTTAGAACTTTCCAGGGCCAGGCACTGTGGCTCATGCCTGTAATCCTAGAACTTTGAGAGGTCGAGGCCCTTAAGCCCAGGAGTTAGAGACCAGCCTGGGCAACCCTTGTCTCTACAAAATAATTTTTTAAAAAAATTAGCCAGGTATGGTGGTGCATGTCTGTGGTCTCAGCTACTTGGGGGGCTGAGAGGGAGAATCTCTTGAGCCCAGGAGGTCGAGGCTGCAGTGTGCTGTGATTGCACCTCTCAGCCTGGGTGACAGAGTGAGACCTCATCTGCCATCTCAAAAAAAAAGGAAAAAAAACAACAACAACAAAAAAACAGAACTTTCCTCTGAAAACCATCTTTTCTGCATGGTGTTTGTTTTTTTGTTTTGTTGTTGTTTCTTTGTTTGTTTGTTTAGAAACTGATGTTTATTTTCCATCAACCTTATTTCCATGTTGCTTAAGAGCCCGTGCAAGAACAGAAAAATATGGAACGCTTCATGAATTTGCGTGTCATCCTTGCGAAGGGGCCATGCTAATCTTCTCTGTATCGTTCCAATTTTAGGATATGTGCTGCCAAGGTGAGCATGGTGTTTTTTGTTTGTTTGTTTGTTTGTTCGGTTTTGTTTTGTTTTTGAGACATAGTCTCTGTCACCCAGGCTGGAGTGCAGTGGTGTGATCTCAGCTCACTGCAACCTCTGCCTCCCAGGTTCAAGCAATTATCTTACCTCAGCCTCCTAAGCACCAGCTGGGATTACTGGTGCACGACACCATGCCCGGCTAATTTTTATATTTTCAATAGAGATGGGGTGTCGCCATGTTGGCCACGCTGGTCTGGAACTCCTGATCTGAAGTGATCCACCCACCTCGGCCTCCCAAAGTATTGGGATTACAGGCATGAGCCACCACGCCCAGCCAGCAAGATTTTTTTGATCATCTTGATTCCTCTAAGCTTCCCTTGGGCTGTTAGGATGAAGCCATGGGTAGTTGGCCTGTTAAGTAAATCAGATCTAGGTGCTGGTTGCTCAGATGTCAACTCGATGTGACCCTGGGCAAGGTCACAAGTCCTTTATCTGGGTCTTTTCCTTGAGTTAAATGGTCTTGAAGATGCTTTCCTTTTCAAACATCTTACGTAATTTTATTTTATTTTTGAGAGAGGGTCTTGCTCTGTCACCCAGGCTGGAGTGCAGTAGAACAATCATAGCTCACTGCAGCCTCAGCCTGCTGGGCTCAAGGGATCTTCCCACCTCAGCCTCTTGAGGAGCCGGGACCACAGGAACATGCCACCACTCCTGGCTAATTTTGTTATTTTTTATTTTTTATTTTTTGTAGAGACAGAGTCTCCCTATATTGACCAGGATGGTTTTGAACTCCTGGTTTCAAATGATCCTCCCACCTCCGCCTCCCAAAGTGTTGGCATTATAGTTGTGAGCTACCTACGCTTCAGTCCTTGCAACGTTACCCATTCCTAGGTGAGGCGGTAACAGTGCCTCAAAGGCAGGGCAATGGTCAATTCCGTGCACTGTCAGAGTGAGTTTATTTAGATGTATTCAGAGGTCAGAAAACTACTGTCATCCAGGCAAACTAGAAGAGTCTCAAGCTTGAAGTGGAGCAAACCAAATGGGAGGGTTTCACAGCACCCAAAGCTAAACCTTCCTGTTTGGGAAGACTGGCCCACTCAATATCCTAGAGTAGAAAGTACCCTCTTTTGGCCGGGCGTGGTGGCTCAAGCCTGTAATCCCAGCACTTTGGGAGGCTGAGGCGGGCGGATCAAGAGGTCAGGAGATCGAGACCATCCTGGCTAACACGGTGAAACCCTGTCTCTACTAAAAAATACAAAAAACATTAGCCGGGCATGGTGGCAGGCGCCTGTAGTCCCAGCTACTCGGGAGGCTGAGGCAGGAGAATGGCTTGAACCCGGGAGGTGGAGCTTGCAGTGAGCCAAGATCGTGCCACTGCACTCCAGCGTGGGGGACAGAGCGAGATTCCGTTTCAAAAAAAAAAAGAAAGTACCCTCTTTTAGCTGGTGTGGTAGCTCACGCCTATAATCGCAGCACTTTGGGAGGCCAAGGCAGGTGGATCACGAGGTCAGGAAAGTACCCTCTTTTAGCTTTTATTTTATTTTATTATTATTTTTTGAGATGGAGTCTCACTCTGTTGCCCAGGCTGGAGTGCAGTGGCACGATCTTGGCTCACTGCAACCTCCGCCTCCCGGTTTCAAGCGATTCTCCTGACTCAGCCTCCTGAGTAGCTGGGATTACAGGTGCCCACCACCATGCCCAGCTAATTTTTGTATTTTTAGTAGAGATGGGGTTTCACCATGTTGGTCAGCCTGGTCTCGAGCTCCTGACCTCAAGTGATTCGCCTGCCTTGGCCTTCCAAAGTGCTGGGATTACAGGCATGAGCCACCGTGCCTGGCCTAAGCTTTTAAAGTGCAATTTTTTTCTTCTTTTTTTAGCCTTCATTATTTGTCATATGTCCATGGTACACATACCTTTTTTCTTGAAAGGAGGCACAATGGGTCATCCAAAAAAAGGATAAAATATCTCCTTTCCCCGCTGGGTGCGGTGGCTCATGCCTATAATCCCAGCACTTTGGGAGGCTGAGGCGGCTGGATCACGAGGTCAGGAAATCGAGACCATCCTGGCTAACACGGTGAAACCCCGTCTCTACTAAAAATACAAAAAAAATTAGCCAGGTATGGTGGCGGGTGCTTGTAGTCCCAGCTGCTCAGGAGGCTGAGGCGGGAGAACGGTGTGAACCAGGGAGGTGGAGCTTGCAGTGAGCTGAGATGGTGCCACTGCACTCCAGCCTGGGCAACTAAGCAAGACTCTGTCTCAACAACAACAAAAAATCTCCTTCTCCAAATTTTGGCATCCTGGAGGACATGCCCAGTGGTCTCTTAATTGCTTCCTGTAGGTCACCTGACATCCATCTGCCTTCACCAACACACAACAAACCCCTCAAACGAACAAAACTCTTTCCAGAGTCAATGCAGAGAATCACTTGGCAAGGAAGAGTTCACAAAAAGGAGATGCCAGGATTTCAGACAGAGTCTCGCTCTGTCGCCCAGGCTGGAGTGCAGTGGCGTGATCTCAGCTCACTGCAACCTCTGCCTCCCAGGTTCAAGCAATTCTCTTGTCTCAGCCTCCTAAGTAGCTGGGATTACAGGTGCATGCTACCATGCCCGGTTAATTTTTGTATTTTCAATAGAGATGGGGTTTCACCATGTTGGCCACGCTGGTCTAGAACTCCTGACCTCAAGTGATCCACCCACTTCGGCCTCCCAAAGTGTTGGGATTGACTCTGGAAAGAGTTTTGTTCATTTGAAGGGTTTGTTGTGTGTTGGGGAAGGCAGATGGATGTCAGGTGACCTACAGGAAGCAATTTAGAGACCACTGGGCCTGTCCTCCAGGATGACAAAATTTGGGGGAAGGAGATATTTTATCCTTTCTTTGGATGACCCAGGATTTTGGCTAAATATTCAGTAAATTATTACTTTTATTCAATTAAGTTTAGTAATTGAGGGTATTCAAGGACAAATCAAGAAACCTCCTAGTGCCCTCCAGAAGCTCACGTCTTTAGGGGAAGCCAGACCCATAAGACCTTATAATAGACCGGGTGCAGTGGCTCACACCTGTAATCCCAGTGCTTTGGGAGGCCAAGGCAGGAGGATCGTTTGAGGCCAGGAGTTAGAGACCAGCCTGGGCAATATAGTGAGACCCCATCTATACAGAAAAATAATAATGAAATTAACCAGGAGTAGTGGCACGTGCCTGTGGTTCCAGCTCCTCAGGAGGCTGAGATGGGAGGATCATTTGAGCTCGGCAGTTTGAGGTCGCTGTCAGCCATGTTTGTACCGCTGCCCTTCAGCCTAGGCAACAGAGCAAGACCTTGTCTCAAACAAACAAACAAAACACACAGAAAAACCCCACATAACCTTGTAATACATATGAATAAGTGTTTAATGCAAGATCTAAATAGAATGGAGGAGTATTCTTAAGAGCTGGGCTTTAAGAGACATATAGGCTTTTGTTAAGGTAGTAGGGGTCTTTCCAGAAGCAGTGGAGACCAGTATCTGCAGGCAAGTTTCAAATGCTGAAACAGCCATGTGCACTGGAGGACCAGAAGTTGTTGAGCATGGCAGGTTTACATAAGGAGGAACTAGATAGGGTCTTTTGTTATTGTTGTTGTTGAGACGGAGTTTTGCTCTTGTCGCCCAGACTGGAGTGCAGTGGCATGATCTCAGCCCACTGCCACCTCCATCTCGGGTTCAAGCAATACTCCTGCCTCAGCCTCCCAAGTAGCTGGGATAACAGGCTCCTGCCACCATGCCCAGCTAATTTTTTTTTTTTTTTTTTGAGACGAAGTCTTGCTCTCATCACCCAGACTGGAGTGCAATGGCACAATCTCAGCTCACTGCAACCTCCACCTCCTGGGTTCAATTGATTCTCCTGCCTCAGCCTCCTGAGTAGCTGGAATTACAGGCTCCTTCCACCACGCCTGGCTAGTTTTTGTAGTTTTAGTAAAGCTGGGGTTTCACCATTTTGGCCAGGCTGGTTTCGAACTCCTGACCTCAAGATCTGCCCGCCTTGGCCTCCCAAAGTGCTGGGATTACAGGCGTAAGCCGCCACACCTGGCCCTAGATAGGATCTTGAACAAGCAGCTGGAAGCCACAAATAGGGACGTGACCATGTTAAATCTATATCCACTAAGCACTGGGGACCATGGGAAGTTACAGAATAGGGGATGGGCTTGACTAGATCTATTTGACCAGGAGAGCTATGTGCTGGGCTAGAGGTGAGGCCAGAAACAAGAACTTCAGAATGAAAAGTATGAATTGTGTACATGGCATAGTGGCCCCAGCTGAAGAAACATCTGCAGGAAACTGCTTTCCCTATCTGTCTACTTTGACAAAGAAAATAGTACATTGATTGGGAGACAGAAAGTCTGAGGCTTTTGACTCTTAAACAGGTTTACTGGAAGAACCTGGACGTTAGCAAATCCTTTTGAATTGGGGTGGATCCTTTATACCTGTAGCCCTACCTGCCCAGCAGACTGAAACAAAGGTATTAGAAGAGAAGAGCTTTGAGTATGTCAGCAAGAATGAGAAGTGACAGCAAAATGCTAACCTGTAAAGGGAACCTGAGTTTCTTCATCTGCATACTGGAGAAGGGAGAGGAAAATCCCATCCCTACTTTGTAAGATTGAGGTAATGTAGGGTGTAAGTACTTTGTAAGCCTCATAGAGCTGTGCAGAAGGGATTGTTATACACTGACAAAAAGTGACCTGGAGCAGGCAAGAAGCATGCTCATCCTTACAGAGAAAATCTCTTCTATTTGTCGTGTCTAAGAGATTATTCTTTCATAGTTTGTAACAATTACTATCTCCTGGTCTTTCAGCAAGTGTATCCAGGGTTTCTCCAATTTCTCCATAAAGTTATTTGCTCATTTAAGCTTTTAAATGGATATATAGGTATAGCACCTGAGTGCATTGGTTTTGTATCATGGGGATTTGGCCACTATTTAGTAATATATTGATCCAGTGCCAGTTAGTACAGATACAAATATTATCGGTGAGACAGGAATTATAGCCCAACTTGACCTTCTGGTCCTCTCTCTCTCTCTAAAAAGCTAACTTTCTTGTTTCCTGCTCTATTTAGATTATATTATTATAACATGTAAAATGGACATGAAAAGAAACATAACCAGCCTTGGCAACATAGGGAGACCCTGTCTTTACAAAAAACAAAAGCAGGCCGGGCACGGTGGCTCACGCCTGTAATCTCAACCCTTTGGGAGGCTGAGGCTGGTGGGTTACTTGAGGTCAGGAGTTTGAGAACAGCCTGGCCAACATAGTGAAACCCCATCTCTACTAATAATACAAATTAAAAAAAAATGTTGTGTTAGGTATCCTCAGGTGAGATGTCAAAGGGATTTCTAACTGTGAATTTACTTTTTGCTGTTATTAAATTGAATTTGTGTATTTCCTCCTTTCCTTTAAGAACAAGTGGAGGCCGCGCGTGGTGGCTCACACCTGTAATCCCAGCACTTTGGGGGACAGAGGCAGGCGGATCACTTGAGGTCAGGAGTTCGAGAACTGGCCAACATGGCGAAACCCCGTCTCTACTAAAAATGCAAAATTAGCCTGGCGTGTTGGTGCTTGCCTGTAGTCCCAGCTACTCCGGAGGCTGAGGCAGGAGAATGGCTTGAACCCGGGTGGCGGAGGGTTGCAGTGAGCCAAGATTGCGCCACAGCACTGCAGCCTGGGCGACGGAGCAAGACAACGTCTCAAAAAAAAAAAAAAAAAAAGACCAAGTGGAGAAAGACATTTGGGCGAATGATTACAACATGCTGACTCATCTAGGGTGTCGAGAAGACCGAAGCAATTTAAAAAACTATATTATATCAAGGGCACCGTGGAAAACAATTAAAAAGATGGGCTCCAGATGCACATGACTCCAGAGAAGCAATTTGACTAATATTTCTACCCCATGAACCCGTTCCTCCCCAGCTAAGTTAACTGGCTGTGGTAGCCTTGATTCCAGCCTGAAAGATTTTTCTGTCTGTGCTAACATTTTAGCAGTTGCTTTCCCTCTGTTTTGACTGTGACCACGAGAGTAAAGCACCAGGCTCTTCAAACGGATTTAAGAATTTATTAGTTTTTCAGGAGATGGTGAGAAATTTACTCAAGATTCACCTTTTTGTTTAAGGTAAAGTTTTCCAAAGGGAAACTTTCCAACTTTCATTTTAGTTTCATTTAATGTAGAAAAAAAGTTTTTATTTTCATGCAGTATTCTAACTTTAACAGTAGTTTGTGGTCCCCCCCCTCCACAGGTAGAACATTCCGTGATATTTTTTACAGCATTTGTTATGTAGACTGGTCTTGGAGGTTTTATATGAAATATTATTGAATGACTCTGCGTGTGAACAATGAATGATAGTTTCGTAAACAACCTTTAGGAGGCAGACATAGCTTCGGTTTAGCACTATAAAAACATGTCACTATACAATAGCCTGTAGAAGGTGCTATGAAAATACAAAGAAGTAAAACAAATAGATAAAATGCAATATGTAATAAAATCATGAATAAAATGATAAGAATAATACATAAAGTAAAAGGGTTTATGTGGGACTGGGTGGCATTCATGTCTGTATGAGAGACAGGGAAATGGACAAGAGTGGGTTGAGGGAGTATCTAGGCTACAAATCCATCTATGTATGTATCTTATGTTGAATGGAGCTTCAGAAGCCAGAACATTTAATAGGACAGGTGGCTGATACAGGCTGCTAAATTTAGATAATCCCATTTGTTGAAGTACAACAGGTACCACCGCTGCTTGTTTTAATATTTTCTCTGGACTTGCTTCTGTAGCATAAAGACTACCTCCCCTGGGCTTCCTTATATGGAAATAAATTATATGTAAAAATTATTCATCTCCACCTGTGAAGAGCTTTTCATGTTTCTAAAAATTGTAACACTTTTTCAGTGATTTTTTTTTTTTTTTTTTTTTTTTTTTGGTAGAGATGGGGTCTTGCTATGTTTCCCAGGCTGCTCTCAAACTCTTGGCCTCAAGCAATCCTCCCACCTTAACCCCACAAAGTGTTGGGATTACAGGTGTGAGCCACCACACCCGGCCTGGAACAATTTTTGGAAGAGAAAGAAATATTTCCCATAACCATCCTACTTGAGATAGTGAAGGCATCTGTTTTGTTTCACAAACTGAAGCAGGATAGCAAGAGTCAAATACGTTTTCAGGCAGAAAGAATTTTATCAGAAGAGACATTTTGCTGGAAAATAGGTGGACTGAAAGTCTGTTGATGTGTGTAGGAAACATCATCGTTAATCCTTTGTGTGTGTAGGCACACAAGTTAAAATAGAAAACAGTAAAATTAAGTGTCGTAAGGAAAATATGATAAGCAGGCATCACAATTATTAGATACTCTTTATTGTATAGTGTATAAATGGCTCTGTAACACCATAATGACAGTACACCTAGGAGCCCACGGCTGATAGGTCCCAGAGTAAATAATTTAGCTGTTGGTGTATATTGAATAGTATTTTGTTTGGTCACAGTTTTGGGAAATCTTCCTCATTCATTTTAGATATTGAGGCTTTCTTTTTCAGGCTAGAAAAATTAATGTAGGCTGGGTGCTATGGCTCATGCCTGTAATCCCAGCACTTTCGGAGGCCGAGGCAGGAGGATTGCTTGAGCTCAGGAGTTCGAGACCAAACCTGGGCAACGTAGTGAGACCCTGTCTCTATAAAATTTTTAAAAATAGAATTAAAAATTAAAAAAATAGGGGTTGGGGAGAGAGAGCATCAGTTAGAATAGCTAATGGATGCTGGGCTTAATATCTAGGTGCAGCAAACCACCATGGCACACATTTGCCTATGTAACAAACCCTCACATCCTGCACATGTACCCCGAACTTAAAAGCTGAAGAAAAAAAATTAAATAAAAAATTAAAAATAAAGAAAAAATTAACGTAGAGGAATGTTAGCCTATGACATCAGAAAATTTTGAATAAATTTAAAATTCTTGATAGTTTATGCCTGTTTCTTCTATTCGAGATAATATGCACTTAGTAAATATAAAGATGGCATTTTACAGTCATTTTCATACACCAACTGTGTGCCAAAAGATTCTGTATAACAGAGGTGGATTATGAAAGCAACCAACCACAATTTAACAGAAATTTAAGAAATTTAAACTTAAAGGAATCTAAACATAATTTACAGAATAATGTGTTCTAATGAGGGCTTTTTGTTTAAATTATTTTAATTGCTCTTTATTTATATCTTCATTCTTATGAAAAAGTTTTCCAAACTTATTATAGCTGTTTTAGAATGTTCGAAAACTTCAAAAAAGAAAATTTAGACTGGGCGCGGTGGCTTATGCCTGTAATCCCCGCACTTTGGAAGGCCTAGGTGGACGGATCACTTGAGGTCAGCAGTTTGAAACCAGCCTGGCCAACATGGTGAGACCCTGTCTCTACTAAATATACAAAAATTAGTCGGGTGTGGTGGTGGGCGCCTGTAATCCCAGCTACTCGGGAGGCTGAGGCAGGAGAATTGCTTGAAACTGGGAAGTGGAGGTTGCAGTGAGCTGAGATCACACCACTGCACTCCAGCCTTGGTGACAAGCAAGAATCCATCTCAAAAAAAAAAGAAAAGAAAATTAAAACTGAGAAAACCAGTATGAATATTTTGGCAGTTCCTTCTAGGGTTTTCTCTTAATTTCCTTTTGTTTCTCTCTCTCTCCTTCAAAGCACACATACACTTAAATGTACACAGTTGAATTTGTACTGTTTATAGTCTTATATCCTGCTTTTTCCACTTAACATACTATGAGCATTTTTCCATGTCATTAAATATGCTTTGAATATGTTCTTGGCCACATAGAATTCCATCCTATTGATGCACCTGTTTTCTTTTAAGCAGAGACACATGCCATGCTTTCCAGTCATGCTGGACTCTCAAAAGCCAAAGAAAATACCTTGTGTTGATCTACCATAAGCCTCTTATAAACGTCCATTTTTTATTTCATTTATTAAATGTACCCATGGTACAAACGCACCTCTGGACACTAGATACAATCAATAGTTAATAAGCAGTCTAAAGAAAATGCCAGTGAGCAGTGAGCTCTGTCCCCTTGATGATAAGTATTAGTCACCCACGTCTCTATTACAAGTTTATAAGGTGTCAACAAGTGTCGCAAATGCTTTTTCCATTTTGTGATAGCCCCAAATGAATTTCAATCTCTCAGGCACCCACCTCAAGAACTTCAGATTCTAACAGGGCAGTTTTGAGTTTTAATATTAAAACTTCTAATATAAATGCTACAAAATTCCAAAAACACCATTTAACTTTACACTTAGTTTTGTGAATTTGAATAATTTTTAAATTATTTTATTTCAGTTTGTTTTCCCACCTTCAATCAGGGTAACTGATTTAGCTTTAAAACAATCTGCCAGAAACTTTGGTTCTGACCTCTTTAGGGCTGTAACTAGAAGTAATGTATCTGTAACACACACCAAGCATAAATGAACCCTTTAATCCTCAGGAGGGCACTGTGGAACTACGTTCTTAGGGTTGTCTGCTGTGGGAAGGTTCTTTTGTTACTCAAATGTGAGGGGTGCTGGGACAGGCCTCCACAGAAAACTTTTGTATTTTTATTTACTTTAAAAAACAAACCATAAAGATTTTTTTCAAATATGAAACTGAAATGTATATATTTCATAAATATTTTCATACTAAACTGAGCAAATTTAAGAATGATTAAGCTGTTTCTACTGGGAAAATCATAGGTAAGGAAACTGCTTTCATGTAGCTTTATGTACATTTGGAAAGATTAAACCTGAACTGGGTTTTTAATCTTATAATTTTTAAACGTACAATATTCAAGAGTTCTCAGCCCTATATTGATAGTACTTATTGTAAAACTAAATAGTTTTTTCAAATAAAAAAAGGTATTTTAATTTGTTGACATAAAGTTGGCTTTTTTGTGCGTTCTTCTTACATGCCTTATTACCCCGGTGTGTCTAAACCAAACACTGTTCATATTTTTCCAGGAGGAAAACAAAACAATAAAAAAACATTCAGATAAAATATTATAGGTTTATTTAAAACTTAATTCTCACCTTGAGTATGCAAAATACAAACTCCACAAAATGTTCATTTTACTTTGTAGTTTACAAATATACAAAATAGACGTTTGCTTAAATTTATATTACATATTTATTAAGGCAAGGAACTATATAGAAAAACACATTTGTTCTGCTTAAGGCATACTTGGGAATAAACCATTGTACAAATTATTGCACATCTGAAACCACAGTGCATAACAGACTGTCTGCATAAAAATGCTAAAGAAGTAAACCAGGTATATTACCTGACTTAGGTCATAAATGTAGATCGGAAGACAAATATAGATTTTCCTTGTCAAAGTATGCAGCAGTTTGAAAACTTTGGCTTCCTTGTTTGGTACCTTTAGAACCAAGACTCACCAAGCACCATCATTTAGGCTATTTAAACATGTTTTCTGTACCTGAATTTCTTCCTCTGCTTCTAACATCATAATAATGGCTTTTAGAAGGTAAAGAGAATACAAGGTGATCTTTTATGCTTATATTGCATCAATACACAATTCAAGGGAATTCTGGTCTTCCCTCCCCCCAACTCACGGATATAATTTATACCCTGATATCCACAACTTCCAGTCACCCCCTTGGCATTTTGTAAGTCCAGGAATATTCAAGTTGGATTTAGAATTGGAATGATAGAAGATCCAGTCACAGACCCCATCTATTCTTTGATTTTTGTCTTTTGAATTCCTCATTTTTCCTGATTATCCACTCAACAAGATGACTCAGTTGGGAACTTGACCATGATTGTAGTGCTTTCTGGCTGGGCTCCTTCCCTCATCGGGAAGACAGTGTGAAAAGTAAAAAATACTGAATTCTCTTCTGGCAGTGTGGGTCATATCCACTGTCTGGGATTTAAAAATGCCTCTTCATGTGTAAGGCAAGGTGGTCCGACCTGGAAAATGCTCGGTCGCATTTTTGGCACTGGAACGGGCGGTGCCCAGTGTGTTTACGGTAGTGCCTGGTCAGTTCATCTGAGCGGGCGAATTTCCATCCACAGCCGTCCCAGTCACAGTGGTAAGGTTTCTCACCTGTAAAGGTAAAAGAAAAAAAAAAAAATTGACGCCATTGCTATATCAAAGAATCGCCCCTTTTAAAAACTGAAGGCCAGATATTAAACCAACTCTGCCCCCATCCCTAAAGGAATCCAGGATGTCTTTATACCACTGAAGGGCTGTATTGAATTCCATATCATAAACAGGAATACATTCCATGTCTTAAGTATTTGGTCTTGTTTTTAGGGGGGTCAGTTAAGCACACAACCACCACCCACACCTATACTAATGTTTCACCAAAAACACACAAACACCACCTAAACCTATACTAATGTTTCTTTTGAGTCAAGACATCTCAGTGGTAGAAATGAAATTTGGAAATTGTGATTGGTAGTGTGCCCAAACCAGGCAATCTTATTCCTACTACGACTGGGGATAAAAAGCCACAGGTGGCTACTTTTTTTTTTATCTTTACCTTATTGAATGCTGCATCTAAATGACTCTGGGTACCTACTTACATTGACATGGAAGTGCTCTGCAGTGACAACCCTAAATCAGAATCTCCCCAGCAATTTTGACCCTCATATTCTTGAAGTTAAAATAAAACCTTCTGCTTGCGGGGGAAAAAAAATAAAAATGTAAATCAAAACAAACAAAAAATAAAAAATAAAAAAATAAGAAATAAGACCGAATTGTTAAGACCAGAATTCAAAATAATAGAAAGGGAGGGTGAACCTGGGAAGGGAACAGTAAAAAACGATTTTTTTAAAAAGGCATCATGCTTTTGCATAGCAAAGTATAATTTCTTGATTACAATGCCAAGCTAGGAGAGGCCCACAGACCGCGGGGAATCTCCTGCCTTTTAAAGGCCTAACAAAATTGCACATTCAAGCACAGATAGCATCCATCAAGCAAAAGGCTCCTGGGCAGAAAAGTAGGCGCCGGTTTGCTGTTCTCTCCAGTTATCCCTGAGATCAAGGCGATAGACTGCCCTGGGAAGCCAACGAGACACTGAGGAGTGTCCACTGGTAGCCTATGGGGCTGGAAGCTAACCTCTTCCTTCTGCAGTTTGTCCCCCTACCTGTGTGGGTTCGCAGGTGTGCCTTGAGATGGGAACTCTTTGTGTAGGTTTTGCCGCAGCCCGCGTAATCACAAGTGTGGGTGGCGGTCCTTTTCCGGGGCCACGATCGTCTTCCCCTCTTTGGCTTGGGCTCCTCCGGCATGCACGAACCGGGTGGCATGAGCTCTAGGGGTGAAGAAGGTGGGGTGAGCATCATCCCGTGTGCCCCGAGGGGCCAGCACACACAGGGCTCCCCAGCCCGAGCTACAAATCCCCGGGACTGACCTTGGTAGTGGAGCGGCGGGACTTGCGGCTGCATCTGGTCGGGCAGGAAGGATGGGTAATTGGGCCCCGGGTGGGGATGGAATCCGGGGGGAAGCGGCAGGGCAGGGTGACAGTCCCTGCTGCTCAGCACTTCCTCAAGACCCAGGGTCGGGGTAGTCCTGCTGGGGAGCTGCCGCCCCAGGGGGAAGTCGTGTGCAGCCGGCCGGTGGCCATTGCTGAGAGGGGGTCCAGCGCCCAAGTGGGTGCACGAGGAGACCGCCTCCTGCTTGATCTTGGGACACGTGCGCGGCGGCCCGCCGTTGTAGGGCGCCACCACCACCGGGTGGCTGCCGTCAGGGCTGCCTTTGCTGGCGCTGATGACCGACGGGCTGCCGTACTCGCTGCCAGGGGCGCTCAGCGACGCCTTCAGTACGAACTTGCCCATCAGCCCGCCACCTGGCGGCTGCGGCTGCTGCGGCGGAATGTACACCGGGTCCAATTCTGGCCGCAGGAGCTCGGCCACGAAGCCGCCCGAGGGGCTCACGTCGTTGATGTCCGCCAGGTTGAAGGGAGCCGTCGGAGGGGGAGCGGACTCCCTGCCATAGAGGAGGCCTCCGCCCGTGCCGCCCGGCGCCACGCCCGGGTCGTTCCCGGCCCGGATCGGATAGGTGAAGCTGCAGGTGGAGGGCGCGCTGGCAGGGCCGCTGCTCGACGGGGACGACGAGGAGGAGGCTGACGCTGACGAGGACACGGTGGCGGCCACTGACTCCGGAGGATGGGTCAGCGAATTAGAGAGGATAAAGTCCAGGTCCAGGAGATCGTTGAACTCCTCGGTCTCTCTCCGAGGTAGGGGCACCAGGTTGCTACCGCCGCAAGCCGCACCGGCTCCGCCGCTCTCCAGGTCTGTGGCCACGGTCGCCGCCGCCAGGTCATAGGGGCGGCCGGGAAGCACCGGAGGAAGTCGCTTCATGTGGGAGAGCTCCTCCCGCCAGCGCTGCGGGGACAGGGCGGGAGAGACCTGTCAGTGGTGGTCCCCTGTTGCCACCCGACATACTGACGTGCTGGCGGGCCACGCGCGACTGTACCGCCCAGACATGGGGACTGGTCAGGCAGGAAGCACCCGGGAACACAGGGCGCCAGCGCTGCAATCTGGGCCCCCACCCGGTCGGAGAAGAGGTGATGCGTCTCTATCGCGGGTGTTATGTCCTGTCTGCCCAATTGCGTGTGAGCGAGCGCCGCGGCTGGTCCCTCCCCCCGCCAGGTCCCGTGGACGTCCCCGGAATTGGCACACCGAGGCTCTCTCGGTGCGCTCTCGCCACGGGGCCGCCTACGCGCTAAACTCACTCTGGCCCAGCCAGTGTCTGGGGACGCGGCCACCTCCCGCCCGGTGGACCGCGCGCGCCCGCCCTACCGACAGCGCGCCCAGGGACTGGTGAAGACCCGGCTTGCGCCCCAGGCGGCTCCGCAGTGCTCGCACCACGGGCATATACAGCTGAGCCAAGGGCACGGAAGCTATCCCGGGAAGGCTGCGGAGTCCGTGCGGTGGCCGCTTCTTACCCTCGTTCAGTGGCTCTTGGTGACCCCAAGGCTCCGCCCGCCCCCACCACACCCACGGAAACCCACCGGGCGGTCCCGGCGGCCCGGGACGATACTCACGTTATTCGGGGCACCTGCTTGACGCAGTGTCTTCTCCCTTCCCGCCGGGCCAGACGCGAACGTGGAGAAAGATGGGAGCAGCGCGTCGCTGACAGCCATGTCAGACTCGCCAGGTGGCTGCCTGCGAGCAGGGCAGGGCGCAGAGACAGGAGTCAGGGGCGGCTTTCGGCCGTCGTTCCGGCGCGTCCCACCGGTCCTCACCCCTCCCTGCTCCCAGCGCCGCGCGCCTCACCTACCTCATTAATGTGGGGGCCCAGAAGGTCCTCGGGAGCCCGAAGCAGCTGGGGCACCCGAACCCCAAAGTCAACGAAGAGAAGAAACGAAGCCAAAACCCAAAAACCCAAATTGGCTGAGATCCTTCTTCTTTGGATTAAATATAAATTGGAAGCGTCCTTTTTAAAAAGTTCCTTTGTATACAAAAGTTCTTAGAAAAGTTGTAAACTCAAAAATAGACAATCAGCAAGGCGAGTAAGTAGGTCTGGTGGCCGGGCTGCGCTCTCTTCCCCTCAGCAGCGTCCCCCACCACTGTCGCGGTCGCCTCGAGTGCTGCCGTGGGCGCAGGGGCTGTGGCCGGGGCGGTGGGCGGGCGGTGCCGCCAGGTGAGACTGGCTACCGTGGCGCGGAGCTGCGAACTGGTCGGCGGCGCAGGGCGCGGAGTCCGGAGAGTTGTGTGGAGCGCGCGCGGCCATGGGCGCGGGCCACGGGCAGGTGGGAGGGTGGGGGGCCAGAGGGACGGGGAGGGTCACTCGGCGGCTCCCGGTGCCGCCGCCGCCCGCCACCGCCTCTGCTCCCCGCGCGCCCGCAGACACGTTAGTTCTCTCTGGTCGGGTAACTGCCGGCCGCCGGCGCGCGCTCCTTACTTATAACTTCCTTCGCTACAGCCTTTTCCTCCGCCTTCTCCCATGCCCCGCCCCTCCCTTTCTTCTCTCCGCCCCCCCGAGGCTCCCCTCCATCGTTGCTATGGCAGCTAAATCAACAAACTCGGCGCACGTGGGGGCGGGGGAGGGGAAGGAGGGGCGCGGGCGGGGCTGGGCCGGGCCGTGACGCCAGCCAGGCAGCTGGCGGGCTGGAGCCGAGCTGACGCCGGCGGCAGTGGTGTCGGCGGCGGCGGCGTCCGCCCCAGCGCGGGGCGCGAGGAACCGGGCGCAGGTTCGGTCGCTGCGCGACCAGGGCCGTACTCACCGCCATTGTTGGCTCTCTGGGTTCGAAGCCCGCGAAGACTGGTGGGGTCAGCGGTCAGGACGGTCACGCGTCTTCACTCCTGCTAGCATACGCGCTTGCCGCGCTGTCTGCGCGCTGGAGAAGAGCTCGATTATCCGCGTGACTCATCCAGCCCTCCATCTCCCCCTCCCTTTCTGCGCTCGCAGGAGTCCGCTCTCGCCGCTCAGCGCCAGTGCCGGTGCCGGTGCCGGCGCTCGGCCTGACCTCGCACGGTTCCTCGCGGGCCCTTTTGCCGAGGAGTGGGGGGCGCTAGGGATGTGGAGAGGAGGCGGTGCCCAGCAGTGTGCAGCGTGAACTGGGAGCCTCAAGAGAAGGCCAGAGGAGTGTTCCGCCGGGAACAGGCGGAAAGAGGCACGAATGGGAAGTTATGGTTTTGATACTTTAAATAGCGAGAAAGGGAGTGAAAGGGCTTAATATTTACTCAGAGGCGTGAGGGAGATAAGAGGGACTGTGAGGCGCGGAGACAGTTTTCAACCAGCCATCTCGAAGCACTTTCATTTTTTTCCTTTCTCTCTTTTTTTTTTGAGACAGCTTTGCTGTGTCGCCCAGGCTGGAATGCAGTGGCACGATCTCAGCTCACTGCCTCCGTCTCCTGGGTTCAAGCAGTTCTCCTGCGTCAGGCTCCCGAGTAGCGGGGATTACAGGCGTGCGCCACGACGCCGGCTAATTTTTGTATTTTTCGTAGAGACGGGGTTTCACCATGTTGGCCAGGCAGGTCTCGAACACCAGACCTCAAGTGATCAGCCTGCCTCGGCCTCCCGAAGTGCTGGGATTACGGGCGTGAGCCACTGCCTGTAATCTTTGATGACTAAATTGCACTGTGGAATAATAATAATAGAAGACACCCATTAAAGAAGAATTAAACACTCACTGGTGACTTTTCAAGCCACGCACTCTCCTTTCCACTTTATGGACGAGAAACTGAGTCATCAAGAGGTGAAATGGCCAGTAAAGGTCAAAGGACAACTCATTCCTTCGGCTCAGGCTCCGGGTAGGTCAGGCCCCCCGAAAGGGACTTCGCTGGGAAGTGACCATGTGCCAGGAAGCGGAGCGATGCGGTGGGATCCTAGCTCCCAAAAAGTGCACACCGAGCCCGCCGCAGGCGTCCTTGCCCACCGGGAAGGGAATAGGAAACGGCGATCTTTACTTTAGTCTTATAACGCTGCCTCTCCCACCGCCACTCTCCCCTTGGTTTGTGATCAGTAATTTTCCAGCTGGGAAATGTTTTGCTCTCATCTTCTCAGCAAACAGTATTTTTTTTTTAAACGTGATGTGGTGTTCGGTATCACTTTCTAAACGTAGGTTTGGCGAGGTGTTTACTTTGGATTCGGGCGTGCGGCGCGGGACTCCGCCCCCTTCTCCACGGAGCCCGCTCACCGGTGAACGCTGGCGCTCAGGCTGGTGTCAACCTAGGAAAGAAAAGAGAGGGGACACTGGGTAAAGGGGTGGAAGCTCGGGCACCGGGCAGAGAGTGCACTCACCCCTTTTTGAGTTCTAGTTGCCAGCGTCCTTTGTCGTTGTCACCTGTTTGAACCCTGCGATTCTGGTACCTATTAGGTTTCCTCAGAATATTTGTGATACCTGATTTTTCCACTCCTCGCCGACCACAGAAGCATTCTTGGAATGCATCTCGCCCCGAATGAATTGACTCGGCCCTCCCTGCCAACGCCAGGAATCCCTCTAAGATCCAGAGTCGGACGCCCTTGAGTGTGACTTCCATCTTCTAGCTTGGCTCTGGCCAAGGGCTGCCAGGGTTGCAGCTGGGGGAGGAGAGTGTTTTGGCAGGGAAACCGAGGTCCTCCTTCCTATGGCCTCGAGCAGTTCAAACCCACCCCCATAGGATCAGGCCAGTTACTTTAACTCTGATTTTTACTTTAAGCCCTTTTCAAACGGAGGAACCAAAAAAGGAAGACACCTGCCACTTCCTCCTCTACTCCTTTAATTGTGATGGCAACATCTTGGGATGCTGTGATTTGAGGGCTGCATGGGAAACTCACCACTTTTTCAGGAAAGCCAAAGTCCCTCACCCTGAATGAACAGTGGATGAGCCCTTGATTGACAGCCATCTCCCTTGGGACGTAAACATGTGGGTCAGGACTTGGAATTTCCAACTTAGGTAGGCAGCACACTAGATTATTTCTGCTTTACTTTTATTTCTCTAAGGCAGTAGCCCTTCCCCCTCAAAAAAAACTATCTGTAACCACCACAATGAAAAAACAATATTGCACGGATGAATTGGAAAGCCACCATTATTATGTCATATAATCAAGACAAGATTCTGGAACTCAATTGAAAAAGATGAACTTGTCTCCAACTGGCCTTCTGAAGGATAAAAGCCAGTCTCTCTTCGTGGCAGGCAACTAGCTGGTTATTCCTCTGATTGCATCATAAAGGGAAATCTGTATATTCACCCCAGATTTCTAAAAGAAGCAAGAAACTTCAAGTTCACAAATCATCTTTCAAGGCAGGTGCCCTGTATGACAAGGAGGTTATGGCCCTCCCTGTCTTCAGAACAGGTAGGGCCAGAAGACTTAAATCCTTGCCGTATATAATTTATAAACATGAGGCTGAGTAAACCTTTGATGACGAAATTGCACTGTAGAATAATAATAATAGAAGACACTCTTTAAAGAAGAATTAAACACTCACTGGTGACTTTATTTCAGCAAACTGATATTACTAGTTTTGTGGACTTGAAGTTAATTATTAATGTCCTTGGAGTTATAAAATAATTTTTTTTCCAGCACAAACTGCATTAGTTGGCAGAAGATGTGATGAACACCATTAGTGCTAGGGGATTAATGTGGAGCCATGGAGGGCTGTGATATGCTGAAGAAGCTGCATCCATGTTTCAAATGAAAGATTCAGCACCCATAACTGGGTATGGGGTCTGGACACATAGAGCACCCCATGACTTGGCTGCACCCTGGCTGGGTGTCTCTGCATAACTGCCACAGGACTCAAGAAAAACTGCTTTTTTTCCTTTTTTTTGAGACGGAATCTCACTCTGTAGCCCAAGCTGGAGTGCAGTGGCGTGATCTTGGCTCACTGCAACCTCCACCTCCAGGGTGGAGATGGAAGCGGTTCTCACGCCTCAGCCTCCAGAGTAGCTGAGACTGCAGGCGTGTTCCACCATGCCCAGCTAATTTTTTGTATTTTAGTAGAGATGGGGTTTCACCATGTTGCCCAGGGTGGTCTCCAACTCCTGAGCTCAGGCAATCCACCCGCCTCCGCCTCCCAAAGTGCTGGGATTACAGGCATGAGCCACTGCGCCTGGCCTGAAAAACTGCTTTTTAAAAAAGTGAAAACAAGAGATGATTTTAAGTACCCGAATTGCTTTGAAATGAAATCCCTGCTAATAAATAACTGTAAAAGGAGCTTGCAGCTTTCACAAGGTGGCAAAGCTTTTCTCAGCCTCCACACTCATCTGCTTGTGAACGCCAGCCTTTTTTTTTTAAATTTTATTATTATTGTACTTTAAGTTTTAGGGTACATGTGCACAATGTTCAGGTTTGTTACATATGTATCCATGTGCCATGTTGGTGTGCTGCACCCATTAACTCGTCGTTTAGCATTAGGTATATCTCCTAATGCTATCCCTCCCCCCACCCCCACCCCACAACAGTCCCCGGCGTGTGATGTTCCCCTTCCTGTGTCCGTGTGTTCTCATTATAGACCAATGGAACAGAACAGAGCCCTCAGAAATAATGCCGCATATCTACAACTATCTGATCTTTGACAAACCTGACAAAAACAAGCAATGGGGAAAGGATTCCCTATTTAATAAATGGTGCTGGGAAAACTGGCTGGCCATATGTAGAAAGCTGAAACTGGATCCCTTCCTTACACCTTATACAAAAATTAATTCAAGATGGATTAAAGACTTAAATGTTAGATCTAAAACCATAAGAATGCCAGCTTCTTTTTACCCTCTGTCTTGTGTAGACTTTAGAGGTTAGGAAAGTAGGCTTTGACCCTGTGTTTCCCAACTTGACTCTGCTGCTTTCTAGCTGGGCAAGTTACTGACCTCACTTTGCCCTTTGCCTGTTTCCTCTTCTGTAAAATGGGGATATTAATAATGCCTACTTCTTAGAGTGATGAGGATCAAATCAGATAATCTAAAGTAAAGTATTTAGCACAGACTTAACACTCAATACATAGTAGCTATTACTATCACCAGTATTCCCCAGGGTATCATAAACATGATGAGGCTGAGGCTATTGTTTTGTTCACTGCTATATCCCCAGGTCCTATTATAGTGCCTACCTAGCACATGGTAATACCCTATAAGTGTTTGTTGAATGAATGAATAATGCACGTTTAATGTGCTTTTTCTTTTTGAATAATCCATTAGCAGGAAGCTCATCTTTCAGCAATCCACTGTAGACTCATTAATCCCCTTTCTTATCAAGAACCGCAACACACCCAGATTTAAAATTTCATCATTCTCTCCCCGGTTTCTAAGATAGAAACCTAGATTTTCTTCAACTCCTCCCTTATTTTCTTTGACCTGAGCATCCAGACATCCACAAAACTCAGCCATTTCCATTCCTAAATATCTCCACTATCTTTTTACTACTCTCGGGCTGCTTTGGTTTAAGCTTGCCTTATTTACAGCTTTTTGTTGTTGTTGTTGTTTTGAGACAGGGTCTCATTCTATTGCCCAGGCTGGAGTGCAATGGTACTATCTTGGCTCACTGCAACCTCCACTGCCTGGGCTCAAGCAATCCTCCCACCTTAGCCTCGCGAGTAGCAAGTATCTTGTGGCACTGATTCTTCTTTTTTTTTTGATAGAGATTTCGTCATGTTGGCCAGGCTGGTCTTAAACTCCTGTGTTTAAGCCATCCACCCACCTCGACCTCTCAAAGTGCTGGGATTACTTACGTAAGCCACTGTGCCTAGCCTCATTTACAGATTTAATTATGTCTGTACACTCCAAATAGTCCTCTTGTCTCCTCCCTCAGAGCCCCACTGGCATTCTCCAGCTAGATCTAATCCATTTTGCTCACAGACCACCACAGTTCTGTCTCTACTCACCTCCCCACCAGCCAATCTTTCAACAGCTCCGCTTTGCCTAGAGGAATAAAACCAAACTGTTTGGCTTGATGTACCCAACACTTAGCCCTATACAAACTTTCCAGAATCTTCTCTAGAGACTGACCTCACCCTCTCTAAACTCTTAACTGGATGTTCTCTCAAATCTCTGAATACAGGATGTATATTTTCATCAGCTGTTTTTCCTGTCTGAAATGCCCTTTCTCCCCTCAGGGCCCTCATCGTACCCAAACTCCAAAAAGTCCCTCTTAATTGTTCCTTGGTCTATGAGTTCCCTTTTAAGCCAGTCCTTTTTCCTCTGAGCTCTAACAAAGCTGTGTAATGACTTGCTATGATGTTTACCCAGTGGACTTGCATGATCTGGTTGTTTGTAGCTCCTGTTCCCCTGTGGCATCTTCAGGACAAATGCCCAATGACCATTAATTGTAGAATGAATGAAGAGAGCAAAACTGACTTGGCAAACTATTAATGAGATGGAGGCAGGGAGTCGGGGGACCTGGTCCTTGTCAATAGCATTTCTCTCTAGTTGAGAGGGTCGTTGGTTTGGTACTTCATTTTCCATCCCTTCTCTTTCTTCACCACTTCATCTCTTTCTTTGAAAAGTTCTATGAAGGAAAACTTTTCAAAGAAAGTTATGAAGGAAATAAAATCCTTCATAACTGTACTCTCAAAAACAGTTGGACAAAGTAATAGAACAGTGCTGGCCAAGGCATTGTAATAAAACAAACTTGAAAACACAAACAAAAATAACCAAAATCCAAACCAAAACCAAATGGAGAAAGAGTCCACTCTTTTCTGCAGCCAAATTCATTGCCTTTCAAAACCCAAACCTTAAGGGTTGAAGTTTTTAGAGCAGAAAATGAATCACAGACATTTAAAAATCAATTCTCAGAAATTTCATTAGAATCTTTTTCGTGAACCCTTAGGTTTGATCACTTAAGTTACATTCTTAGCTCAAAAAACTTAGGCCCAATACATACTTTAAGCTATTTAAAAATAAAATCTAAAATTAATGAAATTATCTTCAAGACTTTTGAAGTAGTCTGACTGCAATATATTAAATTCAGCTTTTCAGGGTCCTCAACTTGTTCTGAGATATTAAAAAGGATACAAAAAAAAATCCCTCTTTTTAGGTTGCTTTTTTTTTTAAATTTATTTATGTATTTATTTATTTTTTAATAAATAAATAAGCCACCACACCCGGCCAGGTTGCTTATTTTTAAATGTCTGTTTAAGTAGAGAGAAATATTTTTTCATGGCTCACACCTGTAATCTCAACACTTTGGGAGGCCGAGGTGGGTGAATCACAAGGTCAGGAGTTCAAGACCAGCCTGGCCAACATATAGTGAAACCCTGTCTCTACTAAAAAATACAAAAATTAGCTGGGCGTGGTGGCATATGCCTGTAGTCCCAGCTACTTGGGAAGCTGAGTCAAGAGAACAGATTGAACCCGGGAGGCAGAGGTTGCAGTGAGCCAAGATCGCACCACTGCACTCCAGCCTGGGCAACAGAGCAAGACTCCGCCTCAAAAATAAAAAAAGAAATATTTTTTAAGAGTGAGGTGCATCTCGGTAATATTTCCCTTAACAAAACATTTTGTAAGAGTGGGGGGCATCTCAGTAATATTTTCCTTAGTAAAAGAAATTACGGGCTAGCATTTACCATCTTCATAGAACATGACTCCAATACTATATGCATTTGAAACACATTTAAAAGTAAATGAACTAGCAAATTTTAAAAGTATTTAAATTTTAATGAAAAAAAAAGTATTTAAATGAACCAGCAAAGAAGTCAGTGGGCAGAGAAAAACCTGTTGCTGGAATTTTCTTCTTCACTTGGTTTACCAAGTTTTGCCTGCTTCCCCTGGGGGAGAATTATCTCTGAAAAGAGAACCAAGATTCTACTTCCTTTATTTAAAAGCCTCAGTGCCTCAGATTCTTAGACTAAGACAATGTCGTTCTGAGGAAAACAAAGTCCCTAGGTTTAGATTGGATTGGAGGTAACATTTTTGTTTTATGGAAAATGTAGGAATGTTGAAGGTACAAAAATGAATGCTTCACACCCTGAGAAATGCAAACAAGAAAAAAACAATTCTGTGTTTAATTCTCTTTCAGTCTGTGGGCCGGACAAGAGGGGAGCTTATTTTTGCCAATTTGAAATTATGTACTTTGAGCCAGGGAAATGATTTAAAAAAAAAATTAAGAATGCATTTTATTACTCTGTAGTTGACTTTTTTTTTTCACAAACATTGTGTTTGTTAATCAATTTTAATGTCCTGGCTAGTGGGAAGGGGGCTAGCGAGTGCCAATGTGGAGAAAAAAAAAAAAAAGCCAAACGAATGTTCTGGCAGCAACTAAATATCTCATACAGTGTGTGATGCCTTATTCAAACTCAAATCTAGACGCAAACTCCTCTTATATCCAGGGATGACCAGAAGCTTCTTAAAGGGGGAAACCCCTGGAATAGTTACCAAATCTTAGAAGAATTCCCAGCATTATCATTGATAATAAAAAATGTAATCTAGTGAAAGAGTGAACTTGGTCTGTGGTGTCAGTTATTGATGAATTTTTCTGATTGCTACATTTACCTAACAAAGTTCTCAGAGCAAAGTGTTGAATTTCAATGTTCTGATGTTTCATTCAGCAAACTCAGTTTTCCATTTGAAAAGAAGCTCATTTGGGTTTCTTTAAAGACAAGACAATATCTTTGGTCTATCTGAGTGCAGATTAGAGTGTCCTTGTCTGACTTTAATTCTTAGAGCCATCTTGCCGTAACTCAATTAAGGAGGAGAACTTGACAGAATTCACTGGGCTGTGGGAGAAGAAATGACAGGGATGAGTAGTGCACAGACTCTGGGGGCACAGGTGGGATCTGCCACGCAAGGGTTTGGACTCCAGGCCCTGAGTTGCTTCTTACTAGCCAGGTGACCTTGGACAAGCTACATCATCTAGTTGCACTGTACTTTCCTTGTCTGCAAAATGAGTCTACGAATGTACCTGCCTCACAAGGCTAGTGTGAACATTAAGTGAGATACTGGCATTAATGTTAGTGTGTCCCCTCTACCAGTGAAACCTTACATAGTTAATCCCCCTTTGATAACTTCAAATTGGTCCTGCAGTATTCAGCACTGGAAGATGATATAATATCTTGGTTTGAAGAGTGAAATGCTTTGTCACAGTATTTTCTTTCCCCAAAATATTTCAGGGTCACTACAGATCCACAACCAAAGACCAGGCTCACTGAAAATCTCACAAAGACACTGTTTTAAGTAGGGAAGGTATACATTAACTTGGGAATCTCACTTCCTAGGGTCACTCCATGACTTGCAAAGGCCTTTTGTGTCTGTGTCAAATTCCTAAAGACAGTGACCTTGACCCTTGATAAGCCAGTCAAGAGTTTGCTTGGACGAAAGATAATTTCAAAGTCAAATTCAACATTGAAGAATTCTATAGTCATTGACAGTGTTAGCAAAGTTCTAACCTTGTCTTTCCTAGAAGGGTACTGAAAGGGTCTGCTGGGTTCTCCCTCCAGGAAAAGGAGGGAGCAGGGACCTTCAAATTCATTAACATCACTGCTCTCAGACGCTGTACCAGGTAACTGTGATAAGTACTTTCATGCATCAAGTCACTTGTCTTCACATTACTTCTCTGAGGTTGGTGCTGCCATTGCTGCTAGAATGCAGGCTTCAGGGGCAGAGATGCTGCCTGTGTGTGTATATTTTAAAATATACTCTTTTGTGTGTGTATATTTTAAAAACTGATATATCACAGTTGAATGACTTTTTTATTTTTTATGTTATTTTTATTTATTATTATTATTATTTTGAGACAGAGTCTCACTCTTGTCGCCCAGGCTGGAGTGTAGTGGTGTGATCTCGGCTCACTGCAACTTCTGCCTCCCAGGTTCAAGCGGTTCTCCTGCCTCAGCCTCTTGAGTAGCCAGGACTAGAGGACGCGCCACCCTGCCCAGCTAATTTTTTTTTTTTTTTTTTTTTTGAGACAGAGTCTTGCTCTGTCGCCCAGGCTAGAGTGCAGTGGCGCAATCTCGGCTCACTGCAGCCTCTGTCCCTCAGGTTCCAGTGATTCTCCTGCCTCAGCCTCCTGGGTAGCTGAGATTACAGGCGCATGCCACCATGCCCGGCTAATTTTTGTATTTTTAGTAGAGACGGTGTTTTACCATGTTGGTCAGCCTGGTCTCAAACTCCTGACCTCAGGTGATCCCCCTGCCTCAGCCTCCCAAAGTGTTGGGATTATAGGCATGAGCCACTGTGAGCAGCCATTACTTTCTTTTTAATCATAAGTTTTTGTTTTATTTTGTTTTGTTGTTTGAGATAAGGTCTTGCTCTGTTACCCAGGCTGGAGAGCAGTGACGCAATGATGGCTCACTGCAGCCTGGAACTCCCTGGCTCAAGCAATCCTCCTATCTCACCATCCTTAGTAGCTGGGACCACAGGCATGTACTACCATACCTAGCTAATTTTTAAATTTTTTTGTAGAGACAGGGTCTCACTGTGTTGCCCAGGTTGGTCTTGAACTCCTGGGCTCAAGCAATCCTCTTGCCTCAGCCTCCCAAAGTGCTGGGGTTACAGGCGTGAGCCACCTCACCTGGCTGACTTACTTTTTTTTTTTTGACCTATCAGCAGGAAGTAACTGACTTACTTTTATTACAGAATGTAATACGGTTTGCTGGCACATAATAGGTGCTCAATACATACTTGTTTAATACATAAACCCCATTTTACAGTTTTAAAAAAACTGCAACATTGGCTGGGCATGGTAGCTCATGCCTGTAATCCCAGCACTTTGGAAGGCCGAGGTGGGCGGATCACCTGAGGTCAGGAGTTTGCGACCAGCCTGGTCAACATAGTGAAACCCTGTCTCTACTAAAAATACAAAAAATTAGCTGGGCGTGGTGGCGGGCGCCTGTAATCCCAGCAACTCAGGAGGCTGAGGCAGGAGAATCACTTGAACCGAGGAGGCAGAGGTTGCAGTGGGCTGAGATCGTGCCATTGCACTCCAGCCTGGGCAACAAGAGCGAAACTCCTTCTCAAAACAAAACAAAACGAAAAAAAATTAGCCGGGCGTGATGGCATGCACCTATAATCCCAGCAACTTGGGATTGAGGCAGAGAATCACTTGAACCTGGGAGGAGGAGGCTGCATCGAGCCAAGGTCATGCCACTGCACTTCAGCCTGGGCGACAGAGGGAGACTCCATCTCAAAAAAATAAATTAATAAAAATAAAAATAAAATAAAAACAACCAAATAAACTGCAGTATATAGTGGTTAAATCCAGCCCAGGGTTGTGCAGCTAAGTAAGGGAGTCAGCCAGTGTCTCCTGGAGCCCACCCAGAGGAGGAGGCCTGCTGTATGACTGCTTTTTGAGTAGCCTATCCTCAGCTGTGCCTGGCTTCTCTGAGTTCAGAACCCCTGGATCGAGTTCCCCAGAGAGTAAACCTCTAACCTTCTGTCCAGGCTGGGGGAAAAGCAGTCACACAGCTGAACGGGGCTAGTGAGAAATCTTGGGGCCTGTATGTACGTATGGGTGGATGGATGGATGGATTGTCTAACTGCTTGAGAGATATATATATATATTTAATTTTATTTATTTATTTGAGATGGAGTCTCACTCTGTCGCCCAGGCTAGAGTGCAGTGGCATGAGCTCAGCTCACTGCAACCTCCGCCTCCCAGGTTCAAGCAATTCTCCTGCCTCAGCTTCGCTCATAGCTGAAATTACAGGCACGCGCCACCATGCCTGGCTAATATTTTTTTTTTTTGAGAGGGAGTCTCACTCTGTCACCTAGGCTGGAGTGCAGTGGCGCGATCTCAACTCACTACAACCTCCGCCTCCCGGGTTCAAGTGATTCTTCTGCCTCAGCTTCCCAAGTAGCTGGGACTACAGGCATGTGCCGCCATGCCCAGCTAATATTTTTTTTTTTTTTTTGAGAAAGAGTTTCGCTTTTGTTGCCCAGGTTGGAGTGCAATGGCCTGATCTCGGCTGACTGCAACCTCTGCCTCCTGGGTTCAAGCGATTCTCCTGCCTCAGCCTCCAGAATAGCTGGGATTACAAGCATGGGCCACCATGCCCGGCTAATTTTTTTGTATTTTTAGTAGAGACGGGGTTTCTCCATGTTGGTTAGGCTGATCTCAAACTCCTGACCTCAGGTGATCCGCCCACCTCGGCCTCCCAAAGTGCTGGGATTACAGGTGTAAGCCACTGTGCCTGGCGCGCCCAACTAATTTTTGCATTTTTTAGCAGAGATGGGTTTCACTATATGTTGGCCAGGCTGGTCTTGAACTCCTGAGCTCATAAATTTGCCCACCTTGGCCTCCCAAAGTGCTAGGATTATAGGCGTGAGTCACCGCGCCCGGTCTGTTATTTCATTTTTTAAAGGTACATTTTTTTTTTCTGGTTTCAAAATGCGTGCTTATTTTTTAAAAAAATAAATCAATACGGCTGGGCGCGGTCGCTCACACCTGTAATCCCAGCACTTTAGGAGGCCGAGACAGGTGGATCATGAGGTCAGGAGTTCGAGACCAGCCTGGCCAAGATGGTGAAACCCCGTCTCTACTGAAAATACAAAAATTAGCCAGGCTTGGTGGTGGGTGCCTGTAATCTCAGCTATTCGGGAGGCTGAGGCAGGAGAGCTGCTTGAACTCAGGCAACGGAGGTTGCAGTGAGCCGAGACCAAGCCGCTGCACTTCAGGCTTGGCGATAGAGACTCTCTCAAAAAAACAAATCAGTAAATTAATACATGTGTATTTTAAATAAAATCCACAGCCTGCCTCTCCAGATATGACCACAATTCAGTTTGTTGTATAAGTCTTCACATTTTTTATACATATGTGAAAATAATAAAATTTATTTATTTATTTATTTACATAGTGCCTTGCTTTGTTGCCTGGGTTGGACTGTAGTGGCAGGCTCATGGCTCACTGCAGCCTCGACCTCCTGGGTTCAAGTGATCCTCCCACCTCAATCTCCTGAGTAGCTGGGACCGCAGGTTCTTGCCATCACATCTGGTTCATTACTTTTTGTAGAGATGAGTTCTCACTATGTTACCCACACCGGTCTGGAACTCCTGAGCTCAAGGGATCCTCCCACCTTGGCCTCTCAAAGTGCTAGGATTACAGTTATGTGCCACCACGCCCAGCCCAGTCTCCTTTAGATGGACATTTAGATTGTTTCCAACTTTTCATTACTACAGAATTTCCATGTGTACTCTTATTCACTTATTTCCTCAGGCTCAATTCATAGAAATTGATTTACAATACATTTCAACCATTTCAAATTGTTCCTCAAAAAATTTACATCAGTTTACATTCTCATCAGCAAGATATCAACACGTTGGTTTCCTTACGTTCTAACCAGTACCGAATATTATGATCTTAATCTTTCAAATGTTAGCATCTACATAATCAGCTTTTGGCTGGTGAAACTTTCATGGCAGTTAGTTTGCACTTCCTTGAAACTCTGAAGATATGGCAATTGTACATTATTAGAATATAATTGGAAGCCCCCCTTTGCACAGATGAAAGGGGCCTAGGGAACAGAGGTAACTTACCCATGCCACACATTGGCAGAGCTAGGACGAGAAAACACATGTCCTAACTCCTAGCCAAGTCCAAGCCTCCTTGCCTGCATCAGAGAACAATGACACAGGAACCCCCGACACATCACTTCTTTTTTTTTTTTTTTTTGAGACAGTTTCGCTCTTGTCACCCAGACTGGGGTGCAATGGCATGATCTTGGCTCACCGGGTTCTAAAGATTCTTCTGCCTCAGCCTCCCAAGTAGTTGGGATTACAGGTGCCCACCACCATGCCCGGCTAATTTTTGTATTTTTAGTAGAGACGGGGTTTCACCATGTTGGCCAGTCTAGTCTGGAACTCCCGACCTCAGGTGATCCACCCGCCTCAGCTTCTGCAAAGTGTTGGGATTACCGGCGTAAGCCACCGCACCTGGCCCTGACACTTTACTTTTAGGAGCCCATCTACCTTTCGAAACCAGAAGCATGGACCTCAGAAGAGGGTGAAAACCAACATTTTTTTTTTTTTTTTTTTGAAACGGAGTCTTGCTCTGTCACCCAGGCTGGAGTGCAATGGCACAATGTCATCTCACTGCAACCTCCGCCTCCTGGGTTCAAGCCATTCTCCTGCCTCAGCCTCCTGAGTAGCTGGGATTACAGGCGCCCGCCACCACGCCCAGCTAATTTTTTGTATTTTTAGTAGAGACAGGGTTTCACTATGTTGGCCAGGCTGGTCTCGAACTCCTGACCTCATGATCCACCCGCCTCGGCCTCCCAAAGTGCTGGGATTACAGGCGTGAGCCACGGTGCCCAGCCGAGAACCAACACTTTTAGAGAACCTATAAAAAGCCTGAAACTTCTCCATATACTTTGCATATGTTATACCCAAAATAATCCTGCAAAGTAGGTATTATTATTATTATTATTATTATTATTTTATTAATTTTTAGAGTCAAGGTCTCACTCTGTTGCCTAGGCTGGAGTGCAGTGGCATGATCATAGCTCACTGCAACCTCAAATATCTAGGCTCAAGTGATCCTCCCCCTTCAGCTTCCTGAGCAACTAGGACTTCAGGAAGCCACCATTAAGCCTGGCTACTTTTAAAAAAAGTTTTTTGTAGAGATGGGGTCTCGCAGTGTTGCCCAGGCTGATCTCAAACTCCCGGCCTCAAGCAATCCTTCTACCTCAGCCTCCCAAAGTGCTGAGATCACAGGCGTGATTCACTGTGCCTGACATAAAGTTTATTAATTCTATTACACAGAGGAGGAAATGAAGGAACTGGAGATGAAATTGATCAAATTAGTAATCTCCAGCCAGTCCTGAGGAGATTTAGCACTGGGCAGTGTTCGAGTTGGATTTAAGAAGAGGCAGAGTGGTACCACCAGTTTGCCCCACGTGGGTAAGGGAGAGATTTTCTGGCAAGACTGAAGACATTCTGATACTCTCCTCTCCCCTAACATACGCTTACTCAGGTGTAAGAGTAATTCAGGCATAAGAGTCAGCAAAAACACTTTCTCAAGACGCTGTCTAGCTGTCTCAGGATCTTGTCCTGCTCAGGGTTGAACACAATCCTTGCTGGCCGGGCCCTGTTCTGGAATGACTGAGCTGTCCAGCATGGCCAGTGTGTAAATGTCAAGTAAACACCAAATTCAAGTGCAATCTAACTATTGTGCTGGGACTGTTTGTTTTAGATATAATAGTCAGCAGGAAGGGAGAAGGGGAGGGAGGGGGAAGTATATATCACTTCACAAGGCAAAACATGACTATCGTGAGCCCTCCCTTGGTCAACTTGAATGTCGAGAAACCAATATCAAATAAATAAAGAGCCTGCACTCCATGCTGCAAAAATAAGCATGTCCATTTGCTTGAAAAAAAGATTTTTTCAGATGAGGGAACATTTTCCAGTCAATCACCCTGCAGCAAAGTCATCCTGTTGAATTTGTGACTCACAGGCTCTCTGTGTCAATAGACAGACAGAGTCAGCCCAGAGTTATGACTTCACTGAGAGATGAAGCAAAAGCTGGGAGAGGAGGCAGGACCAGCTTTAAAAGAAGGCTGTAAGCTCAGACAACAAGTAGCAAAAGAAACACTGACCACTCACAGGCTGGGTAATTGCATTCGTTACTTCTTTTTCTTTATTTCTTGCTCATCTCCTAGAAAAGAACCAATCTGACTTTGACTTCATCCTTTCATTGCATTAACATTGATGGGGGACATGGTCATTGTCAGGGCTATGACTTTGCCTGGTGCTCCATATACATTGTTATCTCATTCTGTTCTCACAGCAATTCTATAAGGTAGGTGTTATTCGTGTTATTTTATTTTATTTACTTTTTTTTTTTTTTTGGAGACAGAGTCTTGCTCTGTCACCCAGGCTGGACTGCAATGGCGCGATCTCAGCTCACTGTGCAAATTCCACCTCCTGGGTTCAAGCGATTCTCCTGCCTCAGCCTCCTGAGTAGCTGGGACTACAGGTGCATGCTTCCACATCTGGCTAAGTTTTTGTATTTTAGTAGAGAAGGAGTTTCACCATGTTGCTCAGGCTGGTCTGGAACTCCTGAGCTCAGACAATCCACCTGCCTCAGCCTCCCAAAGTGCTGGGATGACAGGCGTGAGCCATTGCGCCTGGCCTTTATTTACTTTTATTTATTATTTATTTTTATTTTTATTTATTTATTTTTGAGACGGAGTCTCACTCTGTTGCCCAGGCTGGAGTGCAGTGGCGCAATCTCAGCTCACTGCAACCTCTGTCTCCCGGGTTCAAGCAATTCTCCCTGCCTCAGCCTCCCGAGTAGCTGAGACTACAGGTGCCCACCACCACACCCAGCTAATTTTCATATTTTTTAGTAGAGACAGGGTTTCGCCACGTTGGCCATGCTGGTCTTGAACTCCTGACTTCAGGTGATCTGCCTCCCAAAGTGCTGGGATTACAGGCATAAGCCACCGTACCTGGCCTGTTTATTTTATTTTATTATTATTATTTTTTGAGACAGAGTCTTGCTCTGTTGCCCAGGCTGGAGTGCATTGGTGTGATCTTAGCTCACTGCAACCCCCTCCTCCTGGGTTCAAGCAATTCTCCTGCCTCAGCCTCCTGAGTAGCTGGGATTACAGGCACATGTCACCATGCCCAGCTAATTTTGTATTTAGTAGAGACAGGGTTTCACCATGTTGGTCAGGCTGGTCTCAGACGCCTCAGCCTCCTGAAGTGCTGGGATTACAGGTGTGAGCCACCGTGCTCAGCCTATTTATTTTATTTTTAAGAGGCAGGGTCTTGCTCTGTTGCCCAGGCTGGAGCACAGTGGGCACAATCATAGCTCATTGTAACCTCAAATTCTTGGACTCAAGGGATCCCGCCACCTCAGCCTCCCAAGTAGCTGGGACTACAGGTGCGTGCCACCATGCCTGGCTAATTTTTCAATTTTTCATAGAGACAGAGTCTCGCTTTGTTTCCCAGGCTAGTCTCAAACTCCTGGCTTCAAGCAGTCTTCCTGCCTAGGCCTCCTGAAGTGCTGATATTACAGGTGTGAGCCACTGCACCTGGCATGTATTATTTTATTTATTTTTCTGAGATGGAGTCTCGCTCTGTCGCCCAGGCTGGAGTGCAGTAGCACGATCTCGGCTCACTGCAACCTCCGCCTCTCAGGTTCAAGCAATTCTCCTGCCTCGGCCTCCTGAGTAGCTGGGATTACAGGCATGTGCCACAACACCCAGCTAATTTTTGTAGTTTTAGTAGAGATGGGGGTTTCACCATGTTGGTCAGGCTGGTCTCGAGTGCCTCACCTCATGATCCACCCGCCTCGGCCTACCAAAGTGCTGGGATTACAGGCATGAGCCACCGCACCTGGCTGCCTGTTTTATTTTATATGAGAATAATTATGAGAATAATTGAGGCCCATAGAGATTAGGTAACTTTGTAAGCTTCTGCTTAAGGATTCTCACCCAGTTCTCCCTGGCTTCAATTTCAAATTTTGTGTGAGTTTCGGACAGCCTCTTATTTTGTTATCCTACTATAAGCCAGACATGTACCTTGACACCAGGGTCTCACCAATAAATCAGACATAGTTCTTGCCCTCAAAGAGCTTGGGGCCAGCCAAAATACTGTTGTCTTGGTGTTCAAGACCAATGCAGCACAATTAGTTTAGGCTGCCTGTAAACAA
Source organism: Pongo pygmaeus (assembly GCF_028885625.2). NCBI lineage: Eukaryota > Metazoa > Chordata > Mammalia > Primates > Hominidae > Pongo > Pongo pygmaeus. The sequence continues at coordinate 97,953,529 of NC_072386.2, forward strand.
GTTAATATTGAAGAAAAGATAGTACCAAGAGACTCACTACTTGTTTTCCAAGTTGCTACTATTTGCAGATTTCTCAGGAATTCCTGTGGGGATGAAAAGCCACTAAGAGATAATAAACCATAGAAGAGCGTACATGGAGTGAAAACGGCTGATCTGAAGGCAAAGCTTGCAGCCAGTCAGCTTTGCCTGGCATGCTGGTTGTGGGGAGGTAGAGGCTTAACATTTGGTCTTGTCTAGCCACAGAGCAGGCTAGGCAGGGACAGGGCCTGGCTGCGGAGATGGAAGGCCTGGGCTGTAGTCTGAGCTTGGCTACCACACACTTGGAGGCTTAGGTCTGCTGTTTGCTCTGTTCAGAACCTGTTGAGGTTCTGAATCTTCTACACGAAGGCAGATGAAAGCTGAAAATTGACTTTGATATGTGATTAAAGTCCACCGGTGGTTTGGTGACTCTCAGACAAAGATTAAGTAGACCTTTGAGGCTGTGACTTCACTATAGAGACACAGTGTGGAGAATGGATTGAGGCTGTCATATACAAATCCAATCCACCGTTAAGATTGTCACTCTTGGCTAGGCATGGTGGCTCATGCCTGTAATCCTGGCACTTTGGGAGGCCGAGGTGGGTAGATCACGAGGTCAGGAGTTCAAGACCAGCCTGACCAACATGGTGAAACCCTGTCTCTACCAAAAATACAAAAAAAAAAAAAAAAAGTAGCCGGTGTGGTGGCACACAGTTGTAATCCCAGCTACTCAGGAGGCTGAGGCAGGAGAATCACTTGAACTTGGGAGGCAGAGGTTGCAGTGAGCTGAGATGGCGCCACTGCACTCTAGCCTGGGCGACAGAGCAAGTCTCTATCTCAAAAAAAAAAAAAAGGAAAGTTGAAAAATTGACTTTGATATGTGATTAAAGTCCACAGGTGGGTTGGTGACTCTCAGACAAAGATTAAGTACACCTGTGAGTCTGTGACTTCACTATAGAGACACAGTGTGCAGAATGGATTGAGGCTCTCATACACCAATACAACAACGTTAAAATTGTCACTCTTGGCAGGGCGCAGTGGCTGACGTCTGTAATCCCAGCGCTTTGGGAGGCCCAGGCGGGTGGATCACCTCAGGTGAGGAGTTTCGAGACCAGCCTGGCCAACATGGTGAAACCCTGTCTCTACTAAAAATACAAAAATTAGCTGGGCGTGGTGGCGGGTGCATGTAATCCCAGCTACTTGGGAGGCTGTGGCAGGAGAATCTCTTGAACTCACGAGGCGGAGGTTGCAGTGAGCCAAGACTGCGCCACTGCACTCCAGCCTGGGTGACAGAGTGAGACTGTCTCAAAAAAGAAAGATAGTCATTTGTGCACTTGGACCCAACATATAAAAGGTGCTGACTCTCATACCTAGACACAGGACAGGTGGGGGATACTTAATCTCAGCTCTGGACCTTCCTGAAAGTGTGGTTGTGACAGCCCATAGTGGCTAGGCTCTTTATCTGTAGCAAGAGAAGGGAGAGAAGCCAGTCTTTGTGGCTTAAGAGTGTCAGGATTCATCAGGATGGCTAGGTCAGTTCTTGATTTTGGGTGGAAGGCTTTCGCCGAGATATTCTATTAAAATGTTTTTTTCCTGGGCTCAAGTGATCCTTCCATCTCAGCCTCCCAAAGTGCTGGAATTATAGGTGTGAGCCACTGCATGTGGCCCAGTCTAGATATTCTCACATTAGAAAGGTAAAGAGCAGTGGACCAGCTGGCTCTCAAGGCTGAGACATTCTATCTCCTTAGCTCTTCTTGCAACTCTTCTGAAAATTGAGCTTGTAAAGTAGCTTTGATCCTTTAAAAAAAAAATCTGTTGTCTGCTTAAACAAAAGCAGTTCTTAGAGTGGCTTTGCCTTTATTTTAGTATAACACAGATTCTTTCTCCTTTGTTTCTGTTGTCTCAGTGTTCTCCCAGTTCTAAGAAGCTGTCAGCGTATATAATATATTACCTGGTTGCCTCAGTTCCCTTCAGATTTCCATCCTTAAGGGTTTTCTTTCTAATGGTTGGGAAAATTCTTGAAAGGACACGGTCAATATGCCTTTGCTGGGATATACTTTTAAAAAATTTATTTTGGCTCTGTGTTGTTTGTCAAGGCTTCAGAGAGCCCTGCAAGTGAGAGTGCTCCGTTTACCATTTTGAATTTCTCCCCTTCTGGTTGGCCAACATCGTGTTTCCACTGTAATCCACCTGAAAAACAAACAGGAAAGTTTACACAGGTCTCTGTGTTCAACCATCTGCCTCCACAATGATCTCTACAACAATGTAAGAGTTAGAAGACCAGCTCTGGTGTGTGTGTGTGTGTGTGTGTTTGCGCGCACGTGTGATATTTGGGGAGCACGAGCTATGTGTCTGGCTCAGGGTTGGGCATTCGGAACATCAATGGCGAACAAAGATAGATGTGATCCCTACTCACGAGGAGCTGATAGTCTACTGACAGAAGAAAGACATTAATCAAATAATCACAAAAGTAAAACCAGACTGCAATCACTGCTATGAGGGAGGATGCACAGTGTAGCAAAGCATATCATAGGGAAAACTGACCTAGTTAGAGTTCGTAAGGAGAGTGGTGGGAAGAGGAAAGTCATGTTCTCTCTGTGACCTCTGAGTGCTGATAAATGATTAAGACAAGCATTTGGGCCCTTGTATTTCTAAATCTAATATGGTCTCCATGATTTTTTTAAAATCATGTAACGCCCCCAGCTAGGAACTCAGGGCACAGAGATAAACAAGACATTGCCTAGGAGACAAACCCTGAAAGAAACTGTAATACAAAGTGCCAAGGTGATACTAGCAAGAGGGGTGTGCAAGGACGCCTAGGAGCCCAGAGGGCACAGGGGATTGGTTCTGCTTGGGGTGCGCCTGGCAGATAGGGAACAGGAGGGGTGTCCAGGCAAAAAATTCAGCATAAATAAGCCACGGAGATGGGAGAGTACAGGGTATGCAGGTGGACCAGGATAAAATTCACGGGGGCCAGCATAGAGTGTGTAGGTAGAATAAGTAAATCTTTGGAAAAGACACTTGGAACCAGAAATGGAGAGGCCCAGGGTCACAACTTCTCTTAAATCAAATAGTTGCTCAAGACCCACATGTGTGCCGGGCGTGGTGGTTCACACCTGTAATCCCAGCACTTTGGGAGGCCGAGGCGGGTGGATCACGAGGTCAGGAGATCGAGACTATCCTGGCTAGCACGGTGAAACCCCGTCTCTACTAAAAATAAAAAAAATTAGCCGGGCATGGTGGCGGGCGCCTGTAGTCCCAGCTACTTGGGAGGCTGACGCAGGAGAATGGCGAGAACTTGGGAGGCGGAGCTTGCAGTGAGCAGAGATTGCGCCACTGTACTCCAGCCTGGGCGACAGAGCGAGACTCCATCTCAAAAAAAAAAAAAAAAAGACCCACATGTTAAAGCTGTCTTTTCCACAACTTCCGTGATCCTAGAACTATGTTCAGTTTTTTGGCACAGGTGTGTTGATTAGTCATATTATGATAATATTTTTCTTTAAATCCACTTATTTAAAAAATATTTTGAAACTTTAAAGTATATTTAATAATAATATGTGTAATATTGCAGTTTGGATATGCTAGCTCAATGTTTTGTAAAGCATAATATAATAAATGCATAACAATTAAAATAAATGTTTCCCTGTGTGCCACATTAAATCACCTTGAATCCTATCAGTGATATTTGTATTCCTTGATTAAAAAAAAAAAAAATTATACCAGGCATGGTGGGTCACACCTCTAATCTCAGCATTTTGGGGGGGCAAGGCAGGAGAATCACTTGAGACCACATGTTCACGACCAACATAGCGAGACCCCATCTCAAAAAAGAAAAAAAAATTCTACCACAACTGTAGGACAATATAGATGTTAAAAAACAAAAACTCATTATTTTTTTCCATCATTTATGTATTATATTTAGTGATTGAGCAAAATCTTTTCAATCTAAACAGCTGGTTTGTATGACTAGCAGATAAAGACCACTGTGTCTTTCTGCCTTTGGGCCGAGACTCTCTTTTCATCTAATTTTGTCCAATTTCTGTAGTGCTGAAAAGAATGCATTGTCCATACTAATGACAACCCACTGTGTACCTCCTCCCATGGTCTGTAGCGGTGCAGCTTGTGGTGGTCAGTTGCCTGTTTTTCCTTGCTGTGAACGCTTTTCATTAAAAGTAAGGTAATTTGCAATATTAAGCATGTCTTCTCTGAATTAATCCTCAAAACAACTCTAAAACAGTAGTAGATACAGCCCTATTTTACAGATAAAGAAAGGGGGCTCAGATAGATCCAAGTGACTGCCCCTGTTAGTGCTGTGTGACCAGCCAGAGATGGGTTTGAATTTAGAATTATTTGGTTTGAAGCCTGGGACTCTCTTTGGCTTCTAACTGACTGCATTCACTTGGGTGGACTTTTTTCCCTATCCGTTTAACAGATATTTTCAGAATGCCAGTTATGTAGAAGGTATTCTGCTGTATGATGGGAGATCCAGAGATAAGTATAAATGGTATAAGCTGTGCTATCAAGATGCTTATAGCCGCCAGGCACAGTGGCTCATGCCTGTAATCCCACTATTTTGGGAAACTGAGGCAGGCACATCACTTGAGGTCAGGAGTTTGAGACCAGCCTGTCCAACATGCTGAAACTCTGTCTCTACTAAAAATAAAAATATTAGCCGGGTGTGGTGGTGTGCATCTGTAATATCAGCTACTCAGGAGGCTAAGGCAGGAGAATCGCTTGAACCTGGGAGGCAGAGGTGCAGTGAGCCGAGATCGCGCCACTCACTCCAGCCTGGGCAATAGAGTGAGACTCCATCTCAAAAATAAAATAAATAAATAAATACATAAATAAATAAAAATACAAAAATTAGCTGGACATGGAGGCATGCACCTGTAGTTCCAGCCACTAAGGGGATTGAGAGAGGAGGATTACCCTAGCCTTGGGAGATCGAGACTGCAGTGAGCTGTGATCACACCACTGCACTCCAACCTGGGTGACAGAGTGAGATATTGTCTCAAAAATAAATAAATAAATAAATAAATAAAAGCCCAGGCGTGCTGGCACATGCCTGTAATCCCAGCACTTTTGGAGGCTGAGGCGGGCGGATCACCTGAGGTCAGGAGTTTGAGACTGGTCTGACCAACACAGTGAAACCCCATCTCTCTGAAATACAAAAAATTAGCTGGGCGTGGTGGCGCATGCCTGTAATCCCAGCTACTTAGGAGGCTGAGGCAGGAGAATCACTTGAACCAGGGAAGCAGAGAGGTTGCAGTGAGCTGAGACCTCAACATTGTACTTCAGCCTGTGCAACAAAAGCGAAACTCCATCTCAAAAAAAAAAAGAAGAAAGAAAAGAAAAAGAAAAAAAGAAAAAACGCTGGGTGCAGCGGCTCATGCCTGTAATCCCAGCACTTTGGGAGGCCGAGGCGGGCAGATCACTTGAGGTCAGGGGTTTGAGACCAGCCTGACCAACATATCATATTTTGTAATAATACAAAAATTAGCTGGTGGAGGTGGGAGGTGCCTGTAGTCCCAGCTACTTAGGAGGCTGAGGCAGGAAAATCGCTTGAACCCAGGAGGCAGAGGTTGCAGTGAGCCAAGATGGTGCCATTGCACTCCAGCCTGAGTGACAGAGCAAGACATCGTTTCAAAAAAAAAAGAAAGAAAAGAAAAAGAAAAAAGAAAAGAAAAAGAAAAAGAAAAGAAAGAAAGCTTTTAGCTCCTTCTTGGGAGAGTCAGAATTATGAATGGTTACATTTAAACAATTACTTTTGTTTTAACTAATATAGACACTAAGAAATTCAAACGGTTGGCTGGGTGCGGTGGCTCACGCCTGTAATCCCAGCACTTTGGGAGGCCAAGGCGGGCAGATCACAAGGTCAGGAGATTGAGACCATCCTAGCTAACACAGTGAAACACCATCTTTACTAAAACTACAAAAAAACTTAGCCGGGCATAGTGGTGGGTTCCTGTAGTCTCAGCTACTCATGAGGCTGAGGCAGGAGAATTCCTTGAACCCAGGAGGTGGAGGCCGAGATCGTGCCACTGTACTCCAGCGTGGGGACAGAGCAAGACTCCGTCTCAAAAAAAAAGAAAGAAAGAAAGAAAGAAATTCAAACAGTTTATGAAATGTCAAAGAACTGTTCTGCAGATGAAGCCAGCATGAATAGCTTCTTCATATTTTTACTTTACTCTGCCACTCTGCAAACTATTTGAAGTGACTCACAGTGAAGAATATATTTTTTTCCATTATAAAGTTAATAGTATAGAAATAGAAAACCAAGTCATTAAAAAAAAGAAGGAAACTAGCATGTGATATAGTTGCTATGATTGAGCATCACATCTTAGCAACTTAGCTTCCTGGCAGCCAAGACAAAAAGGGAACGAGCTAAGTTCCGTAGCTCTCATTATCAGAAAGGAAGAAGTCCGTTGCTATTTTGGTCCTTAAACCTTAAGCTCACTTCTCACCTGTAAGCCCACAGAGGGACATTGATAGACACAATAATTAATGTTTTTGGCAACAGCCTTACCACAATTGCCAATTTTTGTCTGCCCTTTCTTGTGAAGGCCTTTAATTAAGGTCAAGGGCTTAACACTGAAGCAGACATCAGTGAGGGCTTGGCTAACCTAGTTCAACAACTGTCTGTAACCCAAAGCGGAATGGAATCAGGAACTAGTTAACACTACAAGTGAAGTATAAAGGATCTCAAGAGAATCATGCAATTACAGCTGTCCTTTCATATTCATGGGAGATTGGATGCTCAAGTTCCTTATATAAAATGACATAGTATTTGCATATAACCTGTACATATCCTTCTGAATAATTTAAACCATCTCTAGACTACTTACAATACCTAATACAATGTAAATGCTGTGTTTGTTATACTGTATTCTTTTATTTGTATTATTTTTAATTGTAGTATTTTTGTTGTTGTTGTTTCTAAAAAATTATCTCTGCTGGGTGCGGTGGCTCATATTTGTAATCCTAGCACTTCGGGAGGCTGAAGTGATCTCTTGAGCGCAGGAGTTCAAGACCAGCCTGGGGCAACATGGTGTGACCCCTCCCCCTGCTGTCTCTACAAAAAATACAAAAATTAGCTGGGTGTGTGCCTGTAGTTTCAGCTGCTTGGGAGGCTGAGGTGGGAGGATCACTTGAACCAGGGAGGTGGAGGTTGCAGTGACCTGAGATTGCGCCACTGCACTCTAGCCTGGGTGACAGAGCAAGGCCCTGTCTCAAAAATAAAGAAAGAAAGAAAGAAAGAAAAAGAAAAAATTATCTGTAGGTTACTTACCATGCCTAATACATTGTAAATGCTATCTAGTTGTTACAGTGTCTTGGTTTTTATTTGCCTTATTTTTTGTTGCTGCGTTGGTTTTCTTAATTGTTTTTTCCCACCGAATATTTTCCATCCACAGGGATTCAGAACCTGCGGATGTGGAGGGCCAGAGGGCTGAATTTGCAAGTTGGGCAATGGGGAAAGCCTTCACAAAGGAGAAAGCCTTTGGGCTGGAATTGGAGAAGTAGGAGTCAATAGACAGAGAAGAGAGTAAAGGGCAAGGCCATCACTCCAGGTTTAGGGAGCAAGTACAAAGACACAGAGAAATGAAAAGGCTTGGCCTGTTTGGAGAATGTCAAGCTGTCTGGGGTTGAGAGAAAGAGATTCTAACAAGGCTTCCATTAAAGAGGCTAGATTTGCTGCTTGGACATTTTCTAGCTCTTCTGAGAGAACTTTTTGTTGAGTTAAGCGAAAATGAATGAAAATCAGATGGACCATATTTCTCTTGAATACACACGGGCTTAAAAACGAAGGGGAAAAAGAACTTGACAGAATGTGTCTTGGCTTTTGCCAAACCCAAAGTATTTGAAAAATCACACAGTACTCATCTCGAACCCAAAAACATGCCTGGATTCTACCACCCCTAATTGCAGCTGCAGCCACTTAATAAAATGAATTGTGTACAAGAAAATGGGGTCCGAATGGAGCGAGCTTCATTAGAGAGAATGACTGATGTAGGGCGGTTGGCTGGTGCCCTTGAGAAAGTACATATCTCATTGCCTTTGCCGAGAAAGAGAGAGGCCCAATGTAGAGCTTGCTAACCACGCTATTGAATCAAGCTCTCTTGTAGAGAACAGCTAAAACCCCACATTATTTAACTTTATTGTATCATGTGTAGGAAGAATTCAGCATCTCTTGTTTCTCTCCCGCTCTGTTTCTCAGTTTTACACTGTGAAGTATGACAACTAAAAGAAACATGTTTTACATCGGTCTCGATTCACATAAATGGATACCAAATAAGAGATGGTGGAAATAGAACAAGATTGCTAATATACTATTTATTCCCGTTCAAAACTCTTGGCTTGAGCATCATGGACATTTGAAAAGTGGAAGAAATCTGAGGCCCAGAAAGGTTAACTGACTTGTCCATTGTCCACAGTTGGTTAGTTGTAAAGTTAGGACTCAAACCTGGACCTCTGATTCCTGTTCTTTCATAGCAAACACATTTTTTTTGTTGTTGTTAATGTTGCAGGGCGAGGGTCAGGCTCAGGTACTAGATGTCCCAGAGATTCCTCCAGCTTAACATGTTCCTAATATTTTTACACCAAACCATCTTGGGTCCCTCAGTTTCTGATCTTAGTAGCACTGTCACCTCTGGGTTACTCACTCCAGAAACCTGGGCATTCCTCTTGACTGCTCTTTCTCCCTTATACCTCTTATTTAAATAATCTTCCAGGCTGGGTGTGGTGGCTCACTCCTGTAATCCCAGCACCTTGGGAGTCCAAGGCCAGTGGATCACTGAGGTCAGGAGTTCAAGACCAGCCTGGCCAACATGGTGAAACCCCATCTCTACTAAAAATACAAAAACTAGCTGGGCATGGTGATGGGCACCTGTAGTTACAGCTACTTGAGAGGCTGAGGCAGGAGAATCACTTGAATCCAGGAGGTAGAGGTTGCAGTGAGCTGAGGTCATGCCATTGCACTCCAGCCTGGGTGACAAGAGTGAAACTCAGTCTCAGATAAATAAATAAATAAATAAATAAATAAATAAATAATCTTCCAGTTGGACTGATCTCCCTTTCTAAAAATTTCTTAAATATGTCACTTTCTCTCTAGCCCTGTGTTCACTGGCCTAGTTTTGACCCTATTTGTCTTTCTCTCACTCTTCCACTTAAAAACAAAACAAAATTGGCCAGGCGTGTGGCTCATGCTTGTAACCCCAGCACTTTGGGAGGCCAAGGCAGGAGAATTGCCTGAGTCCAGGAGTTTGAGAGCAGCCTGGGCAACACAGTGAAACCCTGTCTCTAGAAAACATACAAAAATTAGCCAGGCATCAGATCACCTGAGATCTAGAGTTCAAGACCAGCTTGAGCAACATGGTGAAACCCCGTCTCTACTAAAAATACAAAAATTAGCCGGGCGTGGTGGCGGGCACCTGTAATCCCAGCTACCCAAGAGGCTGAGGCAGGAGAATCACTTGAATCTGGAAGGTGGAGGTTGCGGTGAGCTAAGATCACACCATTGCACTCCAGCCTGGGTGACAAGTGCAAAACTCCGCCTCAAAAAAAAAAAAAAAAAAATTAGCCAGGCATAGTGGTGTGCACCTGTAGTCTCAGCTACTGGGAGGGTGAGGAAGGAGGATCGCTTGAGCCCAGGAGGTCAAGGCTGCAGTGAGCCAAGACTGCGCCACTGCATTCCAGCCTGGGTGATAGACTTTGTTTAAAAAAACCCCCAAAAACAAAACCAATAATACTCCATATTTTGAATTTATTCTGCCAATTTATTTTTTGTTTCATCTTCATTAACCTGGATTATTGCAATATTCCCTAAACAGCCTCCCTACCTGGGAACCATTTTCCACACTGCTGCCGAGGTGATTTTTTTTTTTTTTTTTGAGATGGAGTTTCGCTCTTGTTGCCCAGGCTGGAGTGCAATGGCGCAATCTCGGCTCACCGCAACTTCCGCCTCCTGGGTTCAAGCGATTCTCCTGCCTCAGCCTCCCGAGTAGCTGGAATTACAGGCATACACCACCATGCCCGGCCAATTTTGTATTTTTAGTAGAGACGGGGTTTCTCCATGTTTTTCAGGCTGGTCTCGAACTCCCGACCTCAGGTGATCCTCCCACCTCAGCCTCCCAAAGTGCTGGGATTACAGGCGTGAGCCACCGCGCCCAGCCTTGATTATTTTAGTTAGCAAATAACCTGTCACTGCCCATCCTTGGTGTCCCTCTATGGCAGCATTCAACTCTTAACAAGACTGGTCTTGATTATGCCTCCATGACTCCATCTCTTGCTCTTTCCAATTTCAAACTTTATGCTGAGCACCATGACACCTTGTGGCTTCTTGAGCAAGGCAGGCTGCTTTTTATTTGTTTGTCTGCTTGTAGTTATTGTTTGCTTGCTTTTGCTCACTTTTGTTTTTACCTCTGTGCCTTTGTTCATACCGTGACCTCCACTGGCAACGCCCTTCCCATCCATCAGGTACTGCCCCAAGGAGTTTTCATCCTCAGCGTCTGGCATGAAAACAGCCATAATGTAGATATTCAATAAAATGTTTTTAAGTGCATTCTTGACTTATGAGCACAGTCCAAGATGCCCATTCACTCATTCACCCACTCATTCATTCATCTGTGTGATCTCACTTAATCTTTGCAGAAAGCCCATAGGCAAAGCGCCATTTATGTGATACACACTGGCATAAGCTGTGCCATTGAAACTGCTGCTGAGATATTATGTCAACATTGTAGTAGTTGGTAAATAGCCACTGTCCTGAGACCACTGAGTGTCCCCCACCACACTGGCTCCTCTCCTGGAGTGCCCTGGTCCTCCCTATGGTTCAGCTACTAAAGGGTTAACTTTGGGTACCTTCCCCCAAGCCCACCAGGAACCTATGGCAGTACCCTTGTTGCGGTTCTCCTGCCATCTGGATTGTTAAATGCACACTGGCACTTCTGCGCATAGGGAGGGTTTCACAGACTCTATTTTATGCCTGAAGCTTAGAGAGGTTAAGTGACTTATCAAGATCACTCAGCAAGCTCCTGGTTCCCCTCTCTGCAAATCTAGAGCTCTTTCTAGGACATATTGAAGCCTTCTTCTCCTGTCTGTTCTATTCCTTGTGATGTCCAACATCTTGGCTGACCAGAACCTGCCCCAGTTTTGACACACTCCTCTGTGCACTGGGTGAGGCTCAGGGTAGCCAAGTGTCAGGGCTTGAGTACAGCCTCCTACATTTACCAAAACTTAAAATACAACAGCAAGAAATGAGGTCTTTCTTCTTTTTTTTTTCCCATGTGAAGGTTTGTGTGTATGTGTGTGTGTGTGTTCTGCAAATTCAAGATCAGCCAAAATAAATTTTAGTTCAACTTATTCAAACAAAATTACATTCACTTGGAAACACAGTGGGGTGTTTCTGGCCTGATGTATAATTACTTTCCTTAGGTTATAACTGTTTCACCTTCTCTCTTTCTTCATAAAAGAAAGTCCCTTTTCCAGCTGGAGCTTCACTGAGGGAGAGTGGGGCAACCGGAGACAGAGCACAGAACACAATATTCATTGCTGTTTTTGGACATGGAACCCAAAGGTCTACCCATACATAAAAACACACTTCTAAAGGCCAAGGTTTTGTGCTCTGAAGTTCATAGTCTCAGCTTGATCCTGCTGAACAACAGAGGATTTTTTTTTTGATATTTTATTTATTTATTTTTCTGCTTTAGCGTTTTGTTTGTTTATTATACTTTAAGTTCCAGGATACATGTGCAGAATGTTCAGGTTCGTTACATAGGTGTGCACATGCCATGGTGGTTTGCTGCACCCATCAACCCATCATCTATATTAGGTATTTCTCCTAATGCTATCCCTCCCCTAACCCTGCTAATGCTATCCCTCCCCAGAACCCCTGGTGTGTGATGTTCCCCTCCCTGTGTCCATGTGTTCTCATTGTTCAACTTCCACTTATGAGTGAGAACATGTGGTGTTTGATTTTCTGTTCCTTTGTTAGTTTGCTGAGAATGGTGATTCCCAGCTTCATCCATGTCCCTGCGAAGGACGTGAACTCATCCTTTATTATGGCTGCATAATATTCTATGGTGTATATGTGCCATATTTTCTTAATCCAGTCTATCATTGATGAGCATTTGGGTTGCTTCCAAATCTTTGCTATTTTGAACACTGCTGCAATAAACATACATGTGCATGTGTCTTTATAGCAGAATTATTTAGAATTCTTTGGGTATATACAGTAATGGGATTGCTGGGTCAAATGGTATTTCTGGTTCTAGATCCCTGAGGAATCGCCACACTGTCTTCCACAATGGTTGAACTAATTTACACTCCCACCAACAGTGTAAAAGCATTCCTATTTCTCCACATCCTCTCCAGCATCTGTTGTTTCCTGACTTTTTAATGATCGTCATTCTAACTGTCGTGAGATAGTATCTCATTGTGGTTTTGATTTGCATTTCTCTAATGACTAGTGATGATGTGCATTTTTTCATCTGTCTGTTTGTCTCATAAATGTCTTCTTTTGCAAAGTGTCCATTCATATCCTTCGCCCACTTTTTGATGGGGTTGTTTTATTCTTGAAATTTGTTTAAGTTCTTTGTAGATTCTGGATATTAGCCCTTTGGCAGATGGATAGATCGCAAAAATTTTCTCCCATTCTGTAGGTTGCCTGTTCACTCTGATGGTAGTTTCTTTTGCGGTGCAGAAGCTCTTTAGTTTAATTAGATCCCATTTGTCAATTTTGGCTTTTGTTGCCATTGCTTTTGGTGTTTTAGTCATGAAGTCCTTGCCCATGCCTATGTCCTGAATTGGTATTGCCTAGGTTTTCTTCTAGAGTTTTTATGGTTTTAGGTCTTACGTTTAAGTCTTTAATCCATCTTGAGTTAATTTTTGTATAAGGTGTAAGGAAGGGGTCCAGTTTCAGTTTTCTTCATATGGCTAGCCAGCTTTCTCAAGACCATTTATTAACTAGGGAATCCTTTCCCCATTGCTTGTTTTTGTCAGGTTTGTCAAAAATCGGATGGTTTAGATGTGTGGCATTATTTCTGAGGCCTCTGTTCTGTTCCACTGGTCTATATATCACAACAGAAGATTTTAAACACCTCATATCTACCTCTTATCTTCCCGACAGCAACGCCACTCCTTGTCCTCTTTTCTCGTGGGATACCAGGTCCTCTTCTGTGGCCCAATGCTGCTTGCTTCTCTCTACCTCCTCCCGAATGACCTTCTACAGTGCAGCCTTGCTACTGCCCTGTCATTCTGGAAGCCTTGGACATGTAAGAGAAGTCCAGGGCAACATAGAAATGACAGCCAGGCATCGTAGCTCATGCCTGTAATCCCGGCACTTTGGGAGGCTGAGGCAGGAGGATTGCCTGAGCCCAGGCGATCAAGACCAGCCTGGGCAACACAGAGAGACCTTGTCTCTAATACATATATAAAATATATATATAATTATTTTATGAATATTATTTTCCAATTAAAATAAATTTTGAAAATGCATTGGCAGGCAGCTGGGTGCAGTGGCTCACGCCTGTAATCCCAGCACTTTGGGAGGCCGAGACGGGCAGATCACAAGGTCAAGAGATCGAGACGATCCTGACCAGCGTGGTGAAACCCCGCCTCTACTAAAAATACAAAAATTAGTTAGGCATGGTGGCGTGCGCCTATAGTCCCAGCTTCTCGGGAGGCTGAGGCAGGAGAATCACTTGAACCCAGGAGGTGGAGGTTGCAGTGAGCTGAGATCATGCCACTGCACTCCAGCCTGGTGACAGAGCAAGACTCCGTCTTCAAAAAAAATGTATTGGGAGGCTGCATTTAATGAAATATGATATATAAGAACATGATCCTGCTGGGCACAGTGGCTCGCTCCTGTAATCCCAGCACTTTTGGAGGCCAAGGCAGGAGGATCGCTTGAGGCCGGGAATTTGAGACTGGTTTGGGTAACATTGAGAAACCCCATCCCTATTTAATAAAAAATGTGTTTAAAAAATTTTTTTAAAAAGCAGAAGTTTCACAGTGAGAATAATGCCCAGGTTTTCTCCCTCTAGAAGACCTGTCCCTGGGAAGCCAGAGTGTGACCTGGAGGTTACCAGGTGGGCCTGGAATCCAGGCAGGTTAGTTTTGGGCCTTCACTGTTCAAAGGTATTGGTCCCAAGCAACCTGCCCTGTACATCCCACCATTGGGAGAAGGCTTAAAATCCAATGGTGGCCGGGCATGGTGGCTCACGCCTGTAATCCCAGCACTTTGGGAGGCCGAGGCAGGCGGATCATCAGGTCAGGAGTTTGAGACCAGCCTGACCAACATGGTGAAACCCCGTATCTATTAGAAATACAAAAATTAGCCGGGCATAGTGGTGGCTGCCTATAATCCCAGCTACTCAAGAGGCTGAGGCAGGAGGATCGCTTGAACCTGGGAGGTGGAGGTTGCAGTGAGCTAAGATTGTGCCACTCCACTCCAGCCTGGGCAACAGAACAAGACCTCGTCTCAAAAACAACAACAACAACAACAACCACCAATCCACTTGTGAAGACCCCTCTCCCCTGAACAGGAGTGGGATCTGCCGTAGGTCTTGCCAAATCTTTGCAGTGGCCTGCAAGGCCCTAGACCACCTAGCTCCCTGTTCCCCTGCTGACCTCATCTCCTCCTCCCCACTTGCAAAGTCCCTTCCAGCACTGACTTCTTCACTGTTGCTCCAGCGCTCCAGGCCTCCTACCCCAAATATTTTGCCTTTGTGGGTTCCCCTACCTAGAATACTCTTCCCTAGACACCCAAAGAGTGAATTTCATCAACTTCAAGTCTTGCCTTAGTACCAACTTTCTGCCATAGTCAGCCTTTTAAAAATTGCAATTCCGGCTGGGCACAGTGGCTCATGCCTGTAATCACAGCATTTTGGGAGGCCAAGGCAGGCAGATCACCTGAGGTCGGGAGTTCAAGACCAGCCTGACCAACACGGAAAAACTCCGTCTCTGCTAGAAATACAAAATTAGCCCGCTGTGGTGGTGCATGCCTGTAATCCCAGCTATTCGGAAGGCTGAGGCAGGAGAATCGCTTGCACCCAGGAGGCGGAGGTTGCAGTGAGCCGAGATCACACCATTGCACTCTAGTCTAGGCAAAAAGAACGAAACTCTGTCTCAAAAAAAAAAGAAAATTGCAATTCCTCATCCCCAAACTTGGAAATCTATATTCCTCTTGATGAATTTTTTTTTTTTTTTGAGATGGAGTCTTGCTCTGTTGCCCAGGCTGGAGTGTAATGGTGCAATCTTGGCTCACTGCAACCTTCGCCTCCAGGGTTCAAGCAATTCTCCCACCTCAACATCTCAAGTAGCTGGGATTACAGCCATGTAACACCACGCCCGGCTAATTTTTGTATTTTTAGTAGAGACGGGGTTTCACCATGTTGGCCAGGCTAGTCTCAAACTCTTGACCTCAGGTGATCTCCCCACCTCAGCCTCCCAAAGTGCTGGGATTAGAGGCATGAACCACCATGCCTGGCCCAGGCCAGTCTTGAACTCCTGGACTCAAGCCATCCTCCTGCATCAGCCTCCCAAAGTACCGGGATTACATGCATGAGCTACTGCATCCAGCCAAGTTTATTTTCTCTGTATCTTTTACCTGCATCTGCCATATAACTTATTATATTTGGTTATCTTTTTTATTGTCTGACTTCCTCCCTAGAATATAAGCTCTGCAAGGTCAGGGTTCCAACTGTGTGTGTTACTCACTCTATATCCTCATACCGAGAACACTGCCTAGCATAGGATGAGAGTTTAGTAATCATTTGTTGAATAAATGAATGAATATGGCTGGGTACGATGGCTCATGCTTGTAATCCCAGCACTTTGGGAGGCCAAGGTGGGCAGATCACCTATGTCAGGAGTTTGAGACCAGCCTGGCCAACATGACGAAAGCCTGTCTCTATTAAAAAACACATAAAAATTAGCCAGGTGTGACCAGGCACGGTGGCTCACTCTGTAATCCCGGCACTTTGAGAGGCCGAGGCCGGTGAATCACAAGGTCAGGACTTCAAGACCAGCCTGGACAAGAGACCAGCCTGGCCAATATGGTGAAACCCCGTCTTTACTAAAAATACAAAAATTAGCCAGGCATGGTGGCAGGCGCCTGTAATCCCAGCTATTTGGGAGGCTGAGGCAGGAGAATCAAGTGAACCTGGGAGGCAGAGGTTGCAGTGAGCTGAAGATCGCACCATTGCACTTCAGCCTGGGCAACAGAGCGAGACTCTATCTCGAAAAAATAAATAAATAAAAATAAATAAATAAATAAATAAATAAATAAATAAATAACTCTGCTTTTTCTGTGACTCCCAGGCTGACAAAGTCCCTTCCCTTCCTACCCTCCGCCAGCCACTCCTGGGCACATTCCTTCTTTAGATACATTAATCCTGAGTCAAGTTTAGTTTTGTTTTGGGACAGCCATCCAATCTCTTTTCAGCTCTGCATATCTTTGCCCTAATGCTTTAGGGCATGTCACTGTCACCTCTGTAAAGCTCCCATCTGTAAAGGTCTTGTGACTGGCCTATGACTGACTTGTGAGTGGCCTGGAGAAGGAGGTAGTGGCAGCATTAGAATCAGACCCCTGGACACCCATTCAGTTCTCCCTATCTTGGGCCCTAGAAGTGGGTAACAAAGCCCTGCACGGTGGCTCACGCCTATAATCCCAGCACTTTGGGAGGCCAAGGCAGTGGATCACTTGAGGTCAAGAGTTTGACGTCAGCCTGGCCAACATGGTGAAATCCCGTCTCTATTAAAAATACAAAAATTAGCTGGAAATTGCCTGAACCCGGGAGGCAGGGGTTGCAGTGAGCCAAGATCGTGCCACTGCACTCCAGCCTGGTGATGGAGCGAGATTCCGTTTCAAAAAAATAAAATAAAACAAAAATACAAAAAAATTAGCCAGGCGTGGTGGCGGGCACCTGTAATCCCAGCTACTCAGGAGGCTAAGGTGGGAGAATCACTTGAACCTGGGAGGCTGAGGTTGCAGTGACAAAGCGGGGGGGTTGGGACCCACAGGTCTACAAGCTGTATTTTGTCGTTTGCCCAGTTTAGCCTGGGCGACAGAGGGAGACCCTGTCTCAAAAGAAAAAAAAAGTGGGTAACAAAAGGTCAAGTTGGATTTGAGAGTTCGAGAAGGAAGGTAGCAGAGAAAGAAGACAGCCTAATAACAGGGACCAGGGCCATTATCTAGATTGGAAATTCAGGAGCAGCTGTGGGTCATTTGAGGCGTGCCCTGTCTGCGACATTTGTTTCTGTTCTGGTCAAAGCCCACTTAATGGGAGAAATGAATTTTGGTTGAGCAGTTTTATAAAATAATTTTAAAATTTATTTACTTTTTACTTTTTTTTTTTTTTGAGACTGAGTCTTGCTCTGTCACCCAGGCTGGAGTGCAGTGATATGAACTCGGTTTGCTGCAACCTCCACTTCCTGGGTTCAAGCAACTCTCCTGCCTCAGCCTCCCAAGTAGCTGAGATTACAGGTGCGTGCCATCGCACCTGGCTAATTTTTGTATTTTTAGTAGAGACTGGGTTTCACCATGTTGGCCAGGCTGGTCTGGAACTCCTGGGCTCACACAATCCACCCGCCTTGGCCTCCCAAAGTGCTGGGATTACAGGTGTGAGCCACTGCGCCTGGCCTAAATTTTTTTTATTAGAGACAGGTTCTCACTCTGTTGTCCAGGATGGAGGAGAGTGGCGCCATCATAAGTCACTGCAGACATCCAGGCTCAAGTGATCCTCCCATCTCAGATTCCCAAGTAGCTGAGGCCACAGGCCAGTGCCACCATGCCTGGGTAATTTTTAAAATTTTTTGTGGAGTGGGAGTTTTGCTGTGTTCAAGGTGGTCTTGAACTTCTAGGTTCAGGGAATCCTCTCACCTCAGCCTCCCAAATCACTGAGATAATAGGCATGGGCTGGGCACAGTGGCTCACACCTGTAATCCCAGCACTTTGGGAGGCCAAGGCAGGTGGATCACGAGATCAAGATCAGCTTGGTCAAGATAGTGAAACCCCGTCTCTACTGAAAATACAAAAATTAGCCGGGCCTGGTGGTGCACCTGCCTGTAATCCCAGCTACTCAGGAGGCTGAGGAAGAGAATTTCTTGAACCGAGGAGGTGGGGGTTGAGTGAGCCGAGATGGCACCACTGCACTGCATTCCAGCCTGGGCAACAGAGCGAGACTCCGTCTCCAAAAAAAAGGCATGAGCCACCACGACTGCCCTAATTGAGCAGTTCATAGTTAGCTTGGTTTGCGACGGGTTGGGTTGGGGATAGGGGGTGGTTGGGACCCACAGGTCTACAGGCTGTATTTTGTCGCTTAAAAAAAATTCTTTTTAGGTGGGGCGCGGTGGCTCATGCCTGTAATCCCAGCACTTTGGGAGGCCAAGGCAGGCGGATCACAAGGTCAGGAGATTGAGAGCATCCTGGCTAACACGGTGAAACCCCATCTCTGCTAAAAATACAAAAAAAAAAAATAGCCAGGCGTGGTTGCATACGCCTGTGGTCCCAGCTACTTAGGAGGCTGAGGCAGGAGAATCGCTTGAACTCGGGAGGCGGAGGTTGCAGTGAGCCGAGATCACGCCGCTGCACTCCAGCCTGGGTGACAGAGCAAGACTCCGTCTCAAAAACAACAACAACAACAACAACAAAATTTCTTTTTGAGACAGAACCTCACTCTGTCACCAGGCTGGAGTGCAGTGGTGCAATCATAGCTCACTGCAGCCTTGAACTCCTGTGCTCAAGGGAGCCTTCCCCCTCAACCTCCCAATGTGCTGGGATAGCTGGGATTACAGACTGACCCAGGGTACCGAGCAAGCAAGCTGTATTTTGAAGGGACTTCTCCAGTATGTACGGAGATGGACGCAGCCAGGCTGCCCGCCTCCCAGCAGGGAAAGGACTCATTGCCTCCAGGGAACCCTCTACACTCTGGGCTGGGAGAAAGACCAGATTGAGACACCCACAGCTGCCTGTACGGTTCAGATTTTTTTGTTTTGTTTTGTTTTGAGACACAGTCTCGCTCTGTCCCCCAGGCTGGAGTGCAGTGGCACAATCTCGGCTCACTGCAACCTCCGCCTCCGGGGTTCGAGCGATTCTCCCGTCTCAGCCTCCGGAGTAGCTGAGACTACAGGCGCGCCTCCATGCCCAGCTAATTTTTTGTATTTTTAGTAGAGACGGAGTTTCGCCATGTTGGCCAGGCTGTTCAGATTTCTTATCACATGAATTTGTGATAAGAAATCTAGATGGGGAGAGCTCTGGGAGCAGGAAAGCCCCTATTTGCCCATCCCCTCCTTTTTTTTTAATTATTAAAATTGTGGTAAAATATACATGACACAAAATTTACCACTTTAACCACTTAAAAAAATTTTTTTTTTTATTGAGACGGAGTCTCGCTCCGACGCCAGGCTGGAGTTCAGTGGTGCAATCTCGGCTCACTGCAACCTCCGCCTCCCGGGTTCAAGCGATTCCCCTGCCTCAGCCTCCCGAGTAGCTGGTATAGGTGCGTGCCACCACACCTGGCTAATTTTTTTTTTTTTTTTGTATTTTAGTAGAGACGGGGTTTCACCACGTTGGCCAGGATGGTCTTGATCTACTGACCCAGTGATCCCCCCGCCTTGGCCTTCCAAAGTGCTGGGATTACAGATGTGAGTCACCACACCCTGTCCATTTTAACCACTTTTAAGTGTGCAGTTCAGAGACATTAAGTACATTCACATTATTGTGCAACCATCATCACCATCCATCTCCAGAACGTTTTCATTTTCTCCTACAGAAATTCGGTCCCCATTAAACCCTAACTCCTCATTCTCTTCTCTCTGCAGTTCCTGGTAACCTCTATCCTACTTTGTGTCTCTATGGATTTGACTACTCTACTTATATAGGTAAAATCCTCCTGTGACAGGCTTATTTCCTTAGCATAATGTCTTCAAAGTTTATCCATGATGTAGCATGTGTCAGAATTTCCTTCTTTTTCATGGCCGAGTACTATTTCGTTGTATGTACGCACTGCATTTTGTTTATCCATTCATCCCTTGATGAACGCTTGAGTGGCTTTCCCATTTGCTATTGAGTTGTCTCACATCCACAACACTGGGTCAATGTTCAGTAAGTGTAATGGATGAACAAAACTCCAGCGGCATCTCAAGAAGGTCTGCGGTGGAGGAGAGTTGAAGAAAGCTGCCCCCTTGAAATAGTGGGTGCCATCCAGGGAAGGCTGCTATCACTTTTGGAGGATGCTGATGAGGGAATCTGTACAAGTTCTGAAGCCTTTGTCATTTCACATGTTGGTTCCTTTGTCTCCTGTTCCTAGCAGTGTTTAGCAGTAACATTCTCTCTCTCTCTTTGTTTTTTTTTCTTTTTTTTGAGACAGAGTCTAGCTTTGTTGCCCAGGCTGGAGTGCAGTGACGTGATCTCAGCACTGCAACTTCTGCCTCCCAGGTTCCAGCTATTCTCCTGCCTCAGCCTCCTGAGTAGCTGGGATTACAGGCATGTGCCACCATGTCCAGCTAATTTTTGTATTTTTAGTAGAGATGGGATTTTGCCGTGTTGGCCAAGCTGGTCTCAAACTCCTGACCTCAGGTGATCTGCCTATCTCAGCCTCCCAAAGTGCTGGGATTACAGGTGTGAGCTACCGCACCCAGCCTAATTCTTGTATTTTTAGTAGAGATGGGGTTTCACCATGTTGGGCAGGCTGGTCTTGAACTCCTAACCTCAAGTGATCCACCTGCCTTGGCCTCCCAAAGTGATGGGATTACAGGCATGGGCCACTGTGCATGGCCTTTTCTTTTTTTTTTTTTTTTTAATTATTTGTATTTGTTTTTTCTTTCTTTTTTTTTTTTTCCTTCACCACTATCACGTGAGAAGCAGTAACTTTCTCAACCCTCAAAAGGCCCATGGATCTGTTTTTAGGAAAGAAAAGGAACCAAGGACTGGGGCATGTCCATCCCATGCCCAACCCGCTCCAAGAAGAAAAGCCTCAAAGTCAAGTGCAAGAATTTAGCATTTCTTAAACACCTGTGGGCACCAGGCATTATACTGGCTGTCATTCATCTGATTTCACAGATTCCTCCTAACCAGCCATGAGGTCAGGATGATCACTCTCAGGTACTCACTGAAGTCCTGAGGGCTGGAGCTGGCCTGAGGTCTCACAGGTGTTAGAGCGGGGCTTGGGCTGCTGCCACAACCTGTGCCTTACTCGTAAACCCCGCTGTCCTCATGGGGACTGAGCCATAGTTGTGATTGGCATTTGGAAAGTATGCACCAGATTCTAGGACTAGGGTCCAAGGTCTTCCCCACAGAGCTCCCAGGGCTTGTATAAGATCAGTCAGGAATAGGTGCCTGGACATGTGGTTCCAGTATGAGTCCAACAGCTTCCATGACCCTTTAGCCAGGGCTTCTCAACTTAGTGCTGGTGGCTTCTGGAAGGTCTTTTGGCACATCCAGAGGCCAGTGAGTCTGGGTCCTGACCCCCATTAACTGAGTACTCCTTGCGTGCTGTAGGAGGCCCCAGGTAGTCAGGGAAGAGCCCACGGAAAGCTGGAAGTTGATTTGCCTTCGACAAAGAGTGCCTTATCTCTTATCCCTCATCCTACATCCTTGCCCCCTTGCCGACCCGGAATCCTCCCTCAGGCATCCAAATGCCGGAGTCACTCCGCTCCAGCCTTTATTCTCATTCTGGAATCTGACACTGCCCAGCCTCATGTCCTTGGACTACTCTCTTATCTTCTATGTCTCAATTTCCTCTTTCTGAAAAATAGGTGTAATTATCATACCTACCTTACACTGTTGATATGGGATTTAAAGGAGCTTGTACTTGTAACTTGCATAGCATTTAGCATAGAACCTGTACATTATGGCTCAATACAATTTTTTTTTTTTTTTTTGAGACAGAATCTCATTCTGTCACCCAGGCTAGAGTGCAGTCGTACGATCTCGGCTCACTGCAACCACTGCCTCCTGGGTTCAAGCAAGCATGTTCAGCTAATTTTTGTATTTTTAGTAGAGATGAGGTTTCACCATGTTGGCCAGGCTGGTCTCAAACTCCTGACCTCAAGTGATCCACCTGCCTCAGCCTCCCAAAGTGCTGGAATTATAGGCATGAGCCACCATGCCTAGCCAGGTCAATAAATATTAGTTGTTATTAGTACTCCCTTCTAGGTGTGCCCCTCCACCTTCCCGTGGTCTCTACTGCAGGCCTAGCTCCCCCATAACCTCCTCCAAGAAGTCTTCCCCAATTCTGTCCTGAGAGATGAAGCCCTTTAAAGACCCTAAAGGTTTTTGTTTTGTTTTTGTTTTTACCCTCTTTCTCTTGGCATTTGTTATTTGGGCCTGAATTCTCTTGTTTGCTGATTTGCAGGCTTCTTCGGGCAGAAACAATGTCTTTTTCACTGTGTAGGCTGCCCTTCACCAAGCAGGTTCCTCCTCTTCATCTTCTTGGTCTTTGATCCTGAGGCCACATGGAGATTACACATAGTGCATTGGGGTCAGGAGACCCAGGACTCAATGGAAAATTCCATGGATCATCAGCTTGGGCATATCTCTTTTCCTGGGCTCCAGGTTCTCCAGCAGTACAATGCAAGGACACTGGATTAGATGACTTCCTAAGACAATTTTCTTTTCTTTCTTTCTTTCTTTCTTTCTCTCTCTCTTTCTCTCTCTTTCCTTCCTCTTTCTTTTTCTTTCTTTCTTTCTTTCTTTCTTTCTTTCTTTCTTTCTTTCTTTCTCTCTTTCTTTCTTTCTCTCTCTCTTTCTTTCTTTCTTTCTTTCTTTCTTTCTTTCTTTCTTTCTTTCTTTCCTTCTTCCTTTCTTTCTTTTTCTTTCTTCCTTTTCTTTCTTTCGACATGGACTCACTCTGTCACCCAGGCTGGAGTGCAGTGGCACAATCTCTGCTCAATGCAACCTCCACCTTCCAGGCTCAAGTGATCCTCCCACCTCAGCCTCCCGAGTAGCTGGGACTACAAGTGTGTGCCACCATGCCCAGCTAATTTTTTGTATTTTCGGTAGAGACAGGGTTTCACCATGTTTCCCAGGCTGGTCTCGAACTCCTGAGCTCTGATGATCCACCCACCTCGGCCTCCCAAACTGCTTGGATTACAGGTGGGAGCCACTGCACTGGGCTGACAATTTTCTTTCTTTCTTCTTTTTTTTTTTGAGGCCATCCAGGGAAGGCTGCTATCACTTTTGGGGGATGCTGATGAGGGAATCTGTACAGATTCTGAAGCCTTTGTCATTTCACATGTTGGGTTCTGTTGTCTCCTGTTTTTAGCAGTGTGTTTAGCAGTAACATTCTCTCTCTCTCTTTTTTTTTTTTTTTTTTTTTTGAGATAGAGTCTAGCTTTGTTGCCCAGGCTGGAGTGCAATGGCAGATCTCGGCTCACCACGACCTCCGCCTCCCGGGTTCAAGCGATTCTCTTGCCTCAGCCTCCCAAGTAGCTGGGATAACAGGCATGTGCCACCATGCCTGGCTAATTTTGTATTTTTAGTACAGATGGGGTTTTTCCATGTTGGTCAGGCTGGTCTTGAACTCCAGACCTCAGGTGATCCATCTGCTTTGGCCTCCCAAGGTGCTGGGATTACAGGTGTGAGCCACCGTGCCCAGCCTGGGTGGACAATTTTCTAAATAAATAGAAGGTACTAAATGTTTCAGGAGATAATTTCTTTCATCTGGCAAGCTGTACTTCCAAGCTTCCAAATTCCAGCTGAACATCAATGTGTTCATCATTGGGTTTAGAGCTTGGGTGCTGGAGTCACAGAGACTTGGGTTTGAATCTAGGTCATTAGTAATGGTGGCTGAATGCAAGTGACTGCCTCATTTCTGGGAAACTCCCTTTTCTCATCCATACATTGGGTATGATAATAACAACCTCAGAGTTATTACAGAAGGGTATTACACGAGAAATTTTAACGGGCTTAGCACTGTGCCCTTTAAGATGTGGGTCAATCAACTATAGCTATTACCCCACTCCTTAAAAAATATGAGAAATTAAAAAAAAAAGTCTCTTGTGTCTTTATCTTTGACCAAATCTTTACATAAACAAATAAACAGTTGTGTTTAAGTGCGGGGTGGTGATAATATAGGGCATTATTAATTAATCTGCTTTTTTTTTTTTTTTTTTTTGAGACGGAGTCTTGAGCTGTCGCCCAGTCTGGAGTGCAGTGGCGCGATCTCGGCTTACTGCAAGCTCCGCCTCCCGGGTTCATGCCATTCTCCTGCCTCAGCCTCCCAAATAGCTGGGACTACAGGCGCCTGCCACCACGCCCGGCTAATTTTTGTATTTTTAGTAGAGACGGGGTTTCACTGTGTTAGCCAGGATGGTCTTGATCTCCTGACCTCATGATCTGCCCGCCTTGGCTCCCAATGTGCTGGGATTACAGGTTTGAGCCACTGCACCTGGCTTTTTTTTTTTTTGAGACAGGGTCTTGCTCTGTCACCTAGGCTGGAGTGCAGTGGTGCAATCTTGACTCACTGCAGCCTTAACCTCCCAGGCTCAAGTGATCCTCCCACCTCAGTTGCCTCAGCAACTCCCCACTCCTGAAACCACCCCCAATCCTTTTCCCCATTAGTTGGGACTACAGGCATGAGCCACCTTACCTGACTAACTGCATTTTTTGTAGAGACGAGGTTGTGCCATGTTGCCCAGGCTAGTCTCAGACTCCTGAACTCAAGAGGTCTGCCTGCCTTGGCCTCCCAAAGTGCTGGGATTACAGGAATGAGCCATTGTGCTGGGTCAATTTATCTGCTAACTTATTTTTACTAATGGTAGACCTTAGTTCTCAAGCCTTGTTGCATAAGCACGCCTTAAAGAACACAAGCCCCCGTTGGGCGTGGTGGCTCATGCCTGTAGTCCCAGCACTTTGGGAGACTGAGGCGGGTGGATCACCAGGTCAGGAGTTTAAGACCAGCCTGGCCAAGATGGTGAAACCCCATCTCTACTAAAAATACAAAAATTAGCTGGGCATGGTGGTGGGCACCTGTAGTCCCAGCTGCTTGGGAGGCAGAGGCAGAGAATTGCTTGAACCTGGGAGGTGGAGGTTGCAGTGAGCCGTTATCACGCCACTGCACTCCAGCCTGGGTGACAGAGCAAGAGTCTGTCTCAGAAAAAAAAAAAAAAAAAAAAAAATACAAGCCCCCTAGAGAAAACATTTCTAGATCAGTGCCTTCCATCATTTGACCTGCAATCCCTCTCTGTCACCTTGCCCTTTCCACCTACCCCTCTATGTACCCTTTATTTTTTTTTTTGAGATAGAGTTTCGCTCTTGTTGCCCAGGGTTTAGTGCAGTGGCACAGTCTCAGCTCACTGCAACCTCTGCCTCCTGGGTTCAAGCGATTCTGCTGCCTCAGCCTCCGAGTAGCTGGGATTACAGGTGTGGACCACCATGCCCAGCTAATTTTGTATTTTTAGTAGAGATGGGGTTTCTCCATGTTGGCCAGGCTGGACTCAAACTCCCGACCTCAGGTGATCCACCTGCCTCGGCCTCCCAAAGTGCTGGATTACCAGTGTGAGCCACCGTACCCGACCCAAAGTCTCTTTTAAGCCCAGACCTCCATACCCATCCAAAGGTAGGATACAAGTTTTGCTCCATTGAGAAAGGTGATGGTTACACCTTTTCTTAAAAACAAACTGATGACAATATTGACTAATTAAAACCAGTCCATGCCAGGCAGCAGAAAAAGAGCCTCATATGAATAATTAGCTGATCATATCCTCTTTTTTTTTTTTTTTTTTGATGGAGTCTTGCTCTGTTGCCCAGGCTGGATTGCAGTGGTATGACCTCAGCTCACTGCAGCCTCTACCTCTCCGTTCCAGCGATTCTCCTGCCTCAGCCTCCTGGGTAGCTGGGATTACAGGCATGCACCACCACACCCAGCTAATTTTTGTATTTTTAGTAGAGACGGGGTTTTGCCATATTGGCCAGGCTGGTCTCGAACTCCTGACTTCAGGCAATCTGCCCCCCTCGGCCTCTCAAAGTAATGGGATTACAGGCGTGAGCCACTGTACCCGGCTGGTCAAATCCTCCTTGATATGATCTGCAATAGTTATTGCTATTATCCCCATTTCTCAGATGGGAGAATTGAGACCAGAACCATAAGGAAACTTGCTTGAGATTACAATGCTGTTAGTAAGTGGTTAAGTGGCTGTTAGTAAGTGGTTAAGTGGCTGTTAGTAAGTGGTTAAGTCAAGATTTAAATGAACCATTCTGAATCCAGGTTCCCCAAGATTAACAACTGGGCTTTATCTCCTCCATCGACAACAGAAGGAGGCTTACAGATTTGGGAAAGACCGCTAGAGGAGGTGATTATAGGAAACAGAAAAGAGTGAGGCTATCAGCGTCTCACCTCTCCAAAGTGCCTGTTGTAATTCAGGCATTCACTTTTTCTCCCACAGGGTTGCATCAACTGAGCCTTCTACTGTTCCACACCTCCAGTCTGGTCACTCTGGGGTCAATCTACTATGCTGGAGTCCTTCTGCTATACTAAAGGAGATCCTTGTGATACCAAATCTCACTATCCAACTTGTATATTATTGAAATACACAGGAACAAGTAGGGAAAGTATACATTATTCAAGAAATGGAGCTGGAATGATTGCCTACCATTCAGGAAAAAAATTATGTGCACACACACATACAGTTGGAATCCTACCTCAGATCCTGTGCAAAATAAACTCCAGGTGATTTATATATTTAAAAATAAATGAGGCCAGACCTGGTGGCACATGCCTGTAATCTCAGCACTTTGGGAGGCTGAGGCTGGAGGACTGCTTGAGTCCAGGAGTTCCAGACCAGCCTGGGCAGCTGAAACCTCGTCTCTATAAAAAATACAAAAAAGCCAGCCAGGTGTGGTGGCCTGCGCCTGTATTCCCAGCTACTTGGGTGGTTGAGGTGGGGGCATTACCTGAGCCCGGGAGGCTGAAGCTGCAGTGAGCCGAGATGGTGCCATTGCACTCAACCCTGGGCAACCAGAGCAAGACCCTGTCTCAACAAAAAAGAAAAATAAAACCATATTGGAAAAATTGTGTTTTTTCCGGTTGTGGCACTGCGTGGTGGGCAGCTCTAATCTACCTAGCCAGGCCACCCAAGGGCGGGTTGCAGTCTGTTTAGGTCTTCAGAAGCAAGAAGAAAGCCACAGCTGTGGTGCACGGCAAACGCCCTAATGGCCTGGTGAAGGTGAACTGGCGGCCCTGGAGACAATTGAGCCAGGCAGGCTGCAATACAAGCTGCCAGAACCAGTGCTGCTTCTGGGCAAGGGGCGATTTGTTGGTGTGTACATTCATGAAGGGTGATGGGTGATGGTCATGTGGGTCCTATATTTACTATCTATCTGTCAGTCCGTCTCCAAAGCCCTTGTGGCCTGTTGCCAGAAATATGTGGGCGGGTGAGGGCTCACGCCTGTAATCCCAGTACTTTGGGAGGCCGATGCGGGCGGATTGCTTGAGCCTAGGAGTTTGAGGTCAGCCTGGGGAACAGGGCAAAACCCCTCCCTCTACAAAAAAATGCAAAAATTAGCTGGCCGTGGTGGCGCGCGACAGTGGTACCAGCTACTTGGGAAGCTGAGATGGGAGGATCCTTGAGCCCAGGAGGCGGAGCTTGTAGTGAGCTGAGATCATGCCACTGCTCTCCAGCCTGGATGACAGAGCCAAACCTTATCTCAAAAAAAGAAAAGAAAACCCTATCTCAAAAAGAAAAGAAAAGAAAAGAAATATGTCAATGAGGCTTCCAAGAAGGAGATCAAAGACATCCTCATCCAGTATGACATGTATCCTTCTGGCAGCTGACACTGGTTGCTGCAAGTCCAAAGTTGGAGGCCCTAGTGCCCATATTCGCTACCGTGAATCCTGCTGATAAGCCCATCAAGAGGATCAGAATTCACTTGTATAATAAACAATGTTTGAGGGATTTTAAAGTTTCAAAAAAAAAAAAAAAAAACAAGAAAGGAAAGTATTTTGCAAAAATATCATTTATAACAGATTGGCAGGCTTTACTATATAAACAGTTAATGGCCAGGCACGGTGGCTCACGCCTCTAATCCCAACACTTTGAGAGATTGAGGTGGGCGGATCACCTGAGGTCAGGAGTTTGAGACCAGCCTGGCTAACATGGTGAAACCTCATCTCTACTAAAAATACAAAAAAAATTAGCCAGGTATGGTGGTGCACACCTGTAATCCCAGCTATTGGGGAGCCTGAGGCAGGAGAATTGCTTGAACCTGGGAGGCAGAGGTTGCAGTGAACTGAGATCACACCATTACACTCCAGCCTGGGTGACAGAGAGAGACTCCGTCTCAAAAAAAAAAAAAAAAAAAAAAATTCACATGTCTAAAAAAAGAAAACCCACCACAAGTAAAGTTAAAAGGATAAAACCAAATACTGGAAAAATATTTGTGATGTAACAGAAGAAAATTTAATATCTTTGCTATATAGAGCATTCTTGCAAAATCACAAGGAAAACATAATGGCAAAGTGGACAAAGTAGGTGAAACCAATTAAAGAGATAAAAATGACCAACAAATACATTTTAAAAATTCAGTCTCGGCTGGGTGCGGTGGCTCACGCCTGTAATCCCAGCACTTTGGGAGGCCGAGGTGGGCGGATCACGAGGTCAAGAGATCAACACCATCCTGGCCAACACGGTGAAACCCCGTCTCTACTAAAAATACAAAAATAAGCTGGGCGTGGTGGTGTGCGCCTCTAGTCCCAGCTACCGGGGAGGCTGAGGCGAGAGAATTGCTTGAACCTGGGAGGTGGAGGTTGCAGGTAGCCAAGATGGCATCACTGCACTCCAGCCTGATGACAGAGCGAGACTCCATCTAAAAAAAAGAAAGTTTTGTTTCATTAGTCATCAAAGAGATAAAGTAAAGCAAGACACATTTTTCACCAATCATGTGGACAAATGGTGCCAATATATACCTCTAGTGGTAAGCTGATCCCTTTGAGGAAGACGATCTTTTTCTCCTCCCCCGGCAACCCCCAGCCTTTAAAAAAAAATAGAGACAGGGCCTCCCTATGTTGCCGAGGCTGGTCCTGAGCTCCTGGACTCAAGTTATCCTCCCACCGTGGCCTCCCAAACTGCTGGGGTTACATGGTGCCCAACTAGGAGGACAATTTTGGAACTTGAACCTGTAAAAAAAAAAAAATGAGTGTCACCCTGAATACTAGGAATGTATTTTAAGGATAGATTTAATAGTCAGGAACTTGGAGTCTTTGGATGAGATAAGAACCACATGTTGTTTGTAACCTGTGCCTGCTTGTTTCTCCAGGAGTTCGGGAGCCCAGCATGCTGAGAAATAGTCTTTGCTCCCAATGATGCCCATGAATTTTGCAAAGGGTCACGCAGAGAATATCGCTCAGGGAGTGTTTGATGACACCTGGGTAAATGATTAGAAGCAATAAAAGAAATAAACAGAGGTTTCTATTAGGAGAGCAAGGAGATGCCTGCCCATAGCTTGAGGTACACTTGCTTCGTAGTAAAAACTATGGAGCTTCCTAGCCACTATCCTCCTTCCCCAGTCAACTCCCCTGGGAGCTGGGGAGAGAGGAAAATTTGAGTAGATCCTGTCAATTTGCTTTCTAGACTTCAGTCAATACAGCTTAGAAGAAATCCAGTGAACAGACCAATATTTATTCCCCAAACAGCAAATGAGAGCAGGAGTTACGTTACATTCTTACCAACACTGAGTACTACCTCACTACCTCACTGAGTATTCCATTTTATCCAACTCTTGAATGTGCAGGTATCTCCTGGTAGTTTTAATTTTCATCTCCCTCATGCACCATTTCATATGTTTATTGGCCATTTGAATATACTCTGTGTGTGTGTGTGTGTGTGTGTATGTGTGTAAAGTGCTCATTCACTGTTCTCCTCTTTCTTCTTTTTCTTTTTTGCCCATTTTTTTCTATTGGGTTGTCTATGTTTTTTTTTTGAGACGGAGTCTCGCTCTGTCGCCAGGCTGGAGTGCAGTGACACAATCTCTGCTCACTGCAACCTCTGCTTCCCGGGTTCAAGTGATTCTCCTGCCTCAGCCTCCCCAGCAGCTGGGACTACAGGCGCATGCCACCACACCCAGCTAATTTTTTAATTTTTTTAGTAGAGATGGGTTTCACCATGTTGACCAGGATGGTCTCGATTTCTTGACCTCATGATCTGCCCGCCTCAGCCTCCCAAAGTGCTGGGATTACAGGCGTGAGCCACCATACCCGGCTGTTTTCAATTTCTTAGTGGTGTCCTTTGATGAACAGTTCTCATTTCTAAAGTAGTTAAATTTATCAAGTTTTCTCTTTATGGTTAGTACTTTTTATGTTCTATTTAATACACATATTTACAAAGCCTTATTGTTTTACTTTTAAACATTCTAACATTTAGATCTGTAACCCATCTGGAATTGATTTTAATGTGTGGTTAAGCTTTTTTTTTTTTTTTTAATTTGTTTATCCAATCGATCTGGCTCCATTTATTGAAAACATCGTCCTTTCTTGTCTGCATTGCAATGTCACCTATATCGTAAATCAGGTAGCTTATAATTGCGAATCTGTTTTTGGATTCTCTCTTCCAATCCTCTGGCTTATTTGTGCCAACACCACACTGTCGTAATTACTGTAGTTTTATAATACATAGTACTGTAAGACTTGCAGCCTTGTTCTTCAAGATTGTCTGGATGTTTTTTGGCCCTTTCTATTTTCATATACATTTTAGAATCAGCTTGTCAACTTCCACAATCACCTTTAAAACCATTTGGCAGTATCCACTAAAGCTGAACAATTGTACTCTTAAGTAAATACCGAACAAAAAGAAATATACAAAGAATATTCACAGCAACTCTATTCATAAGAGCCCCAAATTAGAAACAACCCAAATGTCCATCCACAGTAGAATGAATACATAAATAACTGGTGTAGGCCAGGCGTGGTGGCTCACGCCTGTCATCCCAGCACTTTGGGAGGCCGAGGCAGGCGGATCAGCCGAGGTCAGGAGTTCGAGACCAGCCTGGCCAACATGGTGAAACCCCATCTCTACTAAAAATACAAAAATTGGCCGGGCATGGTGGTGTGTACCTGTAATCCCAGCTACTCCAGAGGCTGAGGCAGGAGGATCGCTTGAACCCAGGAGTCAGAGGTTGTAGCGAGCAGAGATTGTGCCACTGCACTCCAGTCTGGGATACCAAGCGAGACTTCATCTCAAAACAAAACAAAACAAAACCATGGCTAAAGCTGGCCAACATAGTGTTTAATGCAGTAAACCCAAACCAAGAGAGTTCATGTTGTAATTTCATTTATAACAAGTTCAAAAACTAGTAAAGCTACGCTATGGCATTACAAGTTAGGAAAGTCATGACATTTGAGGATGGTGGGCTATGGTGCAGGGCTTCTGGGGTACTGGATGTATATTCTCTTTCACTTTGTGAGGATTCAAACACCAGTGTGCGCCTTTCTATAGGCATCTTATACTTCAACACAAAGTTAACTTAAAAATTAATTCAATGTGACAACATACATTGAAGGCTTAACATATGCAGGGAATCTCATCCTGCACTGGTGTGGGAGCCAGATATCAGGGTAAGTAAGAATACAATGTGGCTACTGCCCTGGGGTAAGTTCAGGGATGGAGGGTAGGGAATGGGGGGTGGAAAAAGGATGGAGAGTCAAGCCTTCAACATTTTGCAAAGCATAGTGGGTGCCAAAGGACCACTGAATATGCCTTGCCTGGGGGTTGGAGAAGTTGTGTTGGTTATTGAGTGCTAAGTAGGATTTCAACTACTGTAGTCAAGGAGCTGTTAGTGTTTTTTAGGCTAGAAAATAGAAACATATGAAACTAATGTGCTAAATTGTATTTTAAATGTGAAACAAGATTTAAGTTTAATTTAAGCCCTGACTGATTTCCTTAGAACACTGGGATAGTGGGTGTATTGTAATCTGGATGTTGAATTTAAAAATCTCTAAAACCTCTAATAGAAGAAAAGTTGATATATTGATCCCTTCATTGTCTATTCTTGGGTACACTGAACAACTTACTAACCAACGTCATTGGTTGGACGTGGCCTCACCAAAGAAGTAGTGAAATGAAGTTATATTTGTTAAAACAACAATCAAAAAAAACCCAAAAACCCAAGATTCCCTGGATAGTAAGGTATTACCAACGCAGCCCACGAGAGAGGTATACTCATAGGTAAGGTGGGGGGGCAGGGGGAAACGGTAGATACTATGAAGCAACCAGGGAAGGAGAGTTGGAATTTTCTGTCTAATTGTTGGCAATCTGGGGAAATCCCAAAGGACCAAATGTTCTGGAAGAAATTTTGTGCAATAAGAATGTCCCCAAACTGGCCGGGCGTGGTGGCTCATGCTTGTAATCCCAGCTACTTGAGAGGCCGAGGCAGAAGAATCGCTTGAACCTGGGGGGCAGAGGTTGCAGTGAGCTGAGATAGCTCAACTGCACTCCAGCCTGGGCGACAGAGCAAGACTCCATGTCAAAAAAGAAAAAAAGAATGTCCACAGATTAGACCTTCAGTTTATTTCAGTCCTTCTGAGACCCCCCCAGCCCCCCTCCAGGAAAGGTAATTTGATTACTTCCTTAGAAATGTAAACCAACTCCATTCCACCACCTGTAGGTCACAGCCAGAGCCACAGCCAGTCAGTAACTTGGTTACTGATACAACGTGAAGGGAACTGCTATTTCAAAGCCACTTTGTTGCAAAGCATGTCAGCCTGGAAAAAGTGTGTAATGGAAAGGACTCTAGAGACAGACAGATAAGGGCTCCAATTCTACCTCGGCCATTTACCCGTTCTATGAGCTTGGAAGGCCACACCAAAACTTCTCTGTGCCTCAGTTTCCTTTTCTGAAAAATGAGGACAATCACATACACCTTAAACAACAGACACCTTGTTGTAAGAATGAACTTTACTATATTTAAATCACTTAACACAAAATCTGGCACATAACAGGCCTTCACTCAATAATCATAATATTATTATTTTCGCAATGCTTTCTGGCTGATGTCATGCTGGACAATAAATGCAGCATTGAGCATCTCCTTTTCTAGGTCACTGTGTCCACAGTTAGAGAGAGGAGCCAAATGGCATGTTCACTTGGAGCCAGGCTCAGTCCTCAGGCAAACAATGGGAAATAGGCAATTAAGCAAGGAGTAGTGCCAACCTATTGATTGGTCTGTCTCTGCTTAAGAGCCCTGAAAACTCGATATGGTATGTTTTGAGCTTTTTTTCTTTTCTTTTTCTTTTTTTTTTCAGAATGACTAACAGTGAAAAATACATTTTGTGTTGATGTCAGTAATATGTGTTTATGGATAAAACAAACATTTCACAAGACAATACTTATTAACTGTAATGCACCCTGGCATTTTGTATTCTAAACTATTCTATTTCTCCATTTAAAAAAATTGATTGCAGGTCAGGCACAGTGGCTCACGCCTGTGATCCCAGCACTTTGGGAGGCCAAGACAGGTGGATCACCTGAGGTCAAGAGTTCAAGAGCAGCCTGGCCAACGTGGTGAAACCCCATCTCTACAAAAGTACAAAAATTAGCTAGGCATGATGGTGGGTGCCTGTAATCCCAGCTACTCAGGAGGTTGAGGCAGGAAAATCACTTGAACCTGGCAGGTGGAGGTTGCAGTGAGCTGAGATCACAGCATTACACTCTAGCCTAGGCAACACAGTGAGACTCCATCTCAAAAAAAAAAAAAAAAAGGTTGCAACCCACTAGATTGATTTTATTATTTATGAATGGATCAAAATTTGCAGTTTGAAAGACGCTACTCTCATCCAGTTCCTCAGATGGCAGATGAGGAAACGGAGGCTCAGAGGGGGAAAGAGTTGCTTAAGTAAAATAGTGAGTGGCACAGGACTGAGCCGAGACGTGTGGATCCCACAGCTCTAGCTTTTCCACAAACCACTTCATGGAGGTGAACCTCCAGGTTCTGCTGTGTAAACAGTGGCACTTCTAACATGGTAGGTTAGAAGGGACTTTTTTTTTTTAAATTGTAAAAAGATCCACAAAAGCTCATAAGCACACAACCTTTTCAACAGCAGGCTCATTGCTAAAAGGAGACACTTGGCCAGGCACAGTGGCTCAGGTCTGTAATTCCAGCACTTTGAGAGGCCGAGGATGGAGGATCCTTTGAGCCTAGCAGTTCAAGACCAGCCTGAGCAACATAGTGAGACTCCCTGTCCCTACAAAAATAAAATAAAAATAAAAATAAATAAAAAGAGGCACTAGGGTATTTTCCCTTGGAGTTCAGCGCTTCACCTTCACCTGCCAGTGTAAGCAGAAGTTTCATTTCTTTCCTAGCAGTTTCTAGAACAACCCAAGATGTGGTCAGGACTACTTGTTCCTCTTGAAGAACTAAGTGGTTCAAGATCTTGTCCTCCTTTCTTCAAACAGCAAGGCAGTTTGCCCATCTGCCCCCAGGCCTGCCACTGTTTGCAATGCTGAGAAAAAGATGTCAGACATTAAGGAGCCATCTTGACCGTGACAGCAGGGGAGGCTGGTAAGATGACCTCACGGGCAGTTTTTATTGTGGATTTCACTTTTCACAGGTTGCACTTTCACCTTGACAGAAAGGGAAGGCCAAAGTCTCCTTAGAGTTCACTTTAGATGGGGCTTCTGAATCTTCGCTCCATGCCCCTGAAGAATTTATTGCTGGTACCTTATTACTCTTTTCCCATTCTGCTTTTTATTCATGATTCCCATTCTAGTCATATCTACCCTATGAGGAATATACTCTGAATCGTGTTCATCTTGCTACGGGACTTGGCCCAGTAAATGTGGGTTAAATCAAAGTGAGCTATGAGATTTCCTAAGATTTTGACTGCCTTAAGCTAAATTTTCTCTTTTGGTTTTTTATTTAGAAAAGACATGGACCATTGCTCTTATACCCGCTGCCACTCTAAAGCCCAGGCATCAAATCTAATTGGCTTCTAGGCCAAGCATGTTGGCTCATGCCTGTAATCCCAGCATTTTGAGAGGGCGAGGCAGGTGGATAACTTGAAGTCAGGAGTTTGAGTCCAGCCTGACCAACATAGTGAGACTCTGTCTCAAAAATAAATAAATAAATAAATAAATAAAAAGATAAAAGTGTAATTTATAAATTAGACACAGTAAGAGACTAACTTAAAGGCAGCACTTTACAGTTTATGTTTGGCATATTTAGACTGTCAGCATCACCATTCTTGCTCTTTGGGGACATTGTTAAGTAAATTAAGGATGACTTGAACACAAGCACTGAGTTACCATGGCAGTCTAATGGATCATGCAGACAGCTACTAAGTGGCTAATGGGTGTGTAGCCTGTGTCAATGCAGTGGACAAAGGAATGATTCATGTCCTCGGCCGGACAGAGTGGGATAGTGAGAGATTTCATCACGCTACTCAGAATTGTGTGCAATTTAAAACATGAATTCTTTCCAGAATGTTTCTTTTTGTTATTTTAGGAAAGTAAATATTTATTTACTTATTTATTGTTTGTTTTTAAAGATGAGGTCTTGCTATATTGCATAGGCTGGTCTGAAACTCCTGGGCTCAAATGATCCTCTTGCCTCAGCCTTCCAAAGTGCTGGTATCATAGGCATGAGCCACCATGCCTGGCCTTTGAATATTTCTTCTCCTTTTTTTTTTTATGTTATTTAGCTTTGATTTCATCATCATAAACTTAACTCTGCAATCCAGCTAGACATGGAAGGCAATAAGGGAGATATGGAACCCAGGAACTGCAGTGAGAGCACAAACATCACAGGATACTGTGAGCAAATGAGGTGGAGGGGTACTCCCCTGAAATACAGAAGGAATGGTCTGGTGGTTAAGATAAAACACAAGTCAAATTTATTAGCTAGCAATGGGGATCTTCTTGCTGGTCTTGCCATTCCTAGACTAAGAGTGCTCCATGGCATCCATGATATCCATGCTGTCCTTCACCTTGTCAAAGACCACATGCTTGCCATCCGACCACTCAGTCTTGGTGGTGCACATGAAAAACTGGAAGCCTTTTGTGTTGGGTCCAGCATTTGCCATGGACAAGATACCAGGACCTTTGTGCTTCAGGATGAGGTTCTCATCATCAAATTTCTCCCCATAGATGAATTTGCCACCAGTGCCATTATGGCATGTGAAGTCACCACCCTAACTCATAAAGTGTGGAATAATTCTATGAATTCAGGAACCCTTATAACCAAATCCTTTCTCTCCAGTGTTGAGAGCATGAAAGTTTTCTGCTGTCTTCGGAATTTTGTCTGCAAACAGCCTGAAGGAGATGTGGCCCGTGGACCACGATGTCAAAGAATATGGTGGGGTTGACTATAGCTGGTGGCAAGAGGCTCTGGATGGCACTGATGTCTCCAAAGCTGGAATATTTCATTTAGTATTTTCAGACCTTTGCTGACCTCCGGTAGCTGAAACTGAAGAAGGCAAAGCCTCCAATAAGGGGGAGCTACTGTATTCTAAAGAAAGCAAACATGTAAACAAATGGGTAAACACAGCAAAATGTAAGCAAATGAGATAATGTGTGACAGTGTGTAAGTACGATAAAGAAAATAAAAAGTGGACAGGCGCCGTGGCTCACGCCTGTAATCCTAGCACTTTGGGAGGCCAAGGTGGGCGGAACACCTGAGGTTGGGAGTTCGAGACCAGCCTGACCAACATGGAGAAACCCCGTCTCTACTAAAAATACAAAATTAGCTGGGTGTGGTGGCGCATGCCTGTAATCCCAGCTACTCAGGAGGCTGAGGCAGGAGAATCGCTTGAACCCAGGAGGTGGAGGTTGCAGCGAGCCGAGGTTGTGACATTACACTCCAGCCTGGGCGACAAGAGTGAGACTTTGTCTCAAAAAAAAAAAAAAGAGAAAAGAAAATAAGAAGGATAATGAGATAGAATGCCAAGGTATTTTAGAAGTAGATAACATGAGCAGAGACCTGAGTTGCAAACAAGGAAGTAGCTGGCAGAGCATGGCGGGCAGTGTTGATAGAGGCCGGGAGAGCTGGACACCAGAATGCTTGCTGGCCCAGGAGGCGGGGGAAAGGCAACTGGAAGGTGAAAGGTAACAGCTCAGTCCTACCTTGAGTATCTTCTATATTCATGGAACTACTTTTAGACCTCAGTGAGGTTCATAGGTTTTCTTTCTTTCTTTTTTCTTTTTTTTTGAGACAGAGTTTCACTCTTGCTGCCCAGGCTGGAGTGCAGTGGTGCGATCTTGGCTCACTGCAACCTCCACCTCCCAGATTTAAGCAATTCTCCTGCCTCAGCTTCCCGAGTAGCTGGGATTACAGGCATGTGCCACCACACCTGGCTGATTTTGTATTTTTAGTAGAGATGGGGTTTCTTCATGGTGGTCAGGCTGGTCTCGAACTCCCGACCTCAGGTGATCCGCCTGCCTTGGCCTTCCAAAGTGCTGGGATTACAGGTGTGAGCCACCGTGCCCAGCCCATAGGTTTTATTTCAAGTGCAATGGGAATGTATCACTTTAATATTATCTTTCTGACTTCTCTTCCTGCAAGCTACAGATTTCTGTCTCTACCTTTCAAAGACTTCCCCACTTTAAGGCATTTTCAGAGCCAACTGCTACTACATTTCAGGGCAAGTCTTGTATTTTATTTTTAAATTAAAACAAAACAAAACAAAGCTGTATCCTTTGTGCAAACAACATTGTGACAAAAGATAAAGGAAAAGCAATCACTTCCCTATCTCTCCACCATAAGTAGCAATACCAATTCTCATCTTCCATATGATGTTCCAGTACTTGCAAATATGTGTAATTTTTAAATACTCCCTTAGGTGAGAACAAGCCACGGCAGGGAGCAAAACAGAACTAAATTACCAGTTAATACATTCACTCCCTTTTTCCTCCTCCAGCCTACCCAAAGTACAACTAACATTGTACTGAGCCGGCATTGTGCAAATTGTTTTAAGTGCATTATCTCAAATAATCAACATAACAACCCTGTGAGGTATGTGCTATTATTATTCTCATTTTACAGAAGATACGCGGAGGCTTAAACAGATTAAATAAATTGCCTAGGATTATGTAAATTGTCACTGACAGTAGGCAGGACTCAAATCTAAAATACCAAAGCTGTTGTGCTCTAGACCCTGATCTAAGACCCTCTCTCTGAGGCTGCATTAGTTACTGGAAGGCCCCACCCACCCTGGTTCCGCTTAAACAGAAGTTTCTGCCTTTGCCTAGTAGGGCCAAAAAGTGGACTATCATCGAGTTTCCTTTGTATTTATCTCACAAACTTACTGTAAATAATGTTGATCATTCACATGCATACAGCTCTGTAAACAGATGCTATTTACCAAATTCTTTCAAATGTATTACCTCACTTGATGCTGACACGATAACCACCGAAGGAGGGCTCTCTTAGTGTCCCTAGTTGAACCCATGAAGAGGACAGGAAACTGAAGTGACCACTTCAAGGTCAGCTAGACTGCAGGGGTCTTCTGCTGCCAGACTGGGCACGTGAGGGTTGGCTTGGGTGGCTTATATTATCAGTAGATGACTAAATTTTTTTTTTCCTTTGAAACGGCATCTTGCTCTGTCGCCCAGGCTGGAGAGCAGTGGTGGGATCTCGGCTCACTGCCACCTCCGCCTCCCAGGTTCAAGCAGTTCTCCTGCCTCAGCCTCCCGAGTAGCTGGGATTACAGGAGTGCGTCACCATACCCCGCTTATTTTTATATTTTTAGTAGAGACATGGTTTCTCCACTGTTTCTCTCTTTTTTTGTTTTCTTTTTCTTTTTTTTCCTTTTCTGTCAGCGCTTGTTGCTGTGGCTGATATTACCCAGACAGAAGAAGAACAAATGTCCTCAATTTGCTTCTTCATAAAGAGCTTACACTATTGAGCGCCCCAAGACTTGCTTGCCCCTTGGAAACCATTTGCCATTTCCTATATCACTGTCTTCCAAAGAATCCTGTGAAGTAATGCAGGCATACCATGTCCAAAGTGACCAGCTGGGTCAAGGCAAAGTTGAGCTGCTTAATTGACTATTCCAGTTTTTCTTCTATCACAGATCATCCATGATACCAGCCAAAAGCAACTCTGCTGTCCATTTGGGCAAGGGCATTGAAGCTCACAAAAGGCTCATGAAGTTAACAACACACAAAGGGCTTTCGTATCTCTTACCTTAACAATCCCTAGCAGGGGAGGCCATCCTGTTATTTGTCACTGAGGCTGGAGTGCAACGGCACGATCTTGCCTCACTGCAACCTCTGCCTCCTGGGTTGAAGTGATTCCCCTGCCTCAGCCTCCCAAGTAGCTGGGACTACACGAGCCCACCATCACGCCTGGCTAATTTTTGTATTTTTAGTAGAGATGGGATTTCACCTGTTGGTCAGGCTGGTCTCGAACTCCTGACCTCAGGTGATCCGCCTGCCTTGGCCTTCCAAAGTGCTCGGATTACAGGTGTGAGCCACTGTGCCCGCTCCATCCTGTTATTTGCATTAACCATTGAGTATAGATGAGGAAGCTGAGTTCTAGAGACTACACAGAGCTAGTAAGTGACACAGTAAGAATTATAGTCTTACCGTGAATTATGAATCCAAGTTTAATCCATGCTTTTTCCAGTACACCACGCCTTTACCTCCCTCCCTGACAAAAAATAGGTATGAAACATTCAGCAACCCTGAAATTGTTGATTTACTGTAGTGCTCCCTCCTAGGATAATGCACCTTATAGATCTGTTTTCCAGGCACCATTTGAGCATCTGGCAAATGGGAGGATCTTTCCTCATGGCAGCTGGAAACCAGCAAGTAAAACATTTACCAGGTTATTGACATAATGAGTCTGGGTGTTTGTTTAGGTATCAGGCAGTTATTGATTGCTTTTTAACACTATTTTGAAATGAAAATAAATGTGAGAATAAGCCCCTAAATGGCCCTAATAGAATGTCAAGACTAATCAATACTTGAGTATGATAAATTTATAATCCTGGGAGGGACTGCCGAAGGGAACCATTAGTTCTGTCTGACTGCATAATGGGGTTGGGGGCTTACAGGATGGGAAGGCTTTTAGGAGGCCTCTGAGGAGGAACCGGAGGAGGGGGCAAGGGCAGGGGTTCGTCAGTAGGTGAAGAATCAGGAACTTCTTGCAGATGGTCTCATGCCAGTTACAGGACTCCTTGTTGTTGATACCCAAGGGCAACAGCATATTTTAGCCACTTTAAATGAGGTTGCCTTCTAAGAAAGGAACTATCAACTAGGATGCAACCAGAGATATGCAAATCTCTGGTAAATACAGAACAGCTGACTAGATCAAGGCCCTCCACAATTTTAGCATTTCTAAAGAAAGATTGCGTCCATCTAATGGAGGCTGGAGTCATTCCTGGAATTTTGGAAAATAGGAACTATTATTGATGGGGACTTGGAGTCTTTCTCTAGTAAGGTACTAATTTTTAGATCACATGACCATAACATAGGACCCTTCAAGATCGTAATGTGGCTTCTCAAGGGCCGGTCTGTCTACAGGGAGAACATCTCCCAGTCCTGCCCATGGGGG
Organism: Pongo pygmaeus; assembly: GCF_028885625.2. NCBI lineage: Eukaryota > Metazoa > Chordata > Mammalia > Primates > Hominidae > Pongo > Pongo pygmaeus. The sequence continues at coordinate 97,994,024 of NC_072386.2, forward strand.
CCAGGAGCCTGCTGAAGTTGGGAACCTGTGGGAGCAGTTAGTGGGCAAGAAAAGCTTGGGAGGACGAAGTGAGCATCAGCTGTAAAGAGGAAGGAGGATGGAAACCAGACTGACAACTGGGTTTGATCAACCAAAGATCACAGTGACCTTGTTAAGAACTGTTTTGGGAGTAGGATGGGCCTGATGCCAGTTTTGGAGCGGTGCAGGGAGAGCTAAGGCCATAACTGGAGGGGAAGTGGGGTGAAAGGATTACTTATTTTTTAATTTTTCAGTGTGAGAAACCTGGGCATGTTTGGATGTTGACAGGAAGGGCTGGTGGAAAGAGTTGATTGCAGGCACCTTAGGGAGAGGAGATGTTTGTTAGTGTGATGCTCCTGGGCAGATGGATGGGGAGGTGGCAGACTTAGGTGAAAAGAAGAAGGGAGGCAGGCCCAGAAGTGTGGATGAGGAACACTGGGACGGTAGGATGGGGTCTTCTTTGCTCAGGGTGAATGAGCCTGTTTGGGGTGCGTGCGGCTGTTAGTTTGAGGAAGGGGTAGAGGGGCTTAGAACCCACTGTTGAGAGAAATGTGAGGAAGCATCTCCAACAGGGGAGAGAAAAAGGCTTCCTAAAGTATGTTTCAGGCCCAGCATGAGCCCCCTCTCCCCAGTTCATCTGTAAGGGCCAGCCTCTGCCAAGAAACACAATGTCTCTCTGCCATCAATGATGCAACCGTGAGTAAGAGGCACTGAATCCTGTTTCCGACGTAAAAATGAAAGTGATATAAGTCACAAAGCCATTGTGAAATCTAGACAAATCTTTCTTTATTTATCATTTAGCACATCGCTTTGCTCACCCTGTGTCTTCATTTTCCCAAAGGTGGACAACTCACTGAGGGCCCTCAGCCCTTCCTCAGCTCACGAGCGGGACCTCAGGTCTATAAACAGTTTCAGGAGGAAAGGGAAGCAGAATGAGGAAACGAGGCTTCAATGCCATGCAGTGGGGAGCCCGGAAAGACCACATTTCCAAGAATTCCAGGCCTGGAAGTAGGAGCTGGTGAGCGTTTCTTTAAGCCAACCCATTAGGTGTCAATAAGATGAACAGGACAATTACTCTGAGATCAGTTACTCCCTTTCCAGAAGGAATCTTCACTGTGGCTTACTCATTGCTAGCAGGAATCCTTTAAATGCCAAGCTTCCTAGTGCATTTCATTAGGATTTTAATGTTCACAAACACAATTCCAGGATCATCTCCTGGGCATGATTAACAGGGCCACTTGAATGAGCCCCTTTTCTTGGAGGTAGCTTGAGACTGGAATGGGGTTCTTATGCCTACAGATGTATAGGAAGAACTTTTTTTGAACTAGAAACTCCCTTCTCTAACAGGTGGATTTGTGACCTTCCCCTCCCCAAGACTTGCTTTGGGCTTGGGTAGAAGGAGAGCAGATTCCCAGAGATGGTCCTGGTTTATGGAAAAGGCATGAGCACAGTCCAGGAATGGATCCTGTTGGTGACAGCAAATTAGAAATCCTAGCTGGGGGGCAAGCTGTGGTAGCAAGAGGAAGTCATACATTTGATTTAGACTGGATTTGTGACATGCTGGCAGCATGTGAAAAATAACAGATAACGTAGATTTGTACATGCCGTCTCGGGGGCTGGCATTGCAGTGGAGAAGGGAGGGCCAAAATGCCAGGATCCCAGTTCCACCAGTTTTGACAGTGTAACTTTGGGCTATTCTCTCTCTCATCTGGGAAAGGTCATAATAATACCCTGAGGGTCACTCCAAAGATTGGAATAATTTAATTTGAAGTTCTGTGCAAATTAAGGGACCCATTACAAACATTAACTCTCTTGAAAAAAACTGTATTATTTTATCATTATTGTTGTTTTCTTTTGTAGAGACAGGGTCTCACTATATTACCCAGGCTCGTCTCATACTCCTGGCCTCAAGCAATCCTCCTACATTGGCCTCCCAAAGTACTGGCATTACAGGAGTGAGCCACCACACCCAGCCTTAATTCTTATAGGCAGAGGCTACACATAAGTATAAACTTTCAAGAATTGAGGTGTGGACAACATTCATTTATTCTAAAAACTTTTTTTTTTTTGGAGATGGAGTCTTGCTCTGTCACCAGGCTGGAGTGGAGTGGCCCAATCTCAGCCTCTGCCTCCCGGGTTCAAGCGATTCTCCTGCCTCAGCCTCCTGAGTAGCTGGGATTACAGGCACCCGCCACCATGCCCGGCCAATTTTTGTATTTTTAGTAGAGATGAAATTTCACCATGTTGGCCAGGCTGCTCTCGGACTCCTGACCTCAGATGATCTGCCCGCCTCGGCCTCCCAAAGTGCTGGGTTTACAGGTGTGAGCCACTGTGCCCGGCCATATTCTTCAAACTTCTGATGTCACTCAGTATGTAGGAGGTACCATGCCAGATGCTTGGGATACATAAACAGTAAGATATAAATCTCTGTCCTGAAAATGCCAAGCATAGTGGGGGAGGTGGAAAGCAGTGATTTCAATAAAATTTAGTACAATTTGAGCATCCTTAATTCAAAAATTCAAAATCTGAAACTTTTTTTTTTTTTGAGATGGAGTCTCGCTCTTGTCGCCAGGCTAGAGGGCAGTGGTGGGATCTCAACTCACTGCAACCTGCGCCTCCTGGGTTCAAGCGATTCTCCTGCCTCAGGCTCCTGAGTAGCTGGGATTACAGGCATGCGCCACCATGCCAGCCTAATTTTTATATTTTTCATAGAGATGGGGTTTTGCCATGTTGGCCTGGCTGGTCTCAAACTCCTGACTTCAGGTGATCCACCCTTCTCGGCCTCCCAAAGTGCTAGGATTACAGGCATGAGCGACCATGCCCGGCCAAGATCAGAAACTTTTTGAGTGCCATCATAACACCACAAGTGGAAAATTCCACACCTGACCTAATGTGATAGGTCACAGTCAAAACTATTTCTTGCACAAAATTGTTAAAAATTTTGTATAGAATTGCCATAGGCTATGTGTATAAGGTGTATATGAAACATAAATGAATTTTGTGTTTAGACTTGGGTCTCATCCCCAAGATATCTCATTATGTGTATGCAAATATTCCCAAATCTGAAATCCAAAACACTTTTGGGCTCAAGCATTTCAAATGAGGGATACTCAACCGGTATGTGTTGTGAGAGCAAGGGGTAAAAGATGCACTCTGGTTTGGGGATGGGATTCCTGTGTGACCAGAGCTGACTTTTGAGCAGGCTCACTGGAGGCTGAGGAGGGAATAAAGGCATTGCAGGTAGAGGCCGGGCATGGTGGCTCACGCCTGTAATCCCAGGACTTTGGGAGGCCGAGGCAGGCAGATCACCAGGTCAGGAGATTGAGACCATCCTGGCCAACACGGTGAAACCCCGTCTCCACTAAAAATACAAAAAATTAGCTGGGTGTGGTGGCGAGCGCCTGTAGACCCAGCTACTCGGGAGGCTGAGGCAGGAGAAAGGTGTGAACCTGGGAGGCGGAGCTTGCAGTGAGCCGAGATTGAACCACTGCACTCCAGTCTGGGTGACACAGCAAGACTCTGCTTCTTAAAAAAAAAAAAAAAAGTTGCCATTGAGGTGTAGGTCTTTCCTTCCTTTTATCCCCTTATGCTCAGCATTTAACTGACATCAGCCAGTGTAGAAGGCTCAACTTTTGGTTCATCTCTATGCCAAAATATTCTTGATCTTTGTACCTCTAAACTGTCTACTTCTACTCAAAATACATGTATAATTATGTATTTAACCTATACCCAAATAGTTGTTTCTCCTGGTTAAAACAGAATTTCCTTAGTTCTGATGACAGGTTGAGGGTGTAAGGTCACGGTTGTGCAGGGAGAAAGGCATATCTCAGCTCTTGAGCTCTGGAGGCAGATTGGCTTGAGGCCATCCAGGCTCCGTCACTGATGACATTAGTTGTATCATTTGGTCCTCTAGGGCTGAGTTTCTTCACCTGGAAAACAGACATTTTAGAAACTACTTTATAGGCCTATTATGTCTATTAAATGACATAATAAGTGAAAAATTGCTTGGTATGTTTGGAAAGGAAGAGGAATGTGTGATGGAATGAGGAGTCCAGTGCTTTATGATACATATATATACCATAAGTATAAATAATAACTTATGCATCATATACTTATGACAAATTACATACAAATATATCCTCTTCTCTATACTGCTCTTCTGCTTCTAGATGGGAGAAGCTGTCTAAGCAATGATCAAGGTGAATAAAACAAGTCATATTTAAATGTTCTCTTCTCTGTAATCCCAGCATTTTGGGAGACTAAGATGAGAGGATTGCTGGAGGCCAGGAGTTCAAGACCAGTTTGAGCAGCACAGTGAAACTTTCTCTCTAAAAATTAAAAAAAAACAAATTGTTTTTAATTAAATGTTGTCTTCTTAGACTCATTGCCTGAACACATGATCAAGTTACAGGGATCTTATCAGATATTCAAAAATATTTGAGGAGGCTGGGCGCCGTGGCTCATGCCTGTAATCCCAGTACTTTGGGAGGCCGAGGCAGGCGGATCACCTGAGGTCAGGAGTTCAAGACCAGCCTGGCCAACATGGTGAAATCCCATCTTTACTAAAAAAAAAAAATACAAAAATTAGCCGGACATGGTGGTAGGTGCCTGTAATCCCAGCTACTCTGGAGGTTGAGACTGGAGAATCACTGGAACCCAGGAGGCAGAGGTTGCAGTGAGCTGAGATCGGGCCACTGTACTCCAGCCTATGACAGAGCAAGACTCCGTCTCAAAAAAAAAAATTTGAGAAGGTACAGCATGATGATGAAGAACATAGACTATATTTTCAGACAGACCAGAGTTCAAACCCCAACAATTCCTCGGTGTGTTTACTGCCCTGAGCTTTGGGTCTGTATTAGTAAAATGGGTATAATAATAGAGGTTTCAAATCGAAAAGCCATAGTATAGGACCCCCACAGTAGCTGATGTGTGTAATCGCAGCACTTTGGGAGGCCAAGGCGGGAGGACTGCTTGAGCCCAGGAGTTCAAGATCAGCCTGGGCAATATAGCAAAACCGTGTCTCTACCAAAAAAAAAAAAAAAAAAAAAAAATTAGCTGCGCATGGCAGCACACACCTGTGGTTCTAGCTACTTAGAAGGCTGAGGCAGGAGAAATCTTTACCCAGGAATTTGAGGTTACAGTGAGCTCTGATCATGCCACTGCACTCCAGCCAGGATGACACAGACCCTATCTCTATTTTTTTTTTTTTTTGAAACGGTCTCATTCTGTCACTCAAGCTGGAGTGCAGTGGTGTGATTATGGCCCACTTCAGCCTTGACCTCCCAGGCTCAAGTCATCCTCCCTCCTTGGCCTCCCGAGTAACTGGGACTACAGGCATGAGCTACCACACCCAGCTAATTTTTTAATTTTTTCTAGAGACAGGGTCTCCCTGTGTGGCCCAGGCTGGTCTTGAACTCCTGGGCTCAACTAGTCCTCCTGCCTCAGCTTCCCAAAATGTTGGGATTACAGGCGTGAGCCATCTTGCCCAGCAAACATTTTTTAAAAAAGAAAAACCATGGTTTTATATAAGGTACTATCCGTGGTTTCAGGCATCCACTGGGGATCTTGAAATGTATTCCTCTCAGATACTAGGGAACATCTGTACGTATTAGTTACTACTTTTTCCTGTGGCCATAGGAGCCACATCTGGAAGAACACAGAGAGTGAAGAGAGGACCTGGTTTTGAAATTCACTTTCACAAGCTTGAGATCTGGCGCCAACTTATTTCACCCCTCTGGAGCCTCCAGCCTTGGCAAAATGAGGCTAAGACCTTGGAGCACTTGTTTTTACCTGGACTGATATTGGAATCACCTGGGGCTCAGACCCACTTCATCCCCATGATTCTTGTGTAATTGTTCTGGGATCCGGCTTTAGAAATAAGGAGTTCTAAAATCTCTCCAGGTGATTCTATTGTACAGCCAAAGTAGAAACCCTTCTTAGAAGGGTCTGTGGAGATCAAAAAGAAAACTAAGGCCGGGCATGGTGGCTCATGCCTGTAATCTCAGCACTTTGGGAGACCAAGGCGAGTGGATCACTTGAGGTCAGGAGTTCGAGACCAGCCTGGCCAACATGGCGAAACCCCGTTTCTACTAAAAATACAAAATTTAGGCGGGCATGGTGGCACGCGCTGTAATCCCAGGTACTCGGGAGGTTGAGGCACAAGAATCACTTGAACCCGGGAGGCAGAGGTTGCAGTGAGCTGAGATTGTGCCGTTGCACTTCAGCCTGGGAGGCAGAGTAAAACTTCATATCAAAAAACAAACAAACAAAAATCAAAACTATGTGAAGGGCTTTGTCAAGGCTGAAGTACTTTTGAAACCTCACTGTTTTCCTGTGCTAGCTCTGAATTCTTTTTTAAAAGAAAAGTAAGTTCTGTAATTAAAAAAAAGAAAAAGAAAAAAAATTCCCTTACAGTGCAGACTCTCATTGAAAGCAGACTCTTGCTAATGGTTCATCTTTGGCTCCAAAGGAAATCTATCCCTACCCTAGTAATAACTTACAATAGGGCTTTTCCTGGGTGAAGCAGCATTGGTCTGGTCATCAGAGTGCTCTCCCTAGCCCTCTGGAAGCTACGGATTTGCAAGCCATGAGCATCCTCTATGAGAGGAGGTAAAGGGAGATTGTGGGGTAACAGAGGAGATGGGGTTAATGTGAAGTTCAAGTTTCCAAGGAGCAATGCGGTCTGGGACACAGCTGTCAGAATACTTTGAGATTCAAGAAAGTCCATCGTAAGGAAAGTGTGCTGAGAGGTCCTGGGGAGGCAGGCTGGTTTGTGCAGAACCTGCACTTCGAAGCTCTGACAGTAAGAGGAGTTAGCAGTTCATGCACCCCTCCTGTCTTCTCCCATCGATTTGTGCATTGCCGTCTTGTCATAAGAATCACAAATACAGATGTTTTTGTCAGATCCCAAAGCCTTAAGGTTCTATATCTGACCTAACTCTAATAGACTTCCATTGAGTTAAGTCCTGTTGATCAGTCAGTCCAGTTGATCAGACTTTCATGGCTGGCATCATCCTCCGGGCTTCGCCTGGGATAGCAGATTGGAACTTATTCAGAGCTTTGTGATGATAGTAACTTGTTCACAAGCAGACCTTACATTTGCTAGTGAGATTCCCAATGTTTTTTTAAGCTCCACAGTCCCAATCTCACCAGCTAGATTCCTGTCCTTTCTTACCACTTTGAGATTAGGTCAAGTCTGTTTTGATCAATGCAAACAAGTAATCCCATCCATTCAACCATGTATTCATGAAGTCATCATCCATTTAATTCCCCATTCATCTGCCAACTGTCACACACTCATTTTCAATCCATCTATTTCTCCATCCATCCATTTTTTTTTTTTGAGACAGAGTCTCACTCTGTCACCCAGGCTGGAGTGCAGTGGGACAGTCTTGGCTCACTGCAACCTCCGCCTCCCTGGTTCAAGTGATTCTTGTGCCTCAGCCTCCTGAGTAGCTGGGATTATAGGCACATGCCACCGCACCCAGCTAATTTTTGTCTTTTTAGTAGAGATGGGATTTCACCATGTTGGCCAGGGTGGTCTCAAACTCCTGACCTCAATTGATCCACCTGCCTAGGCCTCCCAAAGTGCTGGGATTATAGGTGTGAGCCACCGTGCTCTGCCATCCATTCGTTTTTATCTATCTGTTTACTCATCCATCTAATCAACTGCCTGCTCACTCACTTTTCAGCTACATTCAAGTTCCTAGTCCCCAAAGAGCTTGTTTGATATTTTTATTGTTATCCCATGGACATGGACTCACTACATGGTAGCTATTTTATGATTGCTTAGTCAGTTGAGTCATTATTTGCCAAGATTTGGGGGCTTTCTCTGTGCAGGTATTACTGAGGATACAGTAATTAGCCTGAATTGAATCTTGAAGTTTGAGTAAGCATTTTACAGGTGAAGCAATTACAGTTGATTCTTGAACAACACAGCACTGAACTGTGCAGGTCTGCTTATAGGAGGATTTTCTTCTGCCTCTGCCACCTCTGAGACAGCAAGACCAACCGTCTGCTTCCTCCTCCTCAGCCTATTCAATGTGAAAATCACAAGGATGAAGACCTTTATGACAATACATTTTCACTTAATGAATAGTAGGTATATTTTTTCTCTTATTTATTTATTTTTTTTCCAAACAGGGTTTTTCTCTGTCACCCAGGCTGGAGTGCTGTGGTGTGATCATGGCTCACTGCAGCCTTGATCTCCTGGGCTCAAGTGATTCGATCCTCCTACCTCAGCCTCCTGAGTAGCTGGGACTAGAGCTGGCACTGTGATGACTAATTTTGTAATTTTGTAGTGACAGGGTCTCGCTGTGTTGCCCAAGCTGGTTTTGAACTCCTGGGCTCAAGGGATCTGCCCACCTCGGCCTCCAAAAGTGCTGGGATTGTAGGCATGAGCCACCATGCCCAGTGGCTCATGCCACCCAGTGGGTGGGTGGATAGATAATTGTTTTTCTAACTTTATTGTAAGAATACAGTACATAACACATATAACCTACAAAATATGTATTAATTGACTACGTTATCAGAAAGGCTTCTGGCCAACAGTAGGCTATTAGTAATTAAGTTTTGGGGGAGTCAGGATTTTTGTGGATTTTTGACTATGTGGGGTTGTGGGAGAGGTTGGCACTCGTAACTCCTGTGTTGTTCAAGGGTCAACTGTAGAGCTAAGTGTGAGAAAAAGCCTTCCAGGCACAAGGAATAGCTAGTGCAAAGTCTTGGAGGTGAGAGCAAGCGTGGCTTATGGGAAGCTGTGGGTAGCTTCTAATGTCAGGGTAGAAGGATGGGAGGCAGAGAGCCTCCAGCAATCAAGACTGGAGAGATGAGAGAAGCCAGTTGATAAAGGGTGTTTTGTATCATGCCAAGAAGTCTAGACCTGTTTGGAGGAATTTCAGCTTGCAGGTGCATCTGAAATCGACTGGACTACTTTGTTCAAAACCAGAAATGGCTGATTTCTCCAGGTTCAGTCAATGGAAGATCTCAGAGACACATTTCATAGACTGGGCCTGGGAACCAGGACTGCTGGACTGTGGGGCCAGTGTTTTCTTCTACCACCCTGTGCTGCCACCCTGCCTTCTGACTCATTCTCCTTTTCCCTATATCTAATCTCTTTCATCCTTCGGTTTCTAATACAGGTCTGTAAATCCAGTCAGAGCTCAATAAGTGTTTGTTGAATGACTCACTGATTCCTGTGGAAGACATGTACATGCATGTGTGCACGTACCTGGAAGGCCTCTTTGAATTTCTTCCACCATTCCAGGCCCACTTAGAGCTGCACTGGTAGAAAGGGAATGGATTAGCAACTGAAAAAATCAGGCTGTGGGCTCTGGGTCTCTCACTGACAGGCCATGTCTCATGGTCAAGTTTCCACATGCTCTCCAGGCCTCTGCTGCTGCACATCTATGAGATGGAATTGGTGGCCTCTGACCTGGGGTAATTGGGAGCTGTGGATAAGTCCATGCTGAGAAAAGGGTTTGTTGCTGTAGAGTGCTGTACATTCACAAGGTAATGTTCCCACTCCTCTCCTAGTTTAGGAGACTGTCATGTTGTATTTGTTTTGTTCTTGTTTTGTTTTGGTTTTAGACTGAGTCGCTCTGTTGCCCAGGCTGGAGTGCAGTGGCGCAATCTCAGTTCAGTGCAACCTCCGTCTCCCGGGTTCAAGCAATTCTTATGCCTCAGCCTCCCTAGTAGCTGGGATTACAGGGGCCACCACCACACCTGGCTAATGTTTTTGTATCTTTAGTGGAGACAGGGTTTCACTATGTTTACCAGGCTGGTCTTAAACTCCTGACCTCAAGTGATCTGCCTGCCTTGGCCTCCCAAAGTGCTGGGATTACAGGCATGAGCCACCGCGCCTCATATTGTATTTGGATGATGAAAAACCTCCTCCATGCTGCTGTGTCAGTCATGGTCCCAGCAGGGTACAGAGGATAGCTTTGGGGGTATTTAATAAAACAACTTTTATGGAGGGTTAGTAGGGTTTGGGAAAACCAAAAAGCAGTACTTTGAGACTGATAACAGAGGGCACCTCATCCACTCCCCCTGGCTTGAAGGGTCAAGAGGAAGGAGAGAGGGAGAGCAGGGGATCTATATACCAGCCTTTCTCCTCACCTCCCATCTCCTGCCAGTGTCTTCCACAGGCAGAACCTGACCAGAAACCAGGGTCAAGGTTATCATGAATGTAGTCCATGAAGTTCAACTGCCTGGGGCACAGAGCAAAGTGCTGAAATGTACAGAGTGGATCTGGTGGTCAGATGAGAGGTGTCCAGCACCCCATCCTACTCACATTTGTTCTCCCTCCCCTCCAAAGATGTTCCCATTGCTATAAGTGCCTTTGCAGCCCCCTCTTTATCTGGCTCACTCCTGCCTGTCAGCCTTTCAGTCAGGTCTGCCTCCTCCAAAAAACCCTCCTGGAGCTCCTTTCCATCAGTTTTTTTTTTTTTTTTTTGAGACAGAGTCTCACTCTGTCACCCATGCTGGAGTGCAGAGGCCTGATCTCGGCTCACTGCAACCTCCAACTCCTGAATTCAAGCAATTATCCTGCCTCAGCCTCCCAAGTAGCTGGGACTACAGGCATGTGCCACCATGCCCAGCTAATTTTTGTATTTTTAGTAGAGACGGGGTTTCACCATGTTGGCCAGGCTGGTCTCCAACTCCTGACCTCAGGTGATCTGCCTGCCTCTGCCTCCCAAAGTGCTAGGGTTACAGGCATGAGCCACCCCGCCTGGCCCCATCACTGTATTTGTCATACTGTGGGGATTGTTTGTTCTCTGGGAACAGGAACTCTATCTTTCTTTCGTCACCTCAAGCCTGTGCCTAGCACAAGATCCATGGGGAGCAAACCCTAGAAAGTGTTTGTTGCTCCGAGATGAACTCTGTGACCTTGAAGCACAGTGCTCAGTGGGTTTCTCCTCTCCTACAAAACTTTTGGCAGTTCCCCATTTTCTGCAAGTCACAAAAATCCCAAACCCCTTTCTCTGCTGTCTAAGGAGCCTCACCATCTGCCCTCATTGTCACACCTCTGATCCCCAGTGCCCGAGACAACCAGTGGGCTAAGTTCAGGGATTCCTGTCTTCCGTTGCCATGTGTTGGATTGCTTGTGATTCATTCCCACTTGGCTTGTTTTGGAAATTAGCATTTCTCAGCGATGCACCTGATACAGGGTCACTTAGGCAACTCTGATAGTTTGGGAGAATCAGAATTGACAACACAACAGTACTTTAAACACACATTCTCCTCCCCATCCAAACACATGTATCTCTTCTATTACCCAGATGATGGGCTGTCCTTTCCAGCTCCGTGCTGATAAGCTGCTAATAAGTCTCTGCCTGACTAGTTGTGTGGCGTGGGGTATTGGACAGGCAAGAGAGAGGTCTGTGGACCTCTCAGATGAGAACCTTTGTTTCCTACTTTTTAAAAATTATTTTTTTGGGGCTAGGCATGGTGGCCCATGCCTGTAATTCCCAGCACTTGGAAAGGCCGAGGCAGGAGGATCTCTTGAGCCCAGGACTTCAAGGCCACCTGGGCAACATAGTGATACCCCATTGCTACAAAAAATAAAAAAATGGGGCAGGAGGATCATTTGAACCTGGGAGATGGAGGCTGCAATCAGCCGTGACTGTGTCACTGCACTCCTGCCTTGGTAACAGTGAAATCCTGTCTTCAAAAACAAATTTTTTTTTTAATTTTCTTTTCTTGTATTATAGAGGACTAAATGTTACCTATTTTTTTCAAGAAGAGAGTCATATTACCCTTTTTCTGGGCAATCCTGGAGACCCCCTGAGGATTTTATGCAGACACTTTAAATGGAATAGCCTTAAAGAAATGGAGTCCTTGCTGTACTGGAGGCATCCCACTTTTTCTTTTTTTGAGATGAGTCTTGGTCTGTTGCCCAGGCTGGAGTGCAGTGGCACGAACTCGGCTCGCTGCAGCCTGGGTTCAAGCAATTCTCCTGCCTCAGCCTCCTGAGTAGGTGGTACTACTGGCATGTGCTACCATGCCCAGCTAACTTTTGTATTTTTAGCAGAGATGAGGTTTCGCCATGTTGGCCAAGCTGGTCTCCAACTCCTGACCTCAAGTGATCTGCCCAGCTCAACCTCCCAAAGTGTTGGCATTACAGGCATGAGCAACTGCGCCCAGCCTCCATTTTGCATTGCCGTTAATTTTCTTTTCTTCTTCTTCCTCTTTTTTTTTTTTTTTCTTTTGAGACAGGGTCTCGCTCTGTTGCCCAGGCTGGAGTGCAGTGGTGCAAACACAACTCACTGCAGCCTCAACCTCCTAGGCTCAAGCTATCCACCCACTTTAGCCTCCCAAGGAGCTGGGACCACAGGCATGCATCATCACACCTGGCTAACTAAAAAACTTCTTTTTGTATAGGAAGGGTCTTCCTAGGTGGCCCAGGCTGGTCTCAAACTTCTGGGCTCAAGCAAGCCTGCCTCAGTCTCACAAAGTGCTGGCATTACAGGCATGAGCCACCACACCTGGTACATTTATTTTCTTAATTATTTATTTATTTTTGAGGTTTTTTTGTTTGTTTCTTTCTTTCTTTCTTTTAGACTGGAGTCTCATTATGTTGTCCAGAATAGTCTTGAACCCCTGGGCTCAAGTGATCCACCTGCTTTGGCCTCCCAATGTGCTGGGATTATAGGTGTGAGCCATTGCATCTTGTCCTATTTCTTAAAGGCAGTAGATTCCATTTCATTTGATCTCTGCTAATGTGGGGCAACTGTGTGTGCATATGTTATCTGTGTTGTATATGCAAATCACAGGTATTTCATATCAAATGAAAGTAATAGTAGATTTCCCAAATATCATTTATGCTCATTTTTATGACTTAGAAATTAGACTTACCATCAGATCTTGTTATTTAATGCAATAACAAAGATGCCTATGCTATAATATCACAAATTTGGTCTTGAGTATTTTGATGATTGGATTTTTACACAACCTTTTCTCTGTCATCTTTTTTTTTTTTTTTTTTTGAGACAGGGTCTCACTCCATCGCCCAGGCTGGAGTGCAGTGGCGTGATCTCAGCTCACCACAACCTCTGCCTCTGCAATTCTCTTGCCTCAGCCTCCAGAGTAGCTGGGACTACAGGTGCCCGCCACCAAGCCCAGTTAATTTTTTTATTTTTAGTAGAGATGGGGTTTCATCGTGTTAGCCAAGCTAGTGTCGAACTCCTGACCTCAGGTGATCCGCCCACCTCAGCCTCCCAAAGTGCTGGGATTACAGGTGTGAGCCACTGCGCCTGGCCCTGTGCCGGAGTTTCCCTCTTTGTTGCCCAGGCTGGAGTGCAATGGTGTGATCTCGGCTCACCACAATCTCTGCCTCCTGGGTTCAAGTGATTCTCCTGCCTCAGCCTCCTGAGTAGCTGGGATTACAGGCATGCACCACCATACCCGGCTAATTTTGTATTTTTAGTGGAGATGGGTTTCTCCATGTTGGTCAGGCTGGTTGGGCTGGTCTCGAACTCCCGACCTCAGGTGATCCGCCTGCATCGGCCTCCCAAGGTGCTGGGGATTACAGGTGTGAGCCACTGCGCCCGGCTTCCTTTTTTTTTTTTTTTTTTTTTTTTTGAGGTGCAGACTCGCTCTGTCGCCCAGGCTAGAGTGCAATGGCGCAATCTCAGCTCACTGCAACCTCTGCCTCCCGGGTTTAAACAATTCTGCCTCAACCTCATGAGTAGCTGGGATTACAGACGCCCGCCACCATGCCCAGCTATTTTTTGTATTTTTAGTAGAGACAGGGTTTCACCATGTTGGCCAGGCTGGTCTCGAACTCCTGGCCTCGTGATTCGCCCACCTCAGCCTCCCAAAGTGCTGGGATTGCAGGCATGAGCCACCACACCCGGCCACAGCCTCATTTTTCATATATTTTAAATTACACATACTATTATCATTGTTGCTTTTGTAGAGTCAATATTCATTTACGTTTACCCTTTTCCTTGCATTTCCATTATTTCATATGGAATTATTTTTCTTCTGCCTGAAGAATCTTATTTTATCTTCATTTTAAAAGCCTGTTTCCTTTTTTTTTCTTTTTTTTTTGAGACAGGGTCTAACTCTGTCCCAGGCTGAAGTGCAGTGGTTGGTATGATCTCAGCTCACTGCAACCTCAGCCTCCTGGGCTCCAGCAATCCTCCCACCTCAGCTTTTCAGAGTAGCTGGGACCACAGACGCGTGCCACCACACCTGGCTAATTTTAAAAATATTTTCAGTAGAGACAGGGTTTTGCCATGTTGCCCAGGCTGGTCTCAAACTCCTGGGCTCAAGCAATCTTCCTGCCTCAGCCTCCCAAAGTGCTGGGATTACAGTCGTGAGCCACTGGGCTCTGCCAAAAACTGTTTTCACTGGGTATGGAATTTTAGATTGGCAGCGTTTTCTGCCCTCGTCCCTTACTCCCAGCCTTTAAAAGATGCTAATATGTTGTCTAAACACATTATTTTGAAAGAGGTACACCCACAAACACAGACACACAAACTCTAAAATCCCTTAAGAATCCAGTCTCAGATTGGAGAAACACCCTCAGGGGAAACAGCTAGAACCCAAGTTTCTGATTACTGTTAACTACAGATGCTCCAGGAAAATCAGGAAGAAGTTTAGAAATGCAAAGCAGGGGAAATTACATAAATATATACGTATATATACATATACACATGAATATAATAAAACAAATTTAGAGAAGCAGAGGAAGGAGAGGAAGAGCTTTGGGGCTTAAATCCCGTCTGCCTTTGGCTCGTCCTGTGATTTTGAACAAATTCCTTCACCTCTTTGAACCGTAGTCTCATCTGTGAAATAGAGATAATAGTACCTGCCTTGTGAGATGTAGTAACGGTGACAGGAAAGAAATATGGCTGGGCATGGTGGCTCACACCCAACATTTTCAGAGGCCAAGGGGGAAGAACTGCTTGAGTCTAGGAGCTCAAGACCTGCCTGGACAACACAGTGAGACCCAATTTTTTTGTTTGTTTGTTTGTTTGTTTTTAAGACAGAATCTTTCTCTGTCACTCAGGCTGGAGTGCAGTGGCTTGATCTCGGCTCACTGCAACCTCTGCCTCCCAGCTTCCATAGAGTCTCCTGGGTCAGCCTCCTGAGTAGCTGGGATTACAGACATGCACTGCCACATCCGTCTACTTTTTTATTATTAGTAGAGACAGGGTTTCACCATGTTGGCCAGGCTGGTCTCAAGTTCCTGACCTTAGGTAATCCGCCTGCCTTGGCCTCCCAAAGCGCTTGGATTACAGGTGTGAGCCACTGCACCCAGCCATGAGACCCCATTTTTACAACAAAATTAAAAAATTGGCCCTCTGGTGGAGCACACCTGTAGTTCTAGCTACTCAGGAGGCTGAGGCAGGAGGATTGCTTGAGCCCAGGAGTCTGAGGCTGCAGTGAGCTATGATTATATTACTGAATGCCAACAAGACTGTCTCTTAAAAAAAAGTGGTGGGTGCTGTGGATCACACCTGTAATCCCAACACTTTGGGAAGCCGAGGCAGGAGGATCACTTGAGATGAGAAGTTTGAGACCAGCCTGGACAATATAGCAAGACCCCATTGTTTACAAAAATAATTTTTTAAAAATTAGCTGAGTGTAGTGATGCACTCGTAGTCCCAGCTACTCAGGAGGCAACATGGCAAAACCCCATCTCTACAAAATACAAAAAAATTAGCTGGGCATGGTGGTATGGGCCTATAGTTCCAGCTACTTGGGGGGCTGAGGTCGGGGGATTGTTTGAGCCCAGAAGTTCGAGGCTGCAGTGAGTTAAGATCGTGCCACTGTGCTCCTGCCTGGGCAACAAGTGAGACCCTGTCTTTAATAAAAAAGATATATGTGATGTACCTTCTGTTGAGCCTGACCCTGCCTGACACAGCCAGGCCAGCTCATGAAAAAGGAAGAGGGAAGGAGGAGAGTGAGCTTTGTGCCTTCTGGGAAGTCAGAGGGGTAGGAAGTCACCTAACTTCCACACATGGCAACCTAGGGACAGTCCCCATGAGCCTGAGAGGATGCTGACCACCAGGAGTCTGGAATGCTCAGAGCTGGCACAGGGAATCTGAACAACTGAGAAAAATCTGCTTGCTTGAGTGCCAAGACCTGGGCTCTTCAAAGGATCCTGGTGCCCTGTGGTGGTCAGACTCCATGGAGCACTGAGGTTAGACTTAGTCTGCTTCTTCTCCACTTAAGGGAAAACAGGCCGTTAATGGGGCTGCAGTGGTCGGGCCTGGAATTTCAAGGTCGTGTGGGCATCTTGTCCTCAACTCACCTGGGCCTGCCTGAGGCTGAGGCCCTGGAGATCCCCAGGCAGCAGGCTCAGACAGGGGTCACATTGGATGATCCTACCTGCTTTGCCAGTGGTCACTGCCGAAGGACTCCTAGGGTGCACAGTTTTTAAGAAGGCTCTCTCTCTCAGGGGGCCCATCCCGTACTTGCACGCCCTTGAGAATGAGGTCCTCCTTAAATATTCACTCTGGTTCTTCTCCTGCCTCGCTCAAGTCCAGGCCCTGGGTCAAGAAGTGAGAGGTGAACTCACAAGCCAGCTGTTCCCAGATTTGGCTTCATACTGAATCACCTGAAAAGCTTGTGAAAATGCAGAATTCCTCCTGAATCCGAATCTCTGCAGGTAGGGCTTCGGAATCTGTATATATCAATATCCTCTTGGGTCATTATCACGAGGCCAACCCCAGGCAGATCCAGGGATGGCCCTTGCAGAGCACTGAGATTTAGGTAAATTCTGCAGATCTTTGCAGTTTACGAATCACTTTTCCATGCACAGAACTTATTTGATTTTCACAACATCCAGGGCATTTTTCAAAGAGGAAAATCACATCAGTTATCACGTCGCAGAGCCAGAAGCAGCACTCATTTATTCAATCAGTCATTCCCATTTTGCAAACATAGCTTAAATGTCTACTGAGCCACCAACAACGAAATTGCCACCTAGTAAGGAATACACACACATGCACACATAGACTACTTAAAATACGAGGGCTGGCTGGCGCGGTGGCTCACGCCTGTAATCCCAGCACTTTGGGAGGCCGAGGCGGGTGGATCACCTGAGGTCAGGAGTTCGAGACCAGCCTGGCCAGCATGGTGAAACCCCGTCTCTACTAAAAATACAAAAATTAGCCAGGCATGTCGGTGGGCGCCTGTAATCCCAGCTACTCAGGAGGCTGAGGCAGGAGAATCGCTTGAACCCAGGAGGCGGAGGTTGCAGTGAGCCGAGATGGCACCATTGCACTCCAGCCTGGGGAACAAGAGTGAGACTGCATCTCAAACAAAACAAAACAAAACAAACAAACAAACAAAGCTAGGGCTGTGGAGCTCAGAGGAAGGAGAAGTAGGGAGTGTGTTGGGAGGAGGAGACCAAGCAGGTTTCTTGGAGGAGTACTTGGGTCAGGTTTTTTTTGTTTTTGAAACTAGGCCTCACTTTGTTACCCAGGCTGGAGTGCAGTGGCTGGATCTTGGCTCACTGCAGCCTCAACTTCCTGGGCTCAAGCGATCCTCCAGCCTCAGCCCCCACAAGTGGCTGGGACTACAGGCCCGTGCCACCATGCCCAGCTAATTTTTTTTGTATTTTTGTAGAGACAGAGTTTTGCCATGTTGCCCAGGCTGGTCTTGAACTCCTGAGTTCAAGCGATCTGCCCACCTCAGCCTCCCAAAGTGCTAGGATTACAGGCGTGAGCCATTGCGCCTGGCCTGGGTTGGGTTTTGGAGGTTGAGCGTGATTTCCCCACTTGTGGAAAGGCATTCTTGCAGTGGGAACTGCACATACAAAGTTGTGCTTTGTTGGGCTTGAGAAAGCCTTAATGTATTCAAGGAATGATAAATAGGTGAAACAGGGTCTTGCTATGTTGTCCAGGCTGGTCTCAAACTCTTGGGCTCAAGCAATTCTCTTGTCTTGGCCTCCCAACGTGCTGGGGTTACAGGTGTGAGCCACTGCGCCTGGCCCCCAGTGCATCTTAAACATAGTGTGCAAGTAGATTACCTGGGGATCTTGTTAAAATGCAGATTCTGATTTCATATGTCTGGGATGGGGCGTTCTGCATTTTTAACAAGTTCCCAGGGGTATGCAGAGGCTACTGGTCCCTGGATTATATTTGAAGTAGAAAGATTTTAGGTAGCTATACTTAAAGTCAGTGTGGAAGATCGGCTGAGGAGGGAAAAGACTAGACACAGGAAAAATATCAAACAAGGCACTGGGGGTGGTGACTTCTTAAGAACACTGTTGCTTCTCCCGTTACTTTTGGAAGCAGCCCCCATCAGCCCTGGGTTATGTCATCCCCTGTATTTTTCCCTCCCAGAACAGGGCAGGAGATGGGAGTGGTCAGAACTCAGCTGTGCGCAGGTCTGTACAGCTGGTGAATTTCGGCAACTGACATCACAATGCTCCAGGGGGATCGTCACAACCTATTGATATTCACTCCATCACAGGACTTGGAACAGTTTTGCTAGCAGAAAATACGACTCTCTTCTATGCTGTGGTAAAATAGTACAACCACAAGGCCAGGATCCATAGAATGTGACCAGCTGTTTCAGTGGTTTTCTGTTACTATTTGTGAAGTCTTCATTCTTGTCATCTCTAGCAGAAGAGTGGTGCCAGTTGACAGAGGTTTGAGAAAAAAAAGTCATGGGAGAATTTACATTTGAGAAAATTCCATTCATTGACTTAATTATTTCTGGGAATTCAGAAAAGACCACCATGATCCTTTAGCCGCGAAAACACTTGGGCCAGTTTTGGAAATGCTAGAATCCTGCAGGAGAAGCTTTTGAGAAATTCAGTACTGTGCAGTGTTGTAGCCCGAATACTTTGCTGGTATGTGAAGTTTTTGAAATATTGAACAGTGCTATAGCAACACAAGGTGAAATTAACACGGAGAATGAAAATAATTACAACCAGAGAAACAGTTATCAATCTTGCAGTCATCACCTTGCCACACTTACTATACATGTCAGTATTTTATTTTATTTTATTTTTTGGTTTTGTTTTGCTTTCCTGGTCCTTATCCTTAGGCAGATTTATTATTATTATTATTATTCTGAGGCACTGGCAATTACATTCAATTCTGTGTTCTGCTTTTTCTGCTTAACATTGCAGCATAACTATTTTTCCATGCTGTTGCCCAGACCCCATTAGAAAGTTCATGGGCTGTATAATTCACTGGCTAGATGTATCATAGTTTATGTAAACCTTGCTATTGTCCATTTCAGTCACATGATGCCATTAAAAATGGAATGAGCAACATTGTTAGTGGGAGTGTGAAATGGTACAACTCTTTTGGGAAAGCGATTTGGCAATCTGTATCACAGGCCTGAAATATGTTCATTGCCTTAGAGCTCGTCATTCCACTTCTGGGAATCTCTCATAAGGAAATAATCCAAAGTGCAGGCTTGGATTCATGCACCGAGATCGAAACTTTATATATAATAGAGAAAAGCTTGAAACAACCTAAGTGTTTGAATATAGGAGTAGCATTATGTAAATGATTATATACTGTTCAATGGAATATTATGCAGCCATTAAAAAAGTTTGTGAAAAGTTTATAAATGAACAATGCTTACATTATGATTGAAGTAAGCAGGACATAATATTTTATGCTATGGTCCCAGCTGCGTAAATACAGGCTACTAAGTATGCAGAGAAAAAGGTTGCAAGGAAACACACCAAAATATTAACAGTAGGTGTTGGGAATAGGAATGATTTTATTTTTCTTTCAACTTCTCATGGCTTAAGAAAAACCAAAATAACTGTTATTTTGTTCTGATAAAAAGTTAATGCTTTCATTGAATAAAATTGCAAGCATTAAAGAAATATGTAATGTAGAAAATTAACCCTTATTCATTGCCGTTTGCATTTCTCTAACACGTTTTCAAAATTAATTTATTATGAGAATATCAGACCAGACTATTTTTGAAGAAGTTGTACATATTCTTTTTGTCTTGTAGAATTCTTTTGCTTTTTTTTTTAAATACATGTATCCTAAAACAAATTAAGTTCTATATAATGCATTTGTAGTCAGCATTATGGTATCTAGACTTTTCTTTATAAGAAAGAAGAGGAGAACAAGCTCAGCTACTAGGAAAACAGACCTGATTTTGCTTGTTATCAAATAGGCATTACTATCAAGTCTAGAATTTCTTTTTTTTTTTTTTTTCTGAGACAGAGTCTTGTTCTGTCACCCAGGCTGGAGTGCAGTGATGTGCTCTCAGCTCACGGCAACCTCCGTCTTCCAGGTTCAAGTGATTCTCCTGCCTCACTCAGCCTCCCAAGTAGCTGGAATTACAGGCGTGTGCCACCAAGCCTGGCTAATTTTTGTATTTTTGGTGGAGACGGGGGTTTTACCACGTTGGCCAGGCTAGTCTCGAACTCCTGACCTCAGGTGATCCGCCCGCCTCAGCTTCCCAAAGTGCTGGGATTACAGGCGTGAGCCACCACGCCCGGCCAAATCTGGAATTTCTTAGATGTGGAGTAAAGTCAGTCTGTTAACCAGGTCCTTGTTATTCTAGATAATTCTTATTGATTCCAAAATTGTTTTTTCTGAGAGTTCCTGCAGAACGAAGTCATACGAGCTTTACATTTCTCTTTCTCCCGTATCACACGGGGCTTGCTAAGTAGTAGGCACACAATTAAACTTTGCAAAAGGACTGAAAGTTTGACACATGATTCTTTCTTCGCCAGGAGAAAGAGTTACTGAGAGATCATATTCACAAATCAATGTGCAATAGTGAAAAAAGATGGCAACGTTGAAGAACCTTACTGAATAATCCAGTATGGACCACGTATTGCAATAGGCGCTGAATTTCTCTCAATCCTTTCAATATCTCCTTGAAATAGGTACTATTAGCCCTCAATTTACAGATAAGAAAACTGAGGCTGAGGTTTACACAGCCAGTGAGTGGGGCAGACGGGCTTTTAATCTATTAATATATCTGTCTGACTCCACAACCTCTGACCTTTCCACGGGGCAGGAGAGGCGCCAGATGAGTGACTCAGGAAATAGGGTCATAGGTTTCCCTCTCTGAGGCAAGTGTCCTTTCATGCCAGGCAGCTAATCAAAGGTCCCTGTTTTGTTTATTATTGTCTGGCTATCTTCTGTTCTGCATTCCATGAGCCAGTAAGCTCGTAAAGGGTGAGGCATTTTCTTTCTTTCTTATAGTAACAGTACATTGGCACCTCTCTGCCAAATTAGAGGATTGATTTCTATTCCTTAGTCTACATGCTGATGTCTGGGCCTGACCAACATAATCCCTCCCCTGAACAATATAAAACAGACCAGGGGCTGAGAGCCATGGCTCAAGTCTGTAATCCCAGCACTTTAGAAGGCTGAGGTGGGCCTGATTGCTTAAGCCCAGGAGTTCGGGACAACCTGGGCAATGTGGTGAAACCCCATCTCTACAAATAATATAAAAATTACCCAGGCATGGTGGCACACCCCGGTAGTCCCAGCTACTCAGGAGTCTGAGGTCAGAGGATCTCTTGAGCCTGGGAGGTGGAGGCTGCAATGAGCCGTGATTGTACCACTGCATTCCAGCCTGGTCCAACCCCGTGTCAAAAAAAATAAAATAAAATAAAGCAAAAAACAAAAAGCAGACCAAGATGCTTCCCTACCAAAGAGCATTGAGAAATGATTAGTTTTCCCATCCTTGTCTTTCCTGAGCATATCTGCTTAATGTCACCAGGTAGTGACTGTCCATTCGAAAGACAGGAGAGGAGCAAGCGCAGAGAGCTAGATTCGTGGAAAGAGTAACACATTCAAAGGGCATAACTCTGAACTCATTTACTTAAAAAATTTATGGCCGATTTTCATTATTTGTGGCAGCTGTTTTCTGTAAAGTTGCAATGAACACTGAATTACTGAATACTAAACGGTAGCTCCCAGGGGATATACTGGGTAAGGTCCTTTTGAATCTCTGGTCACAATGTTTTCACCCACCAACCAATATATAACTGTGTTGTGTGTGTGTTTCTGTTTAAAGACACCTTATTTAGGCTGGGCGTGGTGGCTCAGGCTTGTAATCCCAGCACTTTGGGAGGCCGAGGTGGGCAGATCACCTGAGGTCAGGAGTTCAAGACCAGCCTGGCCAACATGGTGAAACCCTGTCACTACTAAAAATACAAAAATTAGCCAGGTATGGTGGCACATGCCTGTAATCCCAGCTACTCCGGAGGCTGAGGCAGGAGAATAACTTAAACTCCGGGAGGTGGATGATGCAGTGAGCTGAAATCGCACCACTGCACCCTAGCCTGGGTGACAGAGTGAGACTCTGTCTCAAAAACCAAACAAAAAAAATAAAATAAAGGCACCTTATTTAATATATCTTGTTGATTCATTAATATTGAATTCACAGCCTACAGCAATATAACGAATGCTTAAATAAAGCTTATTTATTTAAGCACATCACAGCCTTCTTAGGCTTGGGAACACCAGACAGCACTTCAGCACTGTTCTTGGAGACTATGTTAAACAGCCAAATTACCAACAAAAAGCACAAACAGCTGGGTGCAGTGGCTTATGCCTGTAATCCTAGCACTTTGGGAGGCTAAGGTGGGCAGATCACCTGAGGTCAGGAGTTCGAGACCAGCCTGGCCAACATGGTGAAACCCATCTCTACTAAAAACACAAAAATTAGCCAGGCGTGGTGGTTTGTACCTGTAATCCCAGGTACATGGGAGTCTGAGGCAGGAGAATCACTTGAACCCAGGAGGCAGAGGTTGCAGTGAGCTGAGATCGTGCCACTGCACTCCAGCCTGGGGGACAGAGCGAGACTCCATCTCAAAACAAAACAAACAAACAAAAAGACAAGACGAAACAAAACAAAAAGCACAAACATACGAAAAATGTGTGTGGCACTAAATGGGTTGCAAAAAGGACACATATATAGTTGGGGAACTGAAACAAGAAGACAGAGTACCACCTTGCTAACGTCAGCGGGGAAGGTATGTGGGTGACTCAGATGTTTCATTCCTTCTCCCGTGTCTGTGAATGGCCATGAAAGTGCAATAAGTTTTGATTTTGGGGCTACAAATACATTTTAGTAAGGAGGCAAATTCATAAATATGGACTCCTTGAATGAGGATTGACTGTAATTGCATCAGTGACAATTGTTGAATTAGACATCTGGTGGGCTATTGCATTTTTTTGATATTTGCAAGGCTGGTATAAGATAAACCTTAAACTCTAAGATGACAACTTTTTTTTTTTTTTTTTTGAGACAGGGTCTCGCTCTGTCACCCAGGCTGGAGTGCAATAATGTGATCTTGGCTCACTGCAACCTCCACCTCTGGGGTTCAAGAGATTCTCCTGCCTCAGCCTCCCAAGTAGCTGGGATTACAGGCATGTGAAACCACGCCTGGCTAATTTTTGTATTTTTAGTGGAGACGGGTTTCTTTTTTTTTTTTTTGAGACAGAGTCTCGCTCTGTCACCAGGCTGGAGTGCAGTGGCACGATCTTGGCTCACTGCAACCTCTACTTCCCGGGTTCAAGCCATTCTCCTGCCTCAGCCTCCCAAGTAGCTGGGACTACAGGTGTGCACCACCACACCCAGCTAATATTCGTATTTTTAGTAGACACGAGGTTTCACCATGTTGGCCAGGCTGATCTTGATCTCCTGACCTCGTGATCTGCCTGCCTTGGCCTCTCAAAATGCTAGGATTACAGGCGTGAGACACCGTGCCAGGCTGGAGACGGGGTTTCACCACATTGGCCAGGCTGGTCTTGAACTCCTGACCTCAGGTGATCCACCCGCCTTGGCCTCCCAAAGTGCGGGGATTAGAGGCGTAAGCCACTGTGCCCTGCCTAAGATGATGACTTTCCCTCCAATTCCCTAGACATGGACTGAGATCCAAAGTCTGGGTAAATAAGAGAAAGAGGACAGGAATTTTCTTCCTCTCAGTAGCCTCCTCCCATTCCCTCTTTCCTGAATTCTTTTCTTTGAGAGAAATCATATTTAGGTTAAAGACAAAAAGAACAATAGTGTGTGTAAAGCTTCTGACCTCACCCAAAAACATTATAAAATGAGCTATAAATCCAGGGAACACAATGTCTGCACATTCTGCAGCTTTCCAGAAAATCTAGGCCAGGCAACTGGAGGGAGTAGGATGGGAGAGTGGGGGGTGGAGAATAATTTCTCACTCCTCCAGTGCTAATAGTCTGCAGTAGGATCCTATTTATTTTCTTATTCAGTTCCCAAAAGAGCCTGCGGAGTGGGCACACAGCAATTATTGGAGTTAAGCAGAAGGTTGAGCTACATAAAATCATCTGGCTACTTAGCAGCCAGCATCAGAATCCAGGTCTTCAGATCCCACAAACTTGTTTTGTTTCTTTGAGTTTTGAGTTGGAACCAATTGAATCAGTCCCAGATGTTGATATCAGTGCATCTGTAGTTGAGAAGATAAACAATTCTTTCTAGGCCTTGAGAAATTTGCAAAATATTTTACTTTTCTACACTTGTTTCTTGAACACCTACTATATGCAAGAGGTGGGCATTGGGGTCCAAAGGTGAGTCAACTCTGACCTCCACCATGGTGGAATTCTTACTGCCCAATAAAAAGACAATGTGGGCCATAGACATCATGCACCGTCTAATGGCAATTTAGTCAATGACTGACTGCGTGCATGATGGTGGTCCCATCAAATTATCATTGTATTTTTACCATACCTTTTCTTTTCTTTTGAGACGGAGTCTCGTTCTGTCACCCAGGCTGGAGTGCAGTGGCACGATCTCAGCTCACTGCAACCTCTGCCTCCCACATTCAAGTGATTCTCCTGTCCAGCCTCCTGAGTAGCTGGGATTACAGCCGCCCACCACCACGTCTGGGTATTTTTAGTAGAGACGGGGTTTTACCATATTAGCCAGGCTGGTCTCGAACTTCTGACCTCAGATGATCCGCCCGCCTCAGCCTCCCAAAGTGCTGGGATTACAGGCCTGAGCCACTGCTCTGGGCCCCATTTTTACTATACCTTTTCTATGTTTAGATGTGTGTAGACACACAGATACTTAGCATTATAATTGCCCACAGTATTCAGTACAGCAACGTGCTGTCTAGGTTTGTAGCCTAGGAGCAAGAGTTTATGTTATACAGTTTAGGTGTATAGTAGGCTCTACAATCTAGGTTTGTGCAAGTACACACTATGATGTCCGCACAATGATGAAATCACCTAACAACACATTTCTCAGACGTATCTGTCATTAAGAAACGAATGGCTGTATGTAGTTTTCAATTATCTAGTTGCCGCAATAGAACACTGAAAAGAAACAGGTGAAATTAATTTAATACTATATTCCTTTAACCCAATATATCTAAAATATCATTTTCACATTTAATCAAAATGAAAATTATTTTACTTTTTTGAGACAGGGTCTTTCTTTGTCACCCAGGCTGGAGGGCAGTGGCCTGATCATAGCTCACTGTAACCTCAAACTCTGGGGCCAAGCGATCCTCCTGCCCCAGTGTCCCAAGTAGCTAGGACTACAGGCCTGCACCACCACACATGGCTAATTTGTTTTTTTTTTTTTTTGAGGCTGAGTCTTGCTCTGTTGCCCAGGCTGGAGTGCAGTGGTGTGATCTCAGCTCACTGCAGCCTCTACCTCCCGGGTACAAACAATACTTCTGCCTCAGCCTCCAGAGTAGCTGGGATTACAGGCGCCTGCCACCTTGCCTGGCCAATTTGTATTTTTAGTAGAGACTGGGTTTTACCATGTTGACCAGGCTGGCCTCAAACTCCTGATCTCAGGTGATCCACCTGCCTCTGCCTCTTAAAATGTTGGGATTACAGGCGTGAGCTACCGCGCCTGGCCCCGGCTAATTATTTTTATTTTTATTTTTGTAGCGATAGGGTCTTGCTTGTGCAGGCTGGTCTCAAACTTCTGGCCTCAAGCAATCCTCCTGCCTTGGCCTCCCAAAGTGTTGGAATTACTGACATGAGCCACTGCATCTGGCTCAAAAATGAAAATTCATAATTAGATATTTTACATTTTTAAAAATCTGTATTTTCAAAATTCAGTATAGATATTACACTTTACAGCATATCTCAATTTCTACTAGTCCCTCTGGTGGGGACTCATGGCCACATACGGCTGGTGGCTACCATATTGGATGGCAAATATCTAGAGGGGAGATATTTGTAAATGTATTTGAAAACCACTAGGGGCTCCTGGCCATAGCGAAAACCTGTACCTGTAGCACCGGGAAGGGAGAAGTTCATCCTATCTGGAAATTGTTTCTCAAAGCTTTCCAGAGGAGGGGGCTTTTGAGTTGGACTTGATTGCACTCAGAAGAGGAGGTCATCCTTGGAAAGGTAGGATCACCCATCTGGTGGCTGGTACAGGTGGATGGCGGTGGTGGGGGCTCTTTCTTGAGCCAGTTTGGTTCTGACATTCTTAAGATTGGCTCGAGTTTTGCAGCAGGATTGAGTCCTAGGAGGGGCAATCAATTTTCAGTCCTAATGCATTTGCCCAGGGCTGCATATTAGAGCTGAGTAAGCCAATCGCTGCTGTCTAGATGCTCCTTTCAGAGTAGTGCTTTTTCTTCTTTTTTTTTTTTTTTTTTTGAGACAGAGTCTTGCTCTGTCGCCCAGGCTGGAGTGTAGTGGCGCGATCTCGGCTCACTGTGAGCTCCGCCTCCCGGGTTCACGCCACTCTCCAGCCTCAGCCTCCGGAGTAGCTGGGACTACAGGCGCCCACCACCACGCCCGGCTAATTTTTTTTGTATTTTTAGTAGAGACAGGGTTTCACCGTGTTAGCCAGGATGGTCTCAATCTCCTGACCTCGTGATCCACCCGCCTCGGCCTCCCAAAGTGCTAGGATTACAGGCGTGGGCCACCGCGCCCGGCCTTTAGAGTAGTGCTTCTTAAACTCAAGCAGCACCTGCACCTGGCAGACTTGTTGAAACACTGATTCCTGGAGCCAATCCCCAGAGTTTCTGATTCAGCAGCCCCAGAGTGGGGCCTGAGAATGTGCATTTCCAACAGGTTTCCAGGGATGCTGATGCTGACAGTTATGGAACCAGTCTTTGTGATCATTGATTGAGTAGATGAGTAAAGTCATCAAACATTCTTTCAACAAACATTTTAAAATTAGTAGTCTGTGAGAGGTGTTGCTTCAGCATTGGGGATACAGCAGTGAACAAGACAAGTGAAGGCCCCTCCTTCAGTGGAGCTTCCAGCATGGACATAAATAACGGACATGGTGGGTGACTCAGGGATCTGAAGCTGATCTGATAAATAATATCCCACTGTCAGCTCTGCAATTCTGATAGCTACAAAGATTACCATCTTTTGGCATCCCAAATTATTTCTATTCCCTAAAAGAAAAATCTGTCCAAAGGGATATGCCATTTAATGAGAACCTACTATATGATAGAATTTGTGCCAGGGGTTTTGCAAATATATTTGCGTTTCGTTCTGACAACATGAGAAGCACCACTACCTGCTTTTTTATAGCAGAGGTGACTGAGTTTCAGAAAGGCTGGTTAAATACCTTGCCCATATTTCTACAAACTAGTTTATGGTGCAGCTATGGTTTATCCATGGTCTTTTTGTTGGTTCATGGTATTTCCTCGATCTGGTCCTCTTAGCAACATTCCCCTACTCCTCCATTTTTTCTAATTAACTCCTCTTAATCACTCTTTGGATTCCTAAACAAATATTGATTTTTCAGGAAAGGATTTCTTGACTTTCTGGGTAAGTTTCAGTGGTATACTGATCTCTTATTTAATTTGCAGCAAAGGTCATATGATAGCTGCTTAATAAAATTTGTTGATCGAATGAAGGAGCTAATGAATTCAATAAAATCAGGGAAGGCTTCTTGGAGGAGATGTCCCTTGCTCCAGTGGGCTGAGAAGACATTCCATGAGACCAGAGCAAGGAGAGGAGTGGCCTGGCAGCTAAAGCCAGAGACAGACTTGAACCTGGAGGTATGAAAGCCTGTGTGGGGGATCAGGTATTCTGTATAATCTTGGGGCTCGGTAGGTTTCAAGTGGAGGCCACACTGTGGGGAGATTGTAGGGGTTGACAGGGAATTCTGATTAAGCTGTTTCAGGAAATAGCCCCGGAATGTTTGAGGGCAGCCAAACCACATATGTTATTTGTTTCTATTTCAGAGGAAAACCTCAACAATTTAGGGTTCTGTGATAGGTGCACGGGGAAGGGGGTAGGCAGGAGGAACCATTGTTAAAGTTCAAGCTCCAAAACCGTATTCCTGGGACCTAGAGTCCTAGCTCTGCCCCTTAAGAGCATGTGATTAAGGCCAGGCACGATGGCTCACGCCTGTAATCCCAGCACTTTGGGAGGCCGAGGCAGGTGGATCACAAGGTCAGGAGTTCGAGACCAGCCTGGCTAACACGGTGAAACCCCATTTCTACTAAAAATACAAAAAAATTTAGCCAGGCTTGGTGTTGGGCTCCTGTAGTCCCAGCTACTCGGGAGGCTGAGGCAAGAGAATGGCATGAACCCGGGTGGTGGAGCTCACAGTGAGCCAAGATCGCGCCACTGCATTCCAGCCTGGGCGACTAAGCAAGACTCCATCTCAAAAAAAAAAAAAAAAAAAAAAAGAGGAGCATGTGATGATGGGGAAGTCACCTAACCACTTTGAAACTCAATTTCCTTCTATGAAAAATAGATTTTAAAAAATCACCTAATTTATTGCATTTTGGTGAGGATTAAATGAGATAATATAGCATTGATGTACCCAGGATGACATCTGGCACCTGCCAAGCATGACAAATAGTAGCTATTGCCATGAAGATGAGTTTCGTCCTGTCTCTCCTTTCCTTCTCTCTTCTCTCCCTCTTCTTCCTTTCTTCACACATGCCCATGAGAAGATTTATAAGGGGTTCTCAGCAGAGCCCTGGAACTGGTTCTTGGCATCTACGCAGATGGGACATCACAGAGGGGCTAAAGGACGGGGCCTAGGGCAGCAGGGTGAGGCGCAAGGTAAAGCCGGTCACAGCCTGGGGCATTCAGATCATTCACCTTTTGGCATCCCAGTTTCTGCATCTGCATCAGGGTCACCAGAATCCCAGCTGATCATTATTGCTACTATTATTGTCTCACTGCCTCAAGTTCCTAATCTCCTCCCAGGAAATAATGTAGCAACTGCTGAGGCCAGCAAGGGGCTGAGTCCAAATCAGATGAATACCACAGGACATGCTAATCTGAAGGCAAGTTCCTGCCTGGAGTAGAGGCCGCATTGCACTCACCTCCACATGAAACCAAAACAAAAAAATCAAGAGAAACAAATGATGCTTAAAGCAGGAAAACCTTTCTGAGTTCACTTGGCTGCAGAGCCTCGTAGGGGACAGAATTACGGTAAATCTAAAAATAAGGCCTTGTGTGCTTTTTCATTAAATGCTCAAAAGTTTTCTCTTTTCTACTTGCCTAGGGAACAATATAATCCAACAAGCATACTTTGCCTGATTTCTTTGCGTAGGACCCAGAAAAGCTCAGGGGAGAAAGAGTTCCTGAGATTGTAGTTTGTTGCTTGAAGATCAAACCCAGAGAAAGTTATTTTTATACCTAGTCTTTTTTTTTTTCCTTCTCCTTTCAACTGTGTGGTATTTATCCTTAGAATTAGGGGGTTGGTCTTGTTAAACAAAATATTTTTTTCCTTGATTTTAAAAGGAGTACATGTTCATTATAGAAAATTAGAAACTACTAAAAAAAAAGAAGAAAATGACATCTGTCATTCAAAGCTAGACATGGTTAATGCTTCGTGACTTTTTTTCTTCTAGACTTTTTTTTTTACTATGCTTCTTTCATTTATTTTTATTTTTGAGATGGAGTCTCGCTCTGTCACCCAGGCTGGATTGCAGTGGCGTGATCTCGGCTCACTGTAACCTCCGCCCCAATGGGCTCAAGTGATTCTCATGCCTTAGTCTCCCGAGTAGCTGGGATTACAGGTGTGCGCCACCATGCCTGGCTAATTTTTGTATTTTTAGTAGAGACAGGATTTCACCGTGTTGGCCAGGCTGGTCTGGAACTCCTGACCTCAGGTGATTCGCCCACCTTGGCCTCCCAAAGTGCTGGGATTATAGGCGTGAGCCACTGCACCTGGCCAATGCTGAGTATTGTCAGACTTGTCAATTTTTGCCTTTCTGGTGGATGAAAATGATATATCTTTATTTTAGTTTTCATTTTCTTGATTTGTTAATAAAGTTGAATCCCTTTTTAAAAAATCTTTTGCTATTTAAATTTTCTCCTTTTTTGAAATGTCTCTGGTGTCTTTTGCCCATTTTTCTGGCGGGCTGTTTATCTTTTTTTTTTTTAAGAATTCTTTATGTACTCCACGTATTATTCCTCGGTCAGTATTGTCAGTATTTTCTATCAGTTTTGGCCTTGTTTTTTCAGTTTTCTTTTTTTTTTTTTTTAAATACAACTTTATTTCTTTTACAGATGAGGTCTTGCTCCATCACCCAGGCTGGAGTGCAGTGGTATGATCATAGCTCACTGCAGCCTCCAACTCCTAGGCTCAAGCAATCCTCCCACCTCAGCCTCCTGAGTAGCTAGGAATACAGGTGCATGTCACCATGCCTGGCTAAAATTTTTTTTTTTTTTTGGTAGAGATAGGGTCTTGCGATGTTGCCCAGGCTGGTCTCAAACTCCTGGGCTCAAGTGACCTGCCTGCCTCGGCCTCCCAAAGTGCTGAAATTACAGGCTTGAGCCACTGGAGTCAATCACATTTTTGAACTTATTAGTTTGATGAAGGTTTATGCTTTTTGGGAGTGCCTTATTTAAGAAATCTTTCCTTACCCTGAAGTTATCAATATCTTCTATATTTTTCCCCCAAATTTAAAGTTATGCTTTTTATTTCAGTCACTGTAATACCTGAACCTGATGTGTGTTTGTGTGTTTGTGTGTGTGTGTTTGTGTGTATGTCTGTGTTGATAAAGTAGGGATCAAAATTTTATTATATCTTCCATCTGAATAACTGGTTGTCCATAACCATTTATTGAATAGTCCATCTTTAACCACCACCAACACACAATGCAAACTCTTTCCTATCATAGATATTTATAAATGCATGCGTCCATGGATCTGTTTCTGGGCTTAATTCTCCCCCAATTAGTGTATGTCTCTCTCCACATATCAATACTGTAGTATCTCAGTTTTTATAATTTTATAACAAATTTTGATATTTCACAGAGCAAGTTTACCTACTTTGTATTCTCCCTCAAAACTGTCTAAATTACCATCACAATTTATATTAATTGTCTAAATTATTTGCCATTTGCTCTTGATCATTCATTTCAAATTAGGTGTTCAAGTTCCTTGGAAAACTCTGCTGATATTTTCATTTCAATTGGATTGAATTTGCAGATCAGTCTGGGAACAGTTGACATCTATATATCAAAACTTCCTATCCATGAACAGAGTTCCTCTCTCTTCTTCCATTTGTGTCTTTTAAAATGTCATTTAACAAGTTTTTTAATTTTCTCCACAGAGGTCTTGCACATTTTTTACTAGAATTATTTTTGTTGCCATAATAAATTTTTTTTTTTTTTGATACAGGGTCTTGCTCTGTCACTCAAGCTGGAGTGCAGTGGTGTGACCTGGGCTCGATGCAACCTCTGCCTCCTGGGTTCGAGCAATTCCTATGCCTCAGTCTCCCAAGTAGCTGGAATTACATGCGTGTGCCACCATGTCTGGTTAATTTTTGTATTTTTTTTTTAGTAGAGACAGTGTTTTACCATGTTATCCAGGCTAGTCTCAAACTCCTGGCCTCAAATGATCTGCCTGCCTCGGCCTTCCAGAGTGCTGGGATTACAGGTTTGAGCCACCGTGCCCGGCCAGTAAGTTGTATTTTTAAAATTACACTTTTAACTGATGGCTATTTGGTTGTAAAAATGTAATTGAGTTTCATTTACTGATAACAATCTTGTTAATTTTCTTATTCTTTCTAAGCATTTACAGTCTTTATTGGTGTTTGAATATTGTCTGTAGACAATCATATAATTTGGGAATAAAGAATTTTTGTACCTTTTATTTGCTGACTATTAGGGACATTCTTCTAATGATTCACCATTAAGTATGATATTTATTTTGGATTTTTGCAAATATTCTTTTTCTAGTTAAGGACATTCCTTTTTATTTCTTCATTTCTTTTTCTTTCTTTTTTTTGTTTTTTGAGATGGAGTTTTGCTCTTGTTGCCCAGGTTGGAGTGCAATGGCACAATCTCGGCTCACCGCAATCTCCGCCTCCTGGGTTCAAGCGATTCTCCTGCCTCGGCCTCCCAAGTAGCTGGGATTACAGGCATGTGGCACCATGCCTGGCTAATTTTGTATTTTTAGTAGGGACGGGGTTTCTCCATGTTTCTCAGGCTGATCTTGAACTTCCGACCTCAGGTGATCTGCCCACCTCTGCCTTCCAAAGTGCTGGGATTACAGGTGTGAGCCACCGCGTCGGGCCCTACATGATTTTTTTTTTTTAAAAGATTAGCAAACTAGAAGTAGAAAGAAATGGCAGGGCAGTGAGCCCCGTATGGAGGTTGCAGTGAGCCGAGATTGCGCCACTGCACTCCAGCCTGGGCAATAGACCAAGACTCCATCTCAAAAAAAAAAAAAAATCATGTATGAGTGTTGAATTTTTAAATAGCTTTTTGTGTGACAACTCATATGATCTTGTCATTTATCTCCCTTAATATATTAAAATGATGAATGCCCAAAATGCATACCTGATTTAAGCCAAATTTGGTCATGTGGACTATCTTTTTTTTTTTTTCTATGATTGCTGGCTTTGATTTACTAAAATTTTGTTTGGGGACTGTCTAAGTTCACGTGAAATATTGGCTAATGATTTTTCATTTTTATATTATTTTGCCTTATTTCAATAGCAAAGCTGTGCTTTTCTCATCAAATGAGTGGGAAATTTATTCTCCTCTTTCTGTTCCCTGCAAGAGTCTGAAGTGATATGTAATTACCTGTTCCTTGGCATTTAGTTAGAGCTTGCTTTAAGAACTACTGGGCCTGGGCTGGGTGCAGTGGCTCATGCCTATAATCCCAGCACTTTGGGAGGCTGAGGCAGGCCGATCACTTGAGGTCAGGAGTTCGAGACCAGCCTGGCCATCATGGTAAAACCCCGTTTCTACTAAAAATACAAAAGTTAGTTGGGCATAGTGACACTTGCCTGTAGTCCCAGCTACTTGGGAGGCTGAGGCAGGAGAATCACTTGAGTCTGGGAGGCGGAGGTTGCAGTGAGTTGAGGTAGGGCCACTGCACTCCAGCCTGGGTGATAGAACGAGACTCCATGTAAAAAAAGAACAAAATGAAAAAACAACCTCCCCTGCCAAAAAAAAAAAAAAAAAAAAAAAAAAGAAGAACTGCTGGGCCTTGAAGTTATTTATGGAATAGTTTTATAGATTTAATTTCTTAATAAAATATATTTTTAAAATTGATATATGGTTGTGTGCGGTGGCTCACACCTGTAATCCCAGCACTTTGGAAGGCCGAGGTGGGAGAATCACTTGAGCCCAGAGTTTGAGACCAGCCTTGGCAACATGGTGAGATTCTGTCTCTATTTACAAAAAAAATCAGTTGATATACAACAGTTTTTTTGGATAGATTTAATTACTTTAATGGTTAAAGGAAGAGGCAAGTTTTCTAATTATTTTTCAGTCAGTTCTGGTAGAATTCTTTTCTAGGAATTTTTCCATTTTATCTAAGTTTTAAAACTTATTGGCATAAAGTCATTCATAGTGTGTTTTATTATCTTTTAAATCTTTGCTCTATCTGTAATTGTTCATTCCTTTTATTATTCCTAATGTTATTTTTTGAGCCTCACATGATTTTCTTATTGATCATTCTCACCTAAAATTTATCAATTTTATTAGATTTCATGAAGAACCAACTTCGTTAAAGCTCTCTACTTAATTTTTGTTTTCTGTTTTACCAATTCCCGCTCTTGTTTTTGTTACTTTCTTGTGTCTACTTTCCTTGGGTTTATCCTGTGGTTATTTTCTTGTTTTTTGAGACAGAGTCTCTCACTCCATCACCCAGGCTGGAGTGCAGTGGTGTTATCTCGGCTCACTGCAACCTCTGCCTCCCAGGTTCAAGTGAGTCTCCTGCCTCAGCTTCCAGAATAGCTGAGATTACAGGTGTGCATTGCCACACTGGGCTAACTTTTTTGTATTTTTAATAGAGACAGTGTTTCACCATGTTGGCCAGGCTGGTCTCGAACTTCTGACCTCAGGTGATCAACCCACCTCACCTTCCCAAAGTGATGGGATTACAGGTGTGAGCCACTGTGCCTGGCCCTATCCTGTGGTTATTTTCTAATTCCTTAAGTTGGATGTTTAGCTTATTACATTTCAGCATTTCTTGTTTTTCTAATCTAAGCTTTTTTTTTTTTTTAAGCTTGATTGATTGATTAAGACCAGGTCTTGCTCTGTCACCCAGGCTAAACTGCACTGGCACAAACATGGCTCACTGCAGCCTCAACTTCCTAGGCTCATGTGATCGTCCTGCTTCAGCCTCCCAAGTGTCTGGAACTACAGTCATGAGCCACCACATCCTGCTAATTTTTTTATTTTTTGCAGAGACGGAGGTCTTACCATGTTGCCTGGGCTGGTTTTGAACTCCTGGGCTCAAGAAATCTGCCCATTTTGGCTTCCCAGAGTGCTGGGATGACAGGCGTGAGCCACTGCACCTGGCCATCTAAGCATTTACAGTAACAGGTTTCCCCCTCTGGTGTTGATTTAGTTGTGTTCCATATATTTTGACATACAATATTTTCATTGACATTCAGTTCTAAAAATGTTCTAATTTCCACTTTCATTGCTGCTTTGATTTTTGACTTATTTAGCTATAAGCTAATAAATTTTCAAAAGCATAAGGTTCTGTTTGTTATCTTTTTGTTATTTATTTCCAGCTGAATTGCTTTGTGGTTAAACACTGTATATATGCCATGTTTCTGAATTTTGTTGGATTTGCTTTATAGTCTGGTAGGCAAGATTTCATGTGTTCACTGAAAACCATCTGGATGACACTATATATACATTATCCTGACTCCTCAAGAATTCCCAAATACACAATAATATTTATTAAACAAATGAGGAAACTGAGGCCGAGAGGGGCAAATAGAGAAGGTGGGTGTTAATTCAGGTTGATATAACTCAAACAGTTTTTTTACTTATGTAACTGCTTAATCAGTCATTTGGAAAATAAGATAAAATAATCTGGGATTATTGGTAAATATGAATTTAAGGGCTGTCTGGGGATTTGCTCTTGTGATATTAGTGCTAGCTCTTTATTTATTTATTTATCCATTCATGATATTTATTGAGGGCTCCCTGAGCTGGACTCTGGACCAGGACAGGAATCAGGCTCTTATTCTTGTGAACTTCATGTGTCCTGACCTGCTTCTTAGCATTGTGAGATTATTTATTCATTTTTTTTTTTTTTGTGATGGAGTTTCACTCTCGTTGCCCAGGCTGGAGTGCAATGGTGTGATCTCAGCTCACTGCAACCTCTGCCTCCCAGGTTCAAGCAATTCTTCTGCCTCAGCCTCCCAAGTAGCTGAGATTACAGGCATGTGCCACCACACCTGGCTGATTTTGTATTTTTAGTAGATACGGTTTCACTATGTTGGCCAGGCTAGTCTCGAACCCCTGACCTCAGGTGATCCACTTGCCTCAGCCTCCCAAAATGCTGGAATTACAGGCATGAGCCGCTGTGTCCGGCTGATTATTTATTCTTTTAGTGAGATACAAAAAGAATCTCCTAGCAGTCATGTGGAGGAAAATGTTGAATAAATAGAAGTTGCAAATGCCAGTAATGACCAGGAGCTAATTTCACTCTCTGATTGTTGTGGTGACATTTCTATTATTGCTGGTCATTGTTGCATATTTTTGGCCTCTGCCTCTTCCAAGTCTCTCTCCCTTCCTCCTGGTCCTAGCTACCCCTCTGGTTTCCATCTCCAACTCTTTTCTGGAAAAGTTCACCTGATCCCATCACTGTGGTTTTCTCATGAGTTAATGAAGAAATGCCTCGCACCTGAGGAACACTGGCTGTTAATCAGCAGCAGTGCAATTACTCTCATCACCATCGTCCTTACTAGAAATGCCTTCACTGCCTTCTCATTGTCCTCAAATTAAAGGCCAAGTACCTTAGCATGACTCATGGAAACCAGGCCCTGCTTTCTCTCAGCCTCAATTCTCACCACTTTCCCACCCTCCCTAGTCCAGCCACAGAAGCTCTTGCAAGTTCCCAAATGCTCCATGTTCTCTCGACCTCAGCTCTTTGCACAGGCTGCTTTCTCTGCTAAGAATGACCTTCCAGGAATCCAGGCACTGCATCCCAGGACCCGGGCATTCACAGATAACAATCCAGAGAGGTGACTTTAAAGGGGCTTGGCTCTCAGAAGTGTATCCCAGTTGGGCAGAGTTGTGTGTGAGTCGAATGCTGGATGCTGGCCGCTGGCCGCCTGTGAGCTGCATCTCTAGCCCTAATTTTGCCTCTATTTCTTGTCTTAACTGACGCTTGACTCTCTGCTGAGGACACCGTTTGCCCTTGGCCTTTGAGAGTTAAGGTTTTAAAAAATTCCTGACTCCAGATGTGGAGGCAGAGGCTGCCTTCTCCTGCTTTTCATTGCCACTTCCAGATCCTTGCACACCTGCCACTGTTTAGCCTCCCTCTCCTCTCCAAACCTTGACTCACATTTCATGCAGTTACTCTGCCTCTAGGACCAGGCAGTGGCTGGGTGCTTTCTCATGCAGTAGGTGTCTCAACACATCTTCCCAAACCACCTTGCAGGAAAGTTATGCTTACCCCTGCTTTACAGATGGAGAAATTAGAAGCTTAAAGAGGTGAACGTTTGCTCAAAGTCTTGGCCAGGGTTGCAAACTCACACCCGCTTCTGAGTCTGTGTTCTTTCCCCTATTCTGTGGTCTTGGAAAGTTTAAGGTTATGTCACTGCTGATACTAAGTGGTGACCACGGGCAAGTCACTGGCCTTTTATGGACCACAGTTCTTTCATTTTAAAGCTGCGGAGACCCATATCTATCTTCCCCTTTCATGGGGTTGTTGGATATTTCAAAGCAACTAGAAAGCTCTTTCTAGAAGACACATGAACTTTAAAAGGCCAGTTGAAAGGTCCAACCCTCTGGCTCACACACTGTGCAAAATGGGATACACCTCTGAGAGATGAGCCCATTTAAGGTTGCCTCTCTGCGTTTGTTGTCTGTGAATGCCTGGGTCCTGGGATGCAGTGCCTGGATTCCTGGAAGGGCATTCTTAGCAGAGAAAGCAGCCTGTGCAAAAAGCTGAGGTCGAGAGAGCACGTAGCATTTGGGAAACTGCAAGGGCTTCTATGGCTGGACTAGGGAGGGTGGGAAAGTGGTGAGAATTGAGGCTGAGAGAGAGCAGGGCCTGGTTTCATTTATTTATTTATCCATTCACGACATCTATTGAGGGCTCTCTGAGCTGGACTCTGGACCAGGACAGGAATCAGGCTCTTGTCCTTGTGAGCTCCATGTGTCTTGACATGCTAAAGTGCTTGGGCTTTAATGTGAGGACAATGAGAAGGCAGTGAAGGCATTTCTAGTAAGGACGATGCTGATGAGAGTAATTTC
Organism: Pongo pygmaeus; assembly: GCF_028885625.2. NCBI lineage: Eukaryota > Metazoa > Chordata > Mammalia > Primates > Hominidae > Pongo > Pongo pygmaeus. The sequence goes on from NC_072386.2 coordinate 98,031,600, forward strand.
CCTGCTGCTGATAACAGCCAGTGTTCATCAGGTGCGAGGCATTTCTTCATTAACTCGTAATGCACTCAACAGCCATTGTAAGGGGGATAGATGTTATTCTCATTTTAAGGTGAAGAAGCCATGAGAAAACTAAGGTTCAGAGATGTTAAATAACTGACCCGAAGGGTACACAGGTGGTCTGTTGTTGACCCAGACTTCAACCCAGGCTATCTAACTCTAGGGGCCACTCTCTTAACCCCGCCCTTCTCCTCAGTGGTCGGAGCTGAAGTACTATCTTGCTCGATTTTTCAGTTTACCTTAATGAGAGTTAAATCTGTGTGGAGGAAGAAAGGAGGAGAGACTAGAAGCAGAGAGGCCCATTGGAGGCTCTGGTTCAGGCAAAAGAGGATGGTAAGTTTAATCTTGGGGGGTGGTGACTTTGAAATTTGGCAAATTCAGGAGGCTTTAGGAAATTAGAATGAATATTACATTGATCCATTCAATCAGCAGCTACTATCTATTTAAAGGCAGGATCTTGCTCTGTCATCCAGGCTGGAGTGCAGTGGTACAATTATGGTTCACTATAACCTCAATTTCCTGGGTGCAAGTGATCCTCCTGCCTCAGCCTCCCAAGTAGCTGGGAATACAGGTGCGTGTCACTACTAAAAATTTTTATAGAGATGGGTTCTGTCTATGTTGCCCAGGCTGATCTTGAACTCCTGGCTTCAAGTGATTCTCCTGCCTTGGCATCCCAAAGTGTTGGGATTACAGGTATAAGCCGCCATGCCTAGCCATCTGTATATTGAGCAGCTAAGATGTGCCAGGCCCAGAAATGGCCAGGCCTGGGTTGGGGGGTGGCCCGGAAAGATTGCTGGTCTGTGAGTGAGAGGGGTGAATCAAAAGTGACCTCACCAGATAAGGAGAGTTCTTCCTGAAATGAAGGTGCAGCCCACACCACTGCCTGAGGCAGAAGGAGTTGAGGGGAGCCTCCTGGAAGGTTCCCATCCTGCAGGTGGGAAGCGAGGGCCATCTGCAAGTGGGGCCGCCTGTAGTTTCCACCTGGCTGTGATGGGTTCCTTTTTGGCTCAGGTTGAGGTTTGCCTTGGCATGATTCCTCATTAATTACCCTTGGAGGTAATTCTGCAAATGCCAGTAATGACCAGTAGTTAATCTCTCTCTCTCCTGCTTGCCTCGCTTCTTCATTTGTTTTTTTCTTTAATGGGCCATCCAACCTTGTTGGAATGTTTACCAAAGCAGGATAGTTAGAGATGTAAATAAATGAATTTACCTTGTCTAAAGGATCTGGAGATAGAATTAAGGTGAGAGGAGTAATTTACAGGTGAATAATTACTTGGAAACCTCAGCAGAGAGACTGCTGGGGTTCTCTAATTATTTGTCTTCTCCCAATTTTCTCTTCTTTGAACTGCCAGCACGGGGGTGTACGGGGGTGGCATGGGGGGCTGGAGATGTTATTCTGGATTTCCCCTTGTGATTGTGAAATTCTGTCTGGGGAGGGCCTTGCCAGGATGTAGGGTTGTGACTTGCATGGCACTTTCACACCATGACTTCATTCAGATCCTCAGTGAGCACTCTAGGTGGATGGTATGGCTAGCCACATTTATGGATGGAGAAATTGAGGTTCCTATATGTGAAGTCATTCCCCACAAGCCACACCACGGATCAGTTGCGTATTGTGGCTCAGACCCAGGTTTCTGACACTCCCCGCGCCCTACAGCTGCCTATAGGGCTTCCTCACCTGCCAGGCTGCCTTCTCCCTTCCCCAGACAGGCCTTTGCCCCCTCCCAACCACCCTAGGCCGCATGGAGCCGAAACGTTCTTTGGCGAACAACCTGCTCCGTCTTCCCTGTAAACTAGTGGCCGCGCCCCTTCCTTACGCAGCTCATTTTCCATTTTAAGATTTCCTGTTTGAACTAAAGGGCAAAGATCTCAGCAGTATCAGCCTGGAGCCGGGCTTCTGTGTGTATAAAGGGGAGCCCTGGTCCCTGCCCTCTGTTTGTCCACTGGCCTTATCGACGGAGCCCAAGTCCCAAGTTCAGAGGCTTCAGTTCCTTCCCGATTTGCTGGGTAAAGTCCGGCCCTTCCGTGCGGGCGGCCAGGGCGGGTGGCCAGCCTGGAGCCAGCGGTCATTTATGGCCGGGCAGTGCTTCCGTCCTGCCTCGCAAGCCACTGGCTGCCGCTGACAGACAGATGGACGATGGAGAGACAAGGGCTCTTGGGGGTGCTTTCTCTTTCCCATCCTTGCCTTTGTCCTCGGCTGAGGGCTGACTCCTCTGGGGCTCTGCTGGCCTGGCAGCCATATGTGCCTGTATGGGAGGAGGTCTGGGATCCCTGAAGCCTCCTTGAAATTATATCTTCTTATGGGGTCGATTTGGCTCTCCAGGGCAGCATATACACTCACACTGACACACATATTCATGCTCAAACACACACTCCCAGATAAAAACCGAGGCTCTCTATAGCTGAGTCCTTTCTCAGACACACTGAGCTGGTGCCATTTTTATGGGGGACAATAAGAACTGTATCTCGGGAAGAACAGCATGTCAGTTCCAAGGTCCTTTCATCTCCTATGTCTCATCTGATTGGAGGAAAATCAGGAGTCATCCAGATAGTTATCACCTGCATTTTACAGATGAGAGAAACTGAGAATCGATGGCTTCATTTAATCATCCCTTTATTCAACGGGAGTTCCTAGGGAGCTTGCATCCACCAGGTGCTAAGGATTAAGAGGTGAAGTAGGTACAGTCCCTCTTCAGGTTGCTCAGGAAGTCAGTGATTGCAAGGCGGGGCACCAAATGCCAGAAGCAGCACCCTGGGGTGCCATGGGAGGCAGGAGTCAGGGCATGGGTTGGGGCTGGGGAAATGCTCCCATAAGGTTTGTCCAAAGCCCCTGTGAAGCACAAGGAGACCCAGAGAAGGGCTGTAGCTCTTGATGGTGTGCACAGGACACATCCTACCTTTGAGTCTAGGCACAAATTGTGCATGAGGCTCTCTCTGTAGTGAAAGTCAGCCCTAGAGACACAGAGGAGAGGCTTCCTCTATTTGTGAACTGCTTTGTCTCCAGGGCCTAAAATGGAGCACTCGATAAATATTTGCTGTTGAATGGATGCATACTACATACACACGTGCACACACAGTGCATGCCACTCTATCTCAGAGCTATAGAACCTACAACCTGAAGGAAGCTTCTAGAATAGTGCAGATTGATGGCTGGGGGCAGATCCAGAGCCAGAGCCATGGTGACCTGATTCTGGATCTCATATGCATGCCCTGAAGACCATGGGACTAGGTATTGAGGCACCCAAGTTCTGGTCTCCTTTACAACAGCTTTCAACTTTGTGTGACCTAATTTTTTTCCATTGCAAAGTAAGGAGGCCCTGTTGGCTGACCTCAGGAAGCCCCTTTTTCTGCTCTAACATTTAGTTAGTCTGGGAATGGGCAAATGGTACTAGGCAGGAATTTCTCCAAGCTGAGGAGAGTCCTTCTCTTTCCAGCCTGATACAGCAGGCTTCTGTCTGGTCTCCCTTGCCAACCCTTGTTGCCAGAAAAATGTCGGCCCCGTGGTCACTGCTGCTGGCCCTCTGGGCTCCTGTTTGCCTTCCCTAATGCCTGCTGGTGTGTGGGGGGGTGAGGGGCTACCATGTGGCTATTCTCACACCCCCAGGCCCAGCCTCCCCATTCACTTCATCAGAACAAGGTGTCTGGGGATGACAGGGTGTCGCCAGGCTCTTCCAGGCTGTGGTCAGCCCAGAGCCCCAGAGCCTGTGCAGAGTCTTGCCTGGGGACTGTCCCATCTGACCTGCCCTTCCCCCTTCCCTCTCATGGCTGCCGATGTGTGGCATGTTCTGTAGTAAATTTCTCTCGAGGCTCAGAGACTTCAGCAATGGCTATGAAAGACGTGGAGTCCCCATTGTGCCCTCAGCCTGCAGCCAGCATCTTTTCTGGGAGGTGGCACTTCAAGAGGTCATGGGGAAAAACTGTCTCCATCAGACCACCCCACCAGGCAGCCTCTCCCACTTTGAGCCTTTCCCAATGGCATCCATGCCCCTTCCACATGATTTACCTCCCCTCCCCCACGGTGTTGTCCTTTTCTATCCCTTCTCTCTGGGAGGGAACCCGGGACAGTGGAACTTGAAGTTGGAAAGACCAGGGAGGCTTTAAATCCCAGCCCTGCTGCAAATCAGCGTATGACTTGAGCCTCAGGTTTTTCATCTATAAAATAATTACTTTTTCCCAGGCTTGTTATGAAGATTCTATGAGATTATAGTGCATTAAAGCCCTGGGCAGGTAATAGTAGTGAACAATACTGTAGAATTAGCTATGTACTAGGCACTGTTCCAAGCATTCCTCAACCCCATTTACTCCCATTTTACAGGGAGGTTAAGTCATGGCCCAAGGTCAGGTAACTTGTAGGCGGCAGAGCTGGGGTCATGAATCTAGAAGACTGGCTTGTTTTTGTTTTTTGAGACAAGGTCTCTCTCTGTTGCCCAGCCTGGAGTGCAGTGTAATGGCACAATCATGGCTCACTGCAGCCTCGACCTCCCTGGGCTCAGGTGATCCTCCTACCTCAGCCCTCTAAGTAGCTGGAACCACAGGTGTGTGCCACCACACCTGGCTAATTTTTGTATTTTTTATAGAGACAGGGTTTCACTATGTTGCCCAGGCTGATCTCCAATTCTTGGGCTGTTCTCTAACTCTTGGGCTGAAGCAGTCTACAGTCTTGGCCTTCCAAAGTGCTGAGATTACAGGTGTGAGCCACTGCGTCCAGCAGTCTGACTCTTAAACAGTTCTTCACAGCCTCGAGATGTGTGTGCTTGCTGAGTGTTTCTTGAGTCCAGTTGCTCCCAACTAATTTGGGAGCTGTGAGCATTTGCACTGATGAGACTGATTCGTTTTGTTTGTTTGTTTGTTTGTTTTCTGGGACAGAGTTTCGCTCTTGCCGCCCAGGCGGGAGTGTAGTGTCACGAACTCAGCTCGCTGCAACCTCCACCTCCCGGGTTCAAGTGATTCTCCCACCTCAGCCTCCTGAGTAGCTGGAGTTACAGGTGCCTGCCACCACACCTGGCTAATTTTTGTATTTTTAGTAGAGACGGGGTTTCGCCATGTTGGCCAGGCTGGTCTGGAGCTCCTGACCTCAGGTGATCCACCCACCTAGGCCTCCCACAGTGTTGGGATCACAGGCATGAGCCACCGTGCTTGGCCAGAGGAGACTGATTCTTAAGCCATCTTGGGAGTTTCATTCACCCCTTTTCTCCCTTTGTTACCTTCCCACATCCCGTCCACACATCAAGGGCTGGGATCTGGCTCCATTTTCTAGTTCTGTACCCATGAATGGGAGCACAGCACCTTAGGCCAAAGTTTTAAGAGGCATAAACTGAAGCAGCGTTTGTTTTTGGGGTTTGCCATTTAATAGGAGGCCAGAAAATGGCCTCTGAGTGATTCAATTCAACAGACACTAACAAGAAGGGCAGAGGCTGCTGCCACAGAACTTACAGCCGGTGGTGTTGCTGGCAGGATTCCCCCAACCCAGGCTAGGCTGTCAGGAGCAAGAGGGATGTGTGTCTTAGCTTTTGCACCTGCAAGCCCCAGAGGCCAGTCTGGAAGGGAACTGGGAAACCAGATCAGAGAGGAAGAGGCTGTGCCCATTTCACAGAGAGGAAGGGTAAGGTTTAAGGCCCAGACCCAGCACTCTGACACTTGACTGGGTGATTTCTTTGACTCCTTTCTTCCTTTTACATTTTGTCTCTATTTTTTTTAAATTTTAATTTTTAATTTAATTTAATTTTTTATTTCCATGGGTGTTTGGGAAACAGGTGGTATTTGGTTACAAGAGTAATCCTTTAGTGATGTACTCATCACTGAGCAGTATACACGAAACCCAATTTGTAGTCTTTTATCCCTCACCCTCCTCCCACCCTTTTCTCCAAGTCCTCAAAGTCCATTGTATCATTCTTATGCCTCTGCATCTTCATAGCTTAGCTCCCACATATGAGTGAGAACATACGAAGTTTTTGGTTTTCCATTTCCTGAATTACTTCACTTGGAATAATAGTCTCCAGTTCCATCCAGGTTGCTGCGAATGCCATTAGTTCATTTTTTTTATGACTGCATTATCTCTATTTTCAAAACTCCAGGAGAAAGAAGAAGGCCCAAGCGACCCATGATGCGTGGAAGTCCCACATGTGGATAGGGGCCCTGGAAGGAGGTTGTTGCCTGTTCTGAGGAGCATGAGGCAGGGTGAGGATGAGGGAGTTTTAGCAGCAGGAGAGGAGATGAAGTGACTTGCTCAGGGACACAGAACTTTTCTGCTTCCAGGAAGACAGTATCACTGTATCGCTTCTCATCTGGCAAGCTGAAGGCTCCTTCTTTTTGAGACAGAGTCTTGCTCTGTCTCCCAGGCTGGAGCGCAGTGGTATGATAATAGCTTACTGCGGACTTTACTGCCCAGGCTCAAGTGATCCTCCTTCCTCAGCCTCCCGAGTAGCTGGGACCACAGTTGTGCACCACCATGCCCAGCTAATTTTTAAAATTTTTTTTGTAGAGACAGGATCTCACTGTGTTGCCCAGGTTTGAGAGGGCCTTCTGGGCAGAGAGTTTGAGGCAACAAACTAGAAGCAGCACAGTGAGAAGCACTTGTTCTGGGCACGCAGAGCCTTGAGTTTACAGCTCTGCCACAGAGTCACTGCATGGTCTGGAGTGTGGCTCTTGCTGTCTGGACTCACCTGTCCCGCTGCATAAAGACACCCCTTCCACTGACCACACCTCTCCAGGCAGATCCAGGCTCAGGCTCTGTCAACAATTCTCATGTTCTTTTTTTTTTTTTTCTTTTTTTTCCTTGAGACAGGGTCTTGCTCTGTTGCCCAGGCTGGAGTGCAGTGTAGTGGCACAGTCACGGCTCACTGCAGCCTTGATTTGCTAGGCTTAAATGATCCTCCCACCTCAGCCATTAGAGTAGCTGGGACTACCAGCACACACCACCACATCTGGGTAATTTGTAAAAATTTTTTGTAGAGATGAGGTCTCATGATGTTGCCCAGGCTCATTCCCATGTTCTTGCATTAGGGATCAGGGTACAGGAGTAGTTCTAGCCTGGGGAAGAGAAAAATCTTTATTTTCTATTTTCCAATCATTTAATTCTTCTGTGAGTCTGCTCCTGTAACATTTACTGCAGGTGAGAGGGTTTCCTTTTAGTTTCTAACAAGAAATGCATAGTTTTCTTCTTGTGACTTGAAATAGAAAAAAGAAGACAGGGGTAGTGATAGAATGCCTTACCTAGGACAGAGGTGAGATCGAAAGGGGAACCTCAATTCTAAGGCAACATTTGTTGTAGGTCACATTTTTAATTCAATACTCGCCTTTACGGGACAGGGAAGGAAGATGCATAGTCACTGTGAGCATCTGTGGTAAGTTGTAGCCAGACTTCAGAAATGGCCAAATGTGAAAAAAAAAAAAAAAAAAAAAAATAGGTGTGTTAGGATGGAGGAAATATGATATTTACTTAGAAATGAAAATCGATTGCCTTTAACTTATGATAAGATAATTATGTTCCTCTGAGTCATTGTCATGCATTTGTGTTCATAAACCTCCCTCATTAAGTAGTAAGGGTACGCATTTTATCTTAATTCGTTTTTTATAGGGCTGTGAATTCCTGCATTTATCTACCTTTGTTTTCCTGTGTAGACACAAGGCTGCCTGGCCTCCCAGAGGTGAGATAACTTATTATCTAGCAACTATTTCCCTGGAGCCCAGCCTGAGCTGAAGTGGGCTTTCATTTCTCCTCTTACTGCCTTGCAGTGTAACTTTGGGTACACTTTATGTGCCTGCCTCTGTTTTCTGGTCTGGGTGGAGTTAATATATTAAGTCTCTCATAGGACTATTGAAAGGATTAAATGAGATACGGTTATATCACTTCTATGAAGGAGGAGCTGATGCTGCCTAAAGCCCATGCATGAACTCAGCCATTCCTCTCTACTGTCTCAGTTAACAAGAATGGCCCATGTAAACATGAATTGGTGTTGGGCTGATAATGTGATCTCCTGAGAAGGGGCAGGAGGAAGTCTGTGAGAATGGAGCCAATTCCGATGGAGGCTCAGAGATCTCATTGCCTGGGTTCAAATCCTTGCTTGACAACTCGCCAGCTGTATGACGTTGAACATACTGTCATGTAACTCTTTAGGTCTCATTTCATCTGCAAAATGGGAGTAGTAATAGTATGTACATGATAGAATAGTTGTGAGGATTCAATGGGAATATTAAATGTGTGTATAGAATTTAGTGCGATCAATAGAGCTTTATTAATTTTTAATCAAGATATGTGCCAGACCTTGTACTAGACACTTTACATATATTAGCAGCTGACACCAGCAGGTTCCCCTAAAATCTTGAATCACCTCTCCTGGGTCTGATCCTTGTGGAGGATCCTGGGTTAAGATGGGAGCTTTGGTGATTGCTGGAGAGCTGCACAGGGCAGTGGCTCAGCATTGTCAATCTCTCCTTGGGCAAACCTTACCTTTGTGTCTGAAAAAGTCACTTCTAATAGCAGAGTCCCTTTGAAACTCCTTAAGTTTAAGGGAGGCAGGCCAGTACCACTTGTTGGATACTCTCTAGGTTCCCAGCATCTCAAAATACTTCATATACTTCAGCTCAGTCGATCTTTGTGAAAACTCCACAGTGCCAATGTTATTGTCCCATTTTGCAGCTGAGGGATATCATAGTGTGTGGTTGTTAAAGACCACGGGCTCTGGAGCTATACTCCTTGGATTCAAATCCAGGCTCTTCCATCAACTAACTGTATGACCATGGGTACTTGACTTCTAAGATCTGTGCCTCTGTTTACTTTTCTGTTAAATGGGAATAGCAGCCAAATTTCATAGGTGATAGTGGGAATTCCATTAGCTATTTAACGATTCCCCATAAATGGTAGCATGAGGCTGATGCTGCTGGCGAAAAATGATCAGAAAGGAGAAGTCCTGGCTGGGCGCAGTGGCTCACACCTGTAATCCTAGCACTTTTGGAGGCCGAGGCGGGTGGACCACCTGAGGTCAGGAGTTTGAGACCAGCCTGGCCAACATGGTGAAACCCCGTGTCTACTGAAAATACAGAAATTAGCTGGGTGTGGTGGCGCACCCCTGTAATCTCAGCTACTCGGGAGGCTGAGGAAGGAGAATCACTTGAACCTGGGAGGTGGAGGTTGCAGTGAGCTGAGATCATGCCATTGCACTCCAGCCTGTGGGACAGGAGAAAGACTCCCTCTCAAAAAAAAAAAAAAAAAAAAAAGGAGAAGTCCTACATCTAGGGTACTTAGGAATAAGTAGAAGTAAGTCCACCGCCTGGAATCCAGATAGGCTTGACTCTAAAGCTTATGCCCTGATCAACAGTATTGTGTTTTCCTCCTTAGCTGAGCTTTCCTAACCAAATTCATTCTAGACAGAGCCCAGAGGCTGCTGAAAGGCCGCCTTTATAGATGGAAGGCAACAGTAGCCACTCCTATGGAGCTACTTCTCAATAAGGACCTAGCACAGACCTAATGACTCACACTTGATCAAGGAAAACAGTTCACAAACCATCACAGGCTAATTCTTGTGGTCCATGCAGTGCAGGCATTCAGGGATAATGTGTCTGGCTTGTACCACTGATGAGAGAATTATGTGGCACATTTGCTCTTTTTTTTTTTGAGATGGAGTCTAACATTGTCATCCAGGCTGGAGTATAGTGGCGAGATGTCAGCTCACTGCAACCTCCGACTCCCAGGTTCAAGTAATTCTCCTGCCCCGGCCTCCTGAATAGCTGGGATTACAGGTGCCTGCCACCATGCTTGGCTGATTTTTGCAGTTTTGGTAGAGACGGGGTTTCACCACATTGGTCAGACTGGTCTCAAACTCCTGACCTCAAGTGATCCGCCCACCTTGGCCTCCCTAAGTGTTGGGATTACGGGCGTGAGCCACCGTGCCCGGCCACATTTTCTCTTATTATTATTATTATTATTATTTTGTCACCCAGGCTGGAGTGCAGTGGTGTGATCTCAGCTCATTGCAACCTCAACCTCCTGGGCTCAAGCAATCCTCCCACCTCAGCCTCCTGAGTAGTGAGATGACAGGTGCACGCCACCACACCCAGCTAATTTTTTGTATTTTTTGGAGAGATGGGGTTTTGCCATTTTGTCCAGGCTGGTTTTGAACTCCTGAGCTGAAGTGATCTGCCCACCTTGGCCTCCCAAAGTACTGGGATTACAGGTGTGAGACACTGCACCTAGCCTGCACATTTGCTATTTTTGTAGACTCTTTTAGGGGATGTCTGTCCTTTTAGAGAGAGAGAGGAAGAATATGCAATCCAGGATGGAGGAATAGACTGCAGCCAGCATGTCAGGAGGGGATGGATGGAGAGGGGGAGGAATGATATTTGGGTACATGCTTTATGTCCAGCACAGAGCCAGGTGCTTCCCTGATTGGATAGGTACTGTCTCCCCACTACCCCGCAGAATAACTCAGGGAGCTGCAGGGCCTTATATAAGGTCCCACACAAAGAAGTGATGGAGTGACTGTTTCAGTCCTCCTGGTCTGATTTCAGTGTCTTTAACACCCCAAGACCTTTTCCACCCATGCCCTGAGCACATGCTGGTCTCTGCCTGGAATTTCTCCCATTCTGGGCATACTGCTACATTCTAAAAAATTCCTTCTTTAAGCTCCATGTTTGCTTCACAGTTTCATCACACATGCAATTATTTATTTATTTGCCTTTAAGCTTGGGGGGTGTGTGGCGGACAGATTTCCACAGTGAAATGTAAATGACAAGAGAGCAAGGCATTGTCTGCCTTGTTCATCCTGTGGCCCCAGCACCTAAAACAATGCTTGGCCCTTAGTAGGTATTTAATATTTCCTTAATAAAAAAAAAAAGAGCAAAGAATCTGACTCAGAGTCCAGGTTTGTTAAAGATATAATTTATTGGCCGGGTGCGGTGGCTCACGCCTGTAATGCCAGCACTTTGGGAGGCCGAGGTGGGTGGATTACCTGAGGTCGAGAGTTCGAGACCAGCCTGGCCATGGTAAAACCCCATCTCTACTAAAATTACAAAATTAGCTGGGCTTGGTGGCACATGCCTGTAATCCCAGCTACTCGGGAGGCTGAGGCAGGAGAATTGCTTGAACCCAGGAGGCAGAGGTTGCAGTGAGCCGAGATTGTACCATTGCACTCCAGCCTGTGCAACAAGAGCAAAACTCCATCTCAAAAAAAAAAAGATATAATTCACTGACCACACAATTCACCTAACAGTGTATAATTAAATGGTTTTTTAGTGTATTCACAAAGTTGTACATTTTCATCACCCCAAAAGGAAACCTTGCATTCATTAGCAGTCACTCCTTATTCCCCTTCTCCCCCAGTCCCTGGCAACCTTGACCTACTTTCTGTCTGTGTGGATTTGCCTGTTCTGGACCTTTCATATAAATGGAATCCTGTCATATGCCCATCAGTTGATGGGGATGTGGGTTCTTTCCATTTTTTGGCTACTGTGGATAATGCTACTATGAACATTCGCATACACGTGTTTGTGTGGACATGTGTTTGCATTTCTGTTGGGTATATCCCTTCACCTTTCTTCTTCTTTTATATTTATTTATTTATTTATTTATTTTTTGAGACAGATTCTTGCTCTGTCACCCAGACTGGAGTGCAGTGGCATGATCTCAGCTCACTGCAACCTCTGCCTCCCGGGTTCAAGCAATTCTCCTGCCTCACCCTCCTGAGTAGCTGAGATTACAGGTGCGTACCACTGCGCCCGGCTAATTTTTGTATTTTTTAGTAGAGTCGGGGTTTTGCCGTGTTGGTCAGGCTGGCCTCAAACTCCTAACCTCAGGTGATCTGCCCGCCTCCTCCTCTCAAAGTGCTGGGATTACAGGTATGAGTCACCGCGCCCAGCCTACCACCTTGCTTCTTAACTCTCTTTTGACAGCCAATGATAGAAGCCTCTCATTTGAATGGGCACAGCCTGGCCTTCTGGGAGGAGCTAATCTGCCTTTCCTCCTATTCCAACTGTGTCTACTCAGGATTTACCCTCCAAGGGCATCTCCAAAAATGCTGGGGCTGGGGGAATCTGAAGCCTTCCCATCCATGTGGCCTGGCAGGTATGCTAGCCTCTTGGCTTGGAGTCACCACTTGGCACCTCACCTTTCCTCTTTATAGAGGGAGAACAAAGATCGAAATGCCCCGTCCCCAGACGAAAACAGTCACAGCATTTTAATGATTAACACTGTAACCGTGTTATTGGCCTGCGCAGGCCTCTCGCCATCAGTGAGGAAGGAACAGCCCTGCTGCCTCTTGCTCTAAATCCCAGGGGGAAGGGTAATTTAATAAAGATTCAGTGCTTCCCTGTGAAAGTCCCAGGACATACTTCCTCCTGCCATTGAGAGGTTGCTTGGTAGGTTCTGGGCAGTTCTGAAACTCTCCGCTGTGACCCACAGTGCATGAGCCTTTTTTAACTGCCCCCAGGTGCTCTGCAGGGCACTTTTCATCTATTATCTCATTTTTATTCTCCCAGTCACCCAGCCAAGCAGCTGGACCTATTTCCATTTTACAGATGTGGAAGATGAATCCAAGCTTTAATCTTTCATTCCCCTGCTAGACCAAGCAAAGCAGAAATACCTAAAGAAACATCTGGAAGTAAAAGATGCTGCCACAAAGCCAGCAGTTCAACTACTTCTTTGTCTCTTCCTTTTGGGGCGATTTTTCTTTCACTTTACTTGTTCTTGTAAAGAATCTTTCTAGCTCTCCATTGCCCCTTCCCTCCCACCCACTCTATCCCTGTCATTCTCCTTAGTTGATCTGGAGTGGATGCAGTGGGACCTACATTTGTTTCAGCATAATTCACTCGTCAGCCTTTTATTCAGGTGTTGACTTACCTGGTTGTGAATTCAGTCATTCATTCCATGCTCATTTCCTGTGCTCCTTCTGTGTTCAACACCAAGCTCCATGCTGTGGATTCAAAGGTGGTTGTGGTGTGGTCCAGATCTTCAAAGCCCTCATAATCTAGTGGGGAAAGAAGAGATGCAAGCAAGCGGTTTCTAATTAACATGATGAGAGCTCCTAGAGAGGGAGTCACACTGTGTTGCAAGAATACAAGGAACAAAAATCAACCTGAAGATAGGCCAGGCACAGTGGCTCACATCTGTGATACCGGCACTTTAGGAGGCCAAGGCAGGTGGATCAGTTGAGGTCAGGAGTTTGAGACCAGCCTGGCCAACATGGCAAAAACCTGTCTCTACTAAAAATACAAAAAAATTAGCTGGACATGGTGGCGCCTGTCTGTAGTTCCAGCTACTTGGAAGGCTGAGGCAGGAGAATCGCTAGAACCCGGGAGGTGGAGGTTACAGTGAGCCAGGATTGTGCCACTGTACTCCAGCCTGAGCGACACAGCAAGACTCTGTCTCAAAAAAAGAAAACAAAAACAAAAACTAACCTGAAGAAATCATGGAAGACCTCCCAGAGAAAGTGTCACGAGAGTTGGGAACTGGAGTACAAATAGGAGTTTATTAATTTCTCTTTAATTCCTTTAAAGACCATATCAGTGGTGTAGACCCACCTGCTTCCAGTCTCCTGCATTTAAGCAGACATTCTCCATGTCACATACCTGGCCTTTCCTGACAATAGCTGTTGAGACCAGAGATTGACCTCAGGCCCCAAGTAAGCTGATTCTTAGATAGGCTGGAGATCACTGATTAGTGGCCTGACTTGAAAAGATGAGCTCAGCCAATCAGATTCCTTCTTTGGGAAGTTAGACTTGGGAAGAGAGGGATGGATCTAGTTGATGCTGGTGCTGCATTTGCAAATATGCAAGGTAGAACTGGGAAGCCACAGTGATTGCGTACCAGTGAAGGTGTAGGGACACTAAAGCAACAAGGAAACAGGAGATGCCTAGGGAGAAAGCAGAGATGTAGCGAGGGCTGGAGAGTCCAGTGACTTCAGAAACAGAGAAAACATTAGGAGCTGCCGGGGGTGACAGTGTTTCTCAGTCCCCACTGTTGCCCTCTAATTCCCTTCCTGTCCTGGAATATCTGCATGAGACCACTGAACATCCCCACATACATCCCCCTTTAAAAATGAGCTTAAATGAGCCTTGGTTCTTGAAACCCAGGGTCTTTGCTATAACAATATTCCGAAAATGTTTTCATGGAGAGCAGGGCTTTTCTAGTTGGGTAAGAAGAAGAGAGAGGTGATAGTGGAACATTCTAAAATAACCAACGTTAGCTCTGAGCGGGTTGGAGGTTCAGTTTGGCTGGGTGTAGAGTCAGTGATGGGGCTGGTAAAATCTGGAGCCAGACTGGAAGGGCTTTGAGAAGACACCTTCGTCTTCGTAATTTATGGTGAAATTGCAGTAACAACGAGTCAGTTCTACGAGTAACACTAGTAAATCAGGATGCACAAGACTGGGCTTTGCCAGGAATGAGCCCATCCATTTCCCTTTTATTCCTGGCCTCACTTTATAGGTAGTTCTCATCAGAGGCATTTTATCTTGGCTGAACTTTTGGCAATGGCAAAGCTGAGGGAAATGCTTTTTTTTTTTTTTTTTTTTTTTTAAACAAGCCTCCACCTTTTTACAGGCCCCTCTTGCCAGCACTTTCTGTTATCAGGAGCTGGGAGATTTCATAGTTCTCATTTGTCATTGAACTAGAGTGTTTTCCTGTCCTGCCTCTTCCCAGGGGTGTTGACCTTGGAAAAGTGACTCAATCTCCTTGAATCTCATTTTCTTTACTTGTAAATGAGGGTAATTATATTTACCCAGCTGAATTCTAGGGTGGTGCTTTTCCAACTTTCTCTGGGGAACCACCAGGGATTTTTTTTTTTTAATTTATTTATTTATCTTTTTTTTTTTTTTTTTTTTTTTTGAGACAGGGTCTTGCTCTGTCGCCCAGGCTGGAGTACAGTGGTGTGATCTTGGCTCACTGCAACCTCCACCTCCCATGTTCAAGTGATTCTCCTCCCTCAGCCTCCCGAGTAGCTGAGACTATAGGTGCACGCCACCACACCTGGCTAATTTTTGTATTTTTAGTAGAGACGGGGTTTCACCGTGTTGGCCAGGCTTGTCTCGAACTGCTGACCTAAAGTGATCCACCTGCCTGGGTCTCCCAAAGTGCTGGGATTACAAGCTTGAGCCACTGCACCCGGCCTATTTATTTTAATTTTTTATTTTTCAATCCGTGATGAACCAGTACAAGCATGCAGCTTGGACCATATGCAACCTGAGTTCAACAACACCCAAACTGGTCTAGACCCCGTTCCAGAAGACAAGTCTGCTAGTCACATGCTTGAATGTTATGGCAATGTCAAAACATTAGAAAGGTTTCTAACATGTTGCTTTCAATTCTTTGTTTATTATTGTGAACTGGAAACGTGTAGTTCGCAGACCGGCATCAGTCCATGGACCAGATTTGAGTGACACTGCCTTAGTAGTCTTATGAAATCAAATCAAGGCAACCTATGGGATAGGGCTTTGGGACTGAGGGTGTACTTTATATGTAACTTGCATATGTGAACCGTGTTTATGGGATCATAATGTAACGCCCATCTCATGTTTCCTGAATGTTTGTAACTCTTTCTTTGTCTTCTCTGGTTATATTCTTAGGCTGACAATGTTTTCTGGTATGTCCTTTTCTCTTTGCTTGTGACTTGGCATTCTATTCTGCACTGGAACACAGTATGTCTGCATACAAAGGCTGCAGGTTTTAGAGTCAGGGTTGGAGCTAGAATTTTGGCTCTGACACTTTCTAGTGATGAGATGTTGGACAAATTGTTTGATTGTCCATCAACTTCTGCATTAATTTTATTTAACTTAATTAATTTATTTTTCTGAGACAGGGTCTGGCTCTATCACCCAGGCTGGAGTGCAGTTGTGCGAACTTGGCTCACTGCAACCTCCACCTCCCGGTCTCAAGCCATCCTCCTACCTCAGCCTCCTGAGTAGCTGGGACTACAGATGTGTACTACCACACCTGGGTAATTTAAAAATTTTTTTAGAGATGGGGTTTCACTTTGTTGCTCAGGCTGGTCTCCAACTCCTGAGCTCAAGTGATCAACCCACCTAGGCCTCCCAAAGTGCTGGGATCACAGGCTTGAGCCACTGCCCTCTTTTCTATTAACAGAGTGCTGATAATACCTAGCTGGTGGCTATTGTGAGAATTAAATGATCTAATGTGAAAAACCGTGTCTTGTGTCTAGCAGGTACCAGGTAAAGCAGCTTGCTTTGCTCTTGTGCTCTGATGACATTTTTTTCTGTCTTACATTCTGTGTGATTTGGAGGCTCAGGAAGTGGCACAGGCAGGCTAATAAACCATGGTGGCAGCAGCATCATAGATCGTGATGTCAGCATAGCCCCCATACTTTGCTGATGCCCCAAGAGGAGCCAGAATCAAACACTATGGGTGACCTAAGTGCTGAATCCCTTCCCTTTAATAGTCTCTCTACCTCATGGGACCCCTGGAGCCCACACAGCCACAGAGTCCCAAAAGGTCCCTGCTCATGGGGCTCGGGCTATTTGGCACAGATGCTGTTAGGTGCCTGTCCTTTGCTTAGGGCATTCTTCCCAGCTGACAGAGCCCTGGTTTAGTCATGGAACGTGTCTCTCTCTCCAGCTCAGGGGTGAATCTTGATTAGTTTAACCAGTAACTGCAATCCCATGTTCCCTTATCAGTAATGAATTTTGGGGTGGGTGTGTCTCTCAGTACGGCCTGAGACTTAAAGTCAAACTCCTAGGCTCAAGTGACCGTCCCTCCTCAGCCTCCTGAGTTGCTGGGACTACAGGCACACGCCACCACACCTGGCTAATTAAAAAAAAAAAAAAAAAAAAAAAAAAAAAAGCCCAGGTGCGGTGGCTCACACCTGTAATCCCAGCACTTTGGGAGGCCCAGGTGGGCAGATCACAAGGTCAGGAGTTTGAGACCAGCCTGACCAACATGGTGAAACCCTGTCTCTATTAAAAATACAAAAATTAGCTGGGTGTGGTGGCATGTGCCTGTAATCCCAGTTACTCAGGAGGCTGAGGCAGGAGAATCACTTGAACCCAGGAGATGGAGATTGCAGTGAGCTGAGATCGTGCCACTGCACTCCAGGCTGGTGACAAGCTAAAACTCCGTTTCAAAAAAAAAAAAAAAAAATTAAAGCAGGGAGCTGATGGGAGGCACCTGGAAAAGGTTTCGTCTACTCTTACCACTAGAAGATTCAGTCTTTTTCTGCCTCTGGGTGTTTTTCTTTACAGATGTGATGTCTAGAACTGTGGCAGCCCTCTTGGGACCATAAGGGCAGCCAGTCTAAGAACAAAGTTGATATGTTGAGACATGGAAAAAACATGGATCCTAGATGAAGTTATTGAACCAACTCTGAAGTCACCCCACCTCTGGCCTTTATGGTGTATATATTGGACAAAATGAACTTGTAATCATTGTGCTAGCATTCTGTATCAAAATCCTCAAATAAAATGTGAGGAAATGGCTTTGCCGGTACTGTGCAATGCTGAAGGCAGAGTGATGTTTGAGAATTCCTGGGCATGGACCCTGCTTTCTTTCTGCAGTTGAGGAAATGGACTCATTCATGTTGTGTTTAAACATTCCCTTGAATAGAAGCCATAGATGTTAGACTAAATTCTATTCTAGTGACATGAGCAATGAGTAAAAAAAGAGCAGTGATAGCCCTTTGAATCTCATTAGAAGCCTCACTAAGATGTGTGCTGTGATTTGCACCTGACTGACTGACATGTTATTCTGAATTCAATAATATTCTCTACCTTTGAATAATTAAAAAGGGGACTTACTATAATGGGTAAGGATGTGTAGGGGTGTGTGTGTGTGCGTGTGTGTGCCTCTTCTGTAACTCACCTGAAACCCCTGTAGTTGTTCTATTTGAGGTAATAAATTTCCTAATAATTCTTCTTCTTCTTCTTTCTTCTTTTTTAAGACAAGATCTCACTCTGTCACCCAGTCTAGAGTGCAGTGGTGCAATCATAGCTCACTGCAGCCTCAAACTCCTAGGTTCAAGTGATCCTCCCTCCTTAGCTTCCTGAGTTGCTGGGACTACAGGCACATGTCACCACACCCAGCTAATTAAAATAACAAAAAACAAACAAAAACATTGTGTGTGTGTGTGTGTGTGTGTGTGTGTGTGTGTGTGTTTAGAGCTGGGGTCTTGCAATGTTGCTCAGGCTGTCTCAAACTTCTATACTCTAGTGATTCCCCACCTCAGCCTCCCAAAGTGCTGGGATTGCAAGTATGAGCCACCATGCCTGGCCTAAATTTCCTAATTTTTTAAGTCAGTTTAAGTTGAGTGGTTTATTCTTTGCTCTTGAAAACACCTTAATTGATATATGTTCCAACAGTGAGTGCTTAGCCAATGGATTCAGGGGTAACACTGGGGTTAGGGATGTAGGAAAGTATATGCTTTCTAAATTTTGCTTTAAGTTTTCGCAGTGAATCTGAGAGATCATGTTTGAAATAATCCAGTCCATTCCGCCCTTCATTTATTTGTTTATTTGAACTTGTTGAGTGCTTCTCATGTGCCAACCACTGTGCCTGGCACTGGGAATACATTGGCCAAGTGGTCTTGCCTTGGGGACATCATGATCTAATTGACAAACACTGGTGGCTCTGCCTGCTAAACTCTCTTACAGGATTCTCAATATCTTGGAAACCATTTATGTGTCCCTTCAAGATTTTTTTTTTTGTTTTTTTTAGACAGTCTCTCACTCTATTGCCTAGGCTGGAGTGCAGTGGCGCAATCGCGGCTCACTGCAACGTCTGCCTCCCGGGTTCAAGCGATTCTCCTGCCTCAGCCTCCCAAGTAGCTGGGATTACAGGCACCTGCCACCACACCCAGCTAATTTTTTGTATCTTTAGTAGAGATTGGGTTTCATCATGTTGGGCAGGCTGGTCTCGAACTCCTGACCTCAGGTGATCCACCTGCTTCAGCCTCCCAAAGTGCTGGGATTACAGGCATGAGCCACCGTGCCCGGCCCACTTCAAGATTTTTAATTCATCTGAGATGTGCCAGGGAAGGAGAGACTTGTTTCTGTTGTCATTAGAAAACCCAGGTTTGTGTGGCCCTGGTTTCAATAAATGTGTCCACCGCGTTGGTCAGCAAGAACATCACGTTGGGAAGTGTAATAGCCATAGCTTTTCTTTACATACTAAAACACAATAAATATTAACATTGGAGGCAGAAAGTAGCCACATATTAAATATCTGGGTCTCAGATCATGGGTTATTGGTTTTCAAATGGGCATTTTTTCAGCTTTATGATCCACCCTAGTGACAGTAGTGATACTTCTCAATACTTCTGTGCAGGTCCTGATGTGTATTCACTGGCTCTTGTGTCCTTATCTTATCTAAAGCATTGTAGAAGAGAACAAATACATCTAATCTTCAGGACAGTGCCTTTGCAGGTGGACAGGGATAGCATATCAAGCACTGAACACTTTGAGCTTGGGAGGCTTTGAGCTTGTGATGTCTTCAGGGAAATGAACATGTGACATGGGGGAATAAGTCAGTTTTTTAAAAAAAATTAATTAATTTTTTTTTGAGATGGAGTTTCGCTCTTGTCACCCAGGCTGGAGTGTAATGGCACGATCTTGGCTCACCACAACCTCTGCCTCCCGGGTTGAACCGATTCTCCTGCCTCAGCCTCCCGAGTAGCTGGGATTACAGGCATGTGCCACCACACCCAGCTAATTTTGTATTTTTAGCAGAGACAGGGTTTCTCCATGTTGGTCAGGCTGGTCTTGAGCTTCCGACCTCAGGTGATCCACCCACCTTGGCCTCCCAAAGTGCTGGGATTACAGGCATGAGCCACCATGCCTGGCATAAGTCTGTTTTTATACAACAAACTAGTGACTATCATCTCTGTGATAGCAGTAAGTCCCAGAACATGGGTCTTCTTTTTTTTTTTTTTGAGATGGAGTTTCGCTCTTGTTGCCCAGCTGGACTGCAATGGCACGATCTCAACTTACTGCAACCTCTGCCTCCCGGGTTCAGGCGATTCTCCTGCCTCAGCCTCCCAAATAGTTGGGATTATAGGTATGCACTACCATGCCTGGTAATTTTGTATTTTTTTTTTTTTTTTTTTTTTTTTTAGTAGAGACAGGGTTTCACCATGTTGGTCAGGCTGGTCTTGAACTCTTGACCTCAGGTGATCTGCCCGCCTCAGCCTTCCAAAGTCCTGGGATTACAGGTGTGAGCCACCACACCTGGCCTGGTCTTCTTTTTCATCTCTCTGAAACTCGTGCTTTTGCTTCTTAGAGGAGAGCCCCAGTTAGGACCTGGCCCTTTTCTCTCATCCTGCATGTTGCACCTCAGAAAAGAATAATTGAACCAGGCATGAGAGAGAAGGGCTTTTGGTGGATGGGGGATGGCAGTTTTGGCAAAGTGTTCATTTTTCTTTTCTTCAAGCTCAGGTGAGGAAACCCAGGTAGGTTGTGAGATGGTATGAAGTGTATGTATTCATCATGAGGGCCACCACCGGGGCAGAAGGCAGGAGCTGAACTCCTTCCTGGAGTTCAGAGCTGGGGTTGATTGCACGGAGTGAGGGTTCTTGGTAAGTGTAGAGTCCAGGCTCTACCCTTGACAATTGCTCCTTCTCTTCTTTGTACCTTTTACTTGTATTGCTTCTACCACATCATAAACAGTTTATTATATTTCCATTCAATTAAACCCAGGTTTATTGAACTAGGTTCAGCAACAGGTACAAGGGACATTGAAATGAATCAGACACTAGTCCTCATGGGACTCATGAACTAGGGGGAGAGACTGACAGATTGACAGCCCAGAAAACTCAGTATCTAAGTGTCCCTATAATAAGACACACAGGGGCTAAGAGAGCACAGAGATGGGGCTTCTCGCCAGCCGTGAGAGGTCATGACGACTTGGGGAACAGTTAGTTCAGTGTGACTGGAGCTGAGTGTCTGTCTTAGTTCAGGCTGCTATTAGCAAATTACTATGGACTGGGTGGCTTAGAAAACAGAGATTGATTTCTCACACTTTGGGGACTGAAAATCCAAGGTGAGGCTGCCAGCATGGTCAGGTTCTGCCACGGTGCCTCTTCCAGGTTGCAGACTGCCAACTTTCTGTTGTAGCCTCTCACATGGCAAAGAGAGGGTGGGAGAAAGTTCTCTGAGTTCCCCCGACTTTTTTTTGAGACAGAGTCTTTCTCTGACGCCCAGGCTGGAGTGCACTGGTGCTCTCTCAGCTCACTGCAACCTCTGCCTCCTGGATTCAAGCGATTCTTTGCCTCAGCTTCCCAAGTAGCTGGGACTACAGGCACACACCACTGCCCTTGGCTAATTTTTGCAGACACAGGGTTTTGCCACGTTGGCCAGGCTGGTCTGGAACTCCTGATCTCATTATCCACCCGCCTCAGCCTCCCAAAGTGCTTGGATTACAGGCGTGAGTGCTGATTCATTTCTTTCTATACTTCTTTGCCCATTAAAGCCCTTTTCCCTGCATGCAGTTAACAATAAAGATACAGTCAGCATCAACCAGATCAAGGGACAGAATAATAGGAGGCCTAATTGAAGTTTTGTTGCTCTCAATTCTTACTGCTTGATGATGACATTGTTTGAGTGCCTACGATGCTCAAAGAAGCTTCGTAAGAATTATATAAGATAGATACTATCATTATCTTTTTCTACATATGGGAAAACTGAGCCTTGGAGACATTAAGTATTTTCCCCCAAGGTCACACAGGTAGTGGTGGAACCCATTCCCTTATCCTTATAATGTAATGATGATTAGCATTATGTTTTTATTGTAATTGTCATTATCATTATTAAATTTATGGATCAAACATTTATCCTAGGTCTGAGCTGTGTACCTCTGAATCCAAGATCCCATTGTAACTTTACAACAGCTCTAGGAGGTTGGCATGATTCCTACAGCCCAAACATTCTGCAGCTTTTCATTCTGAATCTGGTCATTTTGCATAACTCCACATTGCCTGTTTATTGTAAAATCAACTTGTAAGGAAATAAAAACACTAGTAAAATAACCCTGGATCTATAAGATTTCCACATCATCTGTTTGTTTTTACATCCTCCTTTCCCGTAGTGATCCACATGTGTTTGGATTTTGATTACAGGTATATGTTCATTTTTAAATATAGGTACAATCTGTATGACGTTATAGCCTTCCTTTATCACTTAACATTATTTTCTATTCTATATTACCACGTTTTTCCTTTTGTTTTCTTTTTCTTTTTTTTTTTTCTTTTTTTTTTTTTTTTAGATGGCGTTTCACTTTTGTTGCCCAGGTGGGAGTGCAATGGTGCAATCTTGGCTCACTGCAACATCTGCCTGCCGAGTTCAAGTGATTCTCCTGCCTCAGCCTCCTGAGTAGCTGGAATTACAGGCAACCACCACCATGCCCAGCTAATTTTTTGTATTTTTAGTAGAGAAGGGGTTTCACTATGTTGACCAGGCTGATCTTGAACTCCTGACCTTGTGATCCACCCGCCTAGGCCTCCCAAAGTGCTGGGATTACAGGCATGAGCCACCACACCTGGCCTATATTGGGACATTTTTCTAATACTTTATAATTTTCTCTGGCTGTAGTAGATACCTTGTGGATATGCCATTATTCACTCACTTAAAGATGGCTATTTTTTGAACATTTTAGATTATGGCGACTATCTATGTCTATGGTATTTTGAAAATTTCTTCTGAGTTGACTTCTTGGAGTAAATTGTCAGGAGAGGAGTTGTTAAGTTAAAATGTAGTTAACATGTATTTGTTGAGCACCTGTTTGCTCCAGGCTATGCTCAGTAGCTGGAGGCACAACTATGAATGGGACAAACATGACCCCAGTTCTCCTCAAGCTTTCATTGCTGTGGGGGAGACAGAGACTAAAGGGATAAGCAAATAAACAAACAAAATAATTATGGGCCTGGTGCAGTGGCTTACACCTGTAATCCCAGCACTTTGGGAGGCTGAGGCAAGAGGATCACTTAAGCCCAGGAGTTCAAAACCAGCCTGGGCAACATAGTGAGATCCTGTCTCTACAGAAGATTAAAAAATTAGCCGGGCATGGTGGTGAATACCTGTGGTCCCACCTACTCAGGAGGCTGAGGTGGGAGGACTGCTTGAGCCCAGGAGGTCGAGGCTGCAGTGAACCATGTTCATGCCACTGCACTCCAGCCTAGGCAACAGAGTGAGACCCTGTCTCAAAACAAAAACAAAAATGTACACAAAAACAAAAACAAAATCAAAATAATTATGCATTGTGATAGTGCTGTGAAAAGATAAACAAAGTGATGGGATAGAAAATAATGGGAGAGTCCACTTGGATAGCTTTCCTGGCAGCCACTCTGAGAAAGGGTTATTTGAGCTGAGACCCAGAGAATGAGAATGAACTGGCCATGCAGAGTGATCCCCTGAGAGAGAGTGCTCACGTGCAAAATGGGCACCTGAACATGTGGAGTGGGCTTGATCTGTGAGCAGTGTACAGTATACAGACAGCCACACGTTTCAGTGTAATCACTTGCTCCAAAAATCTGGATTCTGTTTAGTGAAATTATTTAATTCTTCTGACTCCTGTGTGGCCTCCTGATGCGTTTCTCTGTTTTCACTTTTGTCCCTCTTCAATCAATTTGCCACTCAGCAGCCAGCATAACTGTGTAAGCGTGGATCATGCATGAGCTGCAAGTTTGAGAAACCCCATAGTAACCCTGTCTCAAAAAATTAAAAAAAAAAAAAAAGCATTTAATGGCTTACATAGCTGAAAAGTCTGGGTACATCTGGATCCAAAGGGTCAAACAGTAGCTCAGGACTTTCTCAGCTCTGCTTGCCTCTGGGAGTTACTCTTAGGCATGCTGTCCCCCTGTTGTGGTAAGACGGGCACTAGCAGTTCAGTTTGAGTCTTTACCAACAGTTCTGGCTGAAGTCTTGTTTATTGGCCTGGTTGAGCGACATGCTGGGAGTGGGTTGGTGAATTGGTTGAGATGATGGAGAGGCGGGGGGAGGCAGTAATCAATCAGCCAAGCATGGATTTCTGGTACTGCAGAGGGAAGTCAATACCATCCAAACCTCATAGGATGAAAAGAAAATAGCATTCTCCTGCAAGAAGAAGACGTGGAATGCTGGGCAGGCAAATGCAAGATGATCTTCATCATCATCTCCACCTCTGTTTTCATCTCCACTTACATTTACCTCCGTATTTACAGAGAGATTCTCCTCTCTCACTCATTACACTGTAGCCACACTGGCTTCCTTTCTCATCCTGGAAGCCCTGAACTCCCATCTGCCTCCAACACTTGGCACATGTTCCTTCTCTCTGCTTGGATCGCTCTTGGAATGACCCTTCAGCTCTTAGCTCAAATGACTTTTTCTCAGAAGCTTCCTTGGCTGTCTTTCCCTGGCTGTCCATTCAGGTGGGACTACTTCAATTAATTTCTTTCTTTCTGAGAAACAGGATCTTTTTATTGGCCAGGCTGGTCTTGAACTCCTGGGCTCAAATGATCCTCCCACCTCATCCTCCTGAGTAGCTGAGACTACAGGCATACACCACTGCTCATGATTCCCAATTAACTTCTATTCCATCACCTTGTCTCTTTTTGTCTGCCCCTTTGGTCTCTGTCTCTCCCACCAGTATGTAAGCTTGGAGAGGATAGGAACTGTGCCTGTCCTGTTCCTTGTGGTTTCTGTAGCTCCTCAGACACCTGGAACATAACAGGTGCTATGTGTAGAGTAAATATGTATAGAGTAACGGAATGAATAGATGGACATTAGTGTCTTCAATCTTCCTGGGTTACGATGAAGTCACTTGCTTAAATAGTATAGGTTTAGACCAGGGTCCCAAACCCAGAGACCAGGAGCCACCAGAGCTTAAGCTTTGTTCTTGTTGTTGTTGAGACAGTATATTAGTCAGGGTTTCCTAGAGGGACAGAATATATATATATATATTTATATATATGTATATATATTTATATATATGTATATATGTATATATATTTATATATGTATATATGTATATATATTTATATATGTATATATATGTATATATATTTATATATACGTATATGTGTATATACATATATATTTATATATATTTATATATGTATATATTGTATATATGTATATATGTATATATATTTATATATCTATTATAAATATATATTTATTAAGCATTAACTTACATTATCACAAGGTCCCACAATAGGTTGTTTGCAAACTTGAGGAGCAAGGAGTGCAGTCCAAGTCTCAAAACTGAAGAACTTGGAGTCTGATGTTTGAGGGCAGGAAGCATTCAGCAAGGGAGAAAGATGTAGGCTAGGAGGCTAGTCAGTCTCACGTTTTCATGTTTTTCTGCCTGCTTTAGATTTGCTGGCATCTGAGTAGATTATGCCCATCAGATTAAGGGTGAGTCTGCCTTCCCCAGCCCACTGACTCAAATGTTAATCTCTTTTGGCAACACCCTCACAGACACACCCAGGACCAATCCTTCGCATCCTTCAATTCAATCAAATCGACACTCAGCATTAACCATCACAGACAGAGTCTTGCTCTGTCGCCCAGGCTGGAGTGCAGTGGCACGATCTCTGCTCACTGCAACCGGCACTTCCAGATTCAAGCGATTCTCCTGCCTCAGCATCCCAAGTAGCTAATTTTTTGTAATTTTAGTACAGATGGGGTTTCACCATGTTGCCCAGGCTGGTCTTGAACTCCTGGCCTCAGGTGATCTGCCCACTTCGGCCTCCCAAAGTGCTGGGATTATAGGTGTGAACCACTTCGCATGGCCCAGAGCTCAAGCTTTGACTTCAGAAGTTTTAGTTCCTAGCTTTGTTTTTTTTCCTACCTTGAACAAGCCGGTAGACCTTTCCTCTGCTTCAGTTTTTTTCCTAGCATTAGCACAAAGATCCTTGCCTCCTGGGAGTAGGGAGAGTGGTGGGAATCAAAAATGATGTGAGATGCATCTGGGTTTTATAATCTGAAGGGTGTTATGCTAGGGCTCATTATTGCCAATAGATGGCTGAACCGTCTGGGGGTGGGATCCCAAGCCACCCCCACTTTGTGCTCTTTCCCCTCTCCCTTTCTTGCATGTCTGGTTTCTAGCTCTCTTATATCCTTATATATTAATCAGTTTATTTGCCAAATATTCACTGAGTAGCTGCACAATCCCTGCCCCAGTGCTAGGTGTTATGGTGGAGTTGTAGGGGTGTTATTGGGGAGTTGTAGGGGTGTATTTGTGTGTGTGTGTGTGTGTGTGTCTTCGCACCTGTGCATGTGTGCAGTAGGGAGAGCAGAGACAGGAATGAAGGACCCCTCCCCAACCCCAGCAACCTGTTGTCTTTTTTTTTTTTTTTTGAGGCAGAGTCTCACTCTGTCGTCTAGGCTGGAGTGCAGTGACATGATCTTGGCTAACCTCCATCTCCTGGGTTCAAGCGATTCTCATGCCTTGGCCTCCGGAGTAGCTGGGGTGGCAGGCGTGTACCGCCATGTCCTGCTAATTTTTGTATTTTTAGTAGAGATGGGGTCTTACCATGTTGCCCAGGCTCGTCTCAAGCTCCTGGCCTCAAGTGATCTATCCACCTCGGCCTCCAAAAGTGCTGGGATTCCAGGCATGAGCTACCACATATTGCTAACTTTTGTATTTTTAGTAGAGACGGGGTTTTGCCATGTTGGTCAGGCTGGTCTCGAACTCCTGGCCTTATGTGGTCTGCCTGCCTTGGCCTCCCAAAGTGCTGGGATTACAGGCATGAGCCACCTCGCCTGGCCATGAGGTCTTCTCACAGATTATTCTGCCTATTTGCAAAAAGGTGGGGACTCCTGGCTTTCAATGATAATTGTGTGTGTGAAGAACTGGCAGGTCATCAACTGTAATTTTTTTTAATTAAAAAATTAAGATGATCTTCAAAGGCACAGAATTAAAAACACCAGGAATGAAAATCACTAGGTTTCTCATTTGGTGTGGACGCAATGGTTTGCTTCCTCTGATTTCTCCCCAGAGGCCCAGGGTATGGAGCAACCTCAGGCCAGCCTGCTCAGCTCTTCCTCATTTGGCCAGGGTGCTTGCTGAGTGTGAAGCCTTCTTCCAGGGCTCTTCATGTGAGCAAACTGCATGCAGCTCTTGATTTCGTCACTGCCTGCAAGGGCTCAGGACCCTCCAAGCGTGCTTTTCATCTGGGAAATCTTTATTCTTTTATACTCTTCTGTCTGTCATCAGGATTTGGGCCTGATAACATAGTTCGAAACACTCCAGAGGTTTTGTCAAATGCCACTTTAGCTTTCCGGTGAAGACTCAAAGAATATATGCCTGGCTGAGGCTGGCACATTTATCCTTCTGGCCATTTTGGTAATTGGCTTTTGGGGAAGTGTGCTCCCCGTGGGGGCCTCTCTGAAGCCTCCATACTAAGGCGTGGATGGGAAAAACAAAAACCTTCCCAGAGCAAGCTGAAGGGTGAGAAGGAAATAACTTTTTTTTTTTTTTAAGACAGAGTCTCGCTCGGTTGCCCAGGCTGAAGTGCAGTGGCATGATTTCGGCTCACTGCACCCTCTGCCTCCCAGGTTCAAATGAGTCTCCTGCCTCAGGAGTAGCTGGGATTACAGCCACGCGCCGCCACCCCTGGCTAATTTTTGTAGTTTTAGTAGAGATGGGGTTTTGCCATATTGGCCAGGCTGGTCTCAAACTCCTGACCTCAGGTGATCTGCCCAACTCGGCCTCCCAGAGTGCTGGGATTACAGGCGTGAGCCACTGCTCCTGGCCAGAATAACATTTTTGTTCACCCCAGTCCTATCCTTTTCTGTCTGCTCCATTCACCCACGTACCTTTTGGTGGCCGTCATTAATGGTAGAGGCTCTGCTTCTTTGGTTCATGAATTATTTGCAGAAAACTTGCTTTGCCTCTGTTCTAGATTTGTTCAACATTGGGCCTTTGGCTGTAATTCCTATCTTCTGTCTTTCTCTTGCTCCTGCCCCTCATATTGACCACTTTATTTAGGTTCCCCCAGCTCAGTGCTTGGAGTTCCCTCAGGACCTGCCTTGGACTCCATCCTACTGGCCTTCCATAGGGTTCTCCAGTTCCGGAAGTGCTCTGCAAGCCTCAGTCCCTAGCCTGGACTTGCTTAGTGGGTTCATCCAAGGCTCAGATGCTTACCATGGACCCAGCACTGACCAGGCACCTGGAGGTTTGTTTGATCTGGCTGGCTCACACTGGGGGCAGCTTGTTCTTAGGATTCCTTTCCCTGAAACCCCAGAGGGCTTGATTCCCTACCCTTCACCCCCAACAGGTGTCCAGCATGCCTGTTGCCTGTGCTGAGGCAGTAAAACAATTCTTCAGTGCTATAAACTCAAGGGCTCACCTGTTGAAGGTCAGTGTGTTCAGAGATGTTTTTACAGCCAGTAAACATAGCACCCATTTACAGTGGAGCACATTGGGTTGTAAATTATTTCACCGATAGCACTAGCCCCTTATTGACGAGAAATGGGAGAAATTACACAACCACTCTACGTGGTGAGAAAATGCAGTTCTGGTGATACCCATGGACTGCCTGTATCATTCTACTGATGAATTATTTCTTTTCTTTCCCCACCCCCAGCCTGTTATTTAACATTGGATTTTGGCTACAGACCCAAGCCACATTTTCTCAGTTTTTTTTTTTTTTCTCTGCTAGTACTATGGCCTTTGAGAGGCATTCATTTTGCCTAAGCTGGCTATGTGATGGGTGTTTCCTAGATGTGAGACTCTCTATTATTGACAACTAGTGAACTTTGGGACTTAAAGATATTGCAGGAATTGATGGGGACTACTCATGTGCTATCTTCTGCTTTGGGATGACTTCTAGGAGCCCTGGCCACTGCTACCATAGGCAAAGACTGGGTGTTCCTGCCCCATGACTATGCAGAAGGAAACCCCAAATCACCTGCTAGCAAGTATATTCTGTTGCTTGGCACCTTGTTCTTTATTCCGTTTGCCCTTTAAGCTGGGCCCAGGACACTGAAAACTTGGAGAAGGACTGAAAAATTACAGATCAGGGAACTGAGTGTCTGGTAGCTCCTGGGGAGTAGGGAGGCCATTGGATAGGAAGCCAGACACAGATTAGAAAACTGGAACTGCTATTGTCCAGCTAAGTTCACTCGAACACTTCACATCTCCCTGGGCCTCAGTTTCTTCATCTGTAAAATGGGCCTAACAGGGTCTACCTCGTAAGGGAAAGGTAAAATGAAAATGCCCGCAAAAGAGCCTGGCATGTCGTATCACAGACCACACAGGCTCTGAGCAAGCCATCCAGGGCCACTCAGCAGTTCCTCCTCCTCTCCTCATCCTGAGAAGGACTGATGGGACTGAAGAAGACCCTGGACACTCTCTCAGGGTCCCAGTGCTTGTGAGGCTGGGCATGGTGTGACATGCCCTGGAGCGTGGGGCACTCACACATTGTGAATGGGCACCTGGCCAGCCAGCCCACCACACTGTGCTTCAGAGGCTTAACAAGAGCCCTATCACACATCTCCCCGATCTTCCTGTGTTAGAGCTCTGCCTTACCCATGATTTGGGTTGAATTGACCTGCGGGTTCAGGGCAAAGCCAGGCAGAGAGGAATGAAGAGCCACTGGGCCACTGAGTGCACAGGTGCTGGCCCTTCCAACTCAATTGGTCTCACAACCCTGGTGGAAGGCGCCAGAGGCTTGTAAAAGACCAGGATGTTTCTACAGGCGTTTGCAGCAAAGGGCTTTCCCCACTCCCAGACTTCAGTTCAAGACTGGTTTGGGTCTGGGAGTTTCTCGCTTTCCCTAATTCCTGAACAAACAAAACAAATCCATTTTGAGCTTCTGGCTGGATTCCCTTCACACACAGAGGAAGAGAGAAACTATGATCCACAAGCACCTGCCATATCAACCGTGATAGCACACTGATCCTGACAGCAGCCCCCACCCCCAGGCTGGAGTGAATAACCCCCATGCAGAGGGAACGAAGGCCCATGGAAGTGGACTGACTCCCGAGGTCATGCAGTCAGGAGGTGGCAGCCGGTATCTGAACTGAGGACTTGAGCCCCCAAACCCTACACAACTTTACTGCTTCTGAGGCTATGAAGGAGAAAGATTGAAGCAGGGCCTGAGAAAAAGGCCAAGTGGATTAGTGAGGAGGCTGGGGAGAGGAGCAAAAGGGAAATATATAAATAAATGCACACAGTTATTGCCTCATCAAGGCAAATGAAGTTTGCTCATGTGGTGGGAAATTGTGAAACTTGGCTATGAAAGCTTTATGTTAGATAGATTGTGAGGCCCACATGATGAGAGTTCTCCCAGCACACCCTTTTCTCTCCCAGCCTCTAATCAGACATCTGGTTGCTGGTTCATGCTTTTCTACCCAGCTTGATCAGATTTATTGAAACAGCCATTTTTCTTATTCAACCACCTCTTCTTGGAAGTTCCGCAAACTTACACAAGCCATCCAGCCACAGGAGGCAAGGGGCAAAGTGACACACTCTGTAATTTTAGTGCCTCCTTCAGATCCTCTTTGTTGGAGGAGTTATTGCCATCTCCATTGCTCAAATGAGGATGCAAGTGCAGAGAGTTTATGATATTTGTCCAAGGTCAAGCAGCTGACAGTGGTGAAGCCAGACTTAGAGCTCAGCTCTGCCAGATTTTGGAATGCATCTCTTTCCATAGTCCTTGTCTGAGGCCTGTTTAAAATATGGCATTCCCATGTATTCTCCAATTCAATTGTCATGATAACCTTAGAAATTCAGGTATTGTTGTTAGTGCCTCCATTTCACAGACAGAAATTTCATCAAGGAGGTTAAATGCGTTGACTGAGACCTCACAACTTCTGAGTGCATGGTAGAACTTGCACCTGAATTTCGTGGACTTGAATTTCCGATTTCTTTTATTATACTATATTTAAAGAGCAAAATCCTTCATCTTTCCATCTGCCCATCCATCCATCCATCCATCCTTCCATCCATCCATCCATCCATCTTTCCTTCCATCCATCCACCCATCAGGCCATTCACTCATTCACCCACCTATCCATCCATCCACATCTATCCATCCATCCATTCATTCATTCATTCATCCATCCACCCACTCACCCACCCACCAACCCAATCATCTTTTCAGTGCCTACTTTGTAGCAGGTCCTATACTAGGTCTAGGTAGAGTAATATGGTCACGAAAACTTTCATTTGTCTCCAGAAGCCTGTAGCCTTTAAAAGAACAGATATCCAATTACATGATATAATGCTGAAATAAGTGTGGCAGTAGAAATATGTAGATTGAGGGAGACTAGGTCTGCCCAGTTGGTTGGGAGAGGTGGTGATACTCTGCCCCTGCTTGTTGAGTACTTTGTTTTGAAAAGCATGTTTTGCATGTATTTTTCAAAATCTCCTAATTGAATGAGGCACCTGCCTCTGTGACATCCTTGTGGGCAGTGGTTGAGCAGGAAGTCATCCTCCATGCGAATTAGGTTAATTTGGTGAAAATGAAATGAATAGCTCTGTAATCTGGGGTGATGGAAATCCCAGGGGGCACAAAGCTAAACTTGTGGCAGAAGCTGCTAATTGAATTGTGACCTTGGGTTCTAGCTGGTTACATAAACCATCTTCAGGCGAGAACTAACCAGAGCTTACCCAGCTGGCAGGGGCTGGGCTGCCTCTTCTCATTAGGATCCTGACTGCATTTCTGCTCAGACTTGTTGAAAGGGCTCCTTTTCTTTTCTGGAGTTCGCATGTTCTAGGAGGTCCTGGGAGGACTCTGGGTGGACTTCAGTGACCTGTGAATCCTTTAAATTAGAAGTAAAATTCATGTACATGTATATGTTCCCGGAAAGAAGGGCTATAACTTTAATCAGTTTCTCAAGATAGTCCCTGAGTGAAATAATGTAAATAACTAGTGACGTGGTTTCTTGTTCCCACCCAAGTAGAATTTTGATTCAGTAAGTCAGGAGTGAGACCCAGGGCTCTTGATTTTGTCTTTAGATTTCCAGGCAATTCTAATGCTCAGTCTTGGGAACCACTGATTGAATTAGAACTCTACTCAAACTTTAATGAGCCTATGAAGCCCGTGGGAACTTGTTAACATGCAGATTCTGATTTGGTAGGACTGAGATGGGGCTGAAGATTCTGTGTTTCTAACCAGCTCCCAGGTGATTCTGCTGGTGGGTGAACCACACTTTGAGTAGTAAGAACCTAAAGGCATGTTTGTGCTTGGGTCAGTCATAGGACATTGGTTAGATTCAAGACGCATCTAATTACTTTGTTTGGGATTGAGATTAAGCACTCAAGCCACTTCCATTTGAGGAACACTATTAGAGGGAAGTTAAGAGATTTAGGGAATGTTGAGTACTTCATGGCCAAAAGTTCTATTTCCAGTCACAGTATGGGTTATGTAAAGAGTGAGTATGAGGTTAGACAGATTTAGGTGTCAATACTGGCCCCAATATTGATCACTTGTGTGTAATGACATCAGCTATAATAACAGAAAGGTTGACTAACAGTGGCTTAAACCAATAGTGGCTTATTTTTCATACATAACAATAAATTATTCAGTAGTGTTGGAATCCTTGGGTCAACTGCCAATCACTGAGGACCAGGGCCATTTTGTTCTTCTGCTCCACATCTCTAGTATGTGCCTCTTGAGGGAGAAAAGCACACTTTCAGCATCTTAGGCAGGAAGAAGGATATATTCATTGGAATAATGTTGCCTAGACATCCCTAACTGCAAGGAATGTTGGAAAAGAATTATGAATATTTCCAACTTCTATTCTGGAAAGCAGCAAGAGAGATTTGAGAAATGCTGTTAGGTCAGCTCATAATACTATCTTCTACATCACATGATTATAGGCAATTTGCTGAATCTTTTTGAGCATCAGTTTTTTCATTTGTAAAATGGGAGAATAGTTCCTTCTAGCAGTAGTTCTTAAAGTGTGGTGTGTGGTTCCCAGACCAGCAGTAACAGCATCACCTGGAAGCCTGAGTACCACCCCATACCTACTAAATCAGAAGCTCTGAGGGTGGAGTCCAGCAATCTGTGTTTCAACAAGCCTTCTAAGTGATTCTGATGTGCACTCAAGTTTGAGAAACACTACCTTAAGGACTGCTGGGAAGACTAAGATGATTGCTTAAGGTGTTCAACATTCAGAGAGTGCTCATAACACATAGCCTGGGAGTCCATATCTTAGACTAAAACAGTGTTGGAGTCTTTTTTTTTTTTTTTTGAGACGGAGTCTCTCTCTGTCACTCAGGCTGGAATGCAGTAGTGTGATCTTAGCTCACTACAGCCTCTGCCTCCCGGGTTCAAGCAATTCTCCTGCCTCAGCCTCCTGAGTATCTGGGATTACAGGTGTGCGCTACCACGCCCGGCTAATTTTTGTATTTTTAGTAGAGACGGGGTTTCACCATGTTGGTCAGGCTGGTCTCGAACTCCTGACCTCGTGGTTGCCCGCCTTGGCCTCCCAAAGTGCTGGGATTACAGGCGTGAGCCACTGCGCCCGGCTAGAGTCCTTTTTTTTGAGATGGAGTCTCACTTTGTCACGCAGGTTGGAATGCAGTGACAATCCTCCTGACTCAGCCCCCCAAGAATCTGGGACTACAGACACACTCCACCACACCCAGATAATTTTTGTACTTTTAGTATAGGCAGGGTTTCACCATGTTGCCCACACTGGTCTCGAACGTTGGAGTCCATTTTCTGAGTGCTGACTTGGAATAAGAAGTTTAGAAAATATTCAATAAAGAATTTCCAAGGTTTGTTCTGACTAATGTCCAATCCTCCAATCTCTAGGATCCTTTGGAGAGCTGCTCACTGCAGCCTCGACCTCCACCTGGGCTCAAGTGTTCTTACTGCCTCAGCCTTCTAAGGAGCTAGGACTACAGGCACGTGCCACCGTGCCCGGCTAATTACAATTTTTTTTTTTTTGGAGATACAGGGTTCTCACTATGTTGCCCAGGCTGATCTTAAACCCCTGAGCTCAAGGAATCCTCTAGCATTGGCCTCCTAAAGTGTTGGAATTACAGGCATGAGTCACCACACCTGGCTTTCTTTCATTATTGAGGAAGCCGGCATTCAGTTTCAGAAATGATCCCTATCTCAGTATAATGGGAGAAGAGTGTGTAGACAGACTGTTGCTCTGCAGGGGTCAGGGGCCTTAAGGTAGCACATACACAGACCAGTGGGGGCCCAAGCAGGGTGGTAACCCCTCTGTTGGGGCAATCAAGGAGGCTTTTGCTGCATGGAAGCTTGAGTACTGAGCCATTCAGGTGGAGCTCCTGCTAGCAAATTCCCTCCTGGATCCTTGGAATCCAGGACAGATAGAATGATGATGATGGTTAAATGTATGAATCACTGAGTCTGGCCAGGTCCTGCTTAAGTGCTAACTTATTTCATCTCATAGAATCTTCACATCAAACCTAGGAGAAAGGTACTATTATCATCTCTAAGTTACAAAAATGGGAAATAAGCCACCAAATGGCTAAGTGGTTTGCCTAAGTACACACAGAGCTGGGCAGACAGAGGAACCAGGGGACTTAGAAAGGCCTTGCCAAGGAGGTGACAGTTGAACTGGCCTGGAGGGACTGGCCTGGAAAGAACGTATACAGTATGGCCACAGGCGAGCCTGAGCAGGTGGACGATGCTCACCTTTCCCTGTGGCCAAGCACTGGCTGCGGGCAGGTGGGGAGGAGTAGGTGGGAGATGCCTGTCCCAGCGAGGACAGGCCAGTCCTAAAAGGGGCTCGTGTGTCCTGAGCCAAGAAGCTTGACTTTTGCCTCCTAAAACAGACATTGACTCAGTCAGGAGAGCTTGAGAAATCTCTCTCCAGGAGGCTGTGGGAGGTAGATTTTCCTTGATTGGCCTGGTCTCCCTTCTGCCCTCAGGGTCTGACATTCCCCCTTCATCTTCTCTTAACAAGTGGGTGGTTGTGACTCTCCTAGGGTTCCGGGATGGCCAAGGAGGCCCATCTCACCAGACCTGGCCCTGAGAAACTTCACCAGCAAGGCTTTCAAATCTGGTGCATATTGCTACGACATGAGTTCCCTTCCAGCGGGGCCTGCAGCTGCTCTGTCCTCCTGGATGGAGAATCTGACTCCAACTCAGCTTCCCAAACCACACACAATTCTAGGATGAGACTGGTCTTCCTCTGGGGGACCAAGGAGGAGTGTGGTAATTTAGACTCTCAAAGACTCTTCCTAAAAAGCTGGGCTGTTAAGGAATCCACTCCAAGCGATCACCATCTGTGGCAGGCAGCTGGTGGAATAGACAGAACTGTTTTGATATCAGATGAACTAGAATTTGAATACTGGTTTAGTCCTGTCTAGCTATAGGGATTTGAAGGGAAATACAGTTTTTCTTTCGGAAAACCAGGACAATAATATCACACTAGATTTGCGAGTTTAAAGATATAGAAAGTATGGACAGCTAGAAGGTGTTGGGAGATTGGGGCTTCTATTCTTTGTTTTGCATTATTATTCTTAGCAGAGCCTCTTACTGGGTGTCTGAAGAAGCATCCCTTTCTTTGGCTCCAGAGTGTGAGTAGAGTTTATTAGGGTCCCCCTGGCTTTTGGGTCCACCCAGTTTCTTCTGCAGACAATGTTTGGACTGAACTTCACCCTCTGTACAATGAGGAAACCTGTTTTAAAGGCCTCACTTGTCAAAAAAACAGCCATAAAACAGACTTAATGAGACTTCTGGATACAGACAGACCCGTGTGATTGGCTGCTCCAGGGCAGGCAAGGCTGGAATTCAGGGCTCTGAACGTGCTGGCCGGCTGCGCTCCAGCCCCGGTCTGTCCTGGTGGTGTTCCGTGTGCTCTGTCCGCCTCTCCTTTAACTTCCCTGATAAAATGCTTACTTGGATATTGTTCTGAGATGATTGATTGTTAAATGCCCTGCAAATACAAAACTAGGCTGCTAAGTCACACTCGAGAGAAGTCCAGGAAATCCTCTAGTTGAATGTTACAGCTGGCTTCTCCTGAATAGAGGCACAGCAGCAGATTCCACCTAGCCAACCCGTTTGCTTTTTAAATGGGGAGACCGAGGTCTTGAAAGGGGAAAACACTTGCATATTATGTATATTTTATTCCAACTAAAAAAAAAAAAAAAAGAGAGAAAGAGAGATGAATAGACAAGGCCCTTGTAGACCAGGAGGATGGCAGACTCACTGGATTCATGCTGGGTGGGGGGCCTCTCTAAGCTCTTTTCCCCCCTCTACCTTTCCTGCTCCTTCTCCTTTATTCCCCATAGATAGAGAGCAGTTTTTCCTCCTAGTACCAAATGTGGATGGTGGCATATTCTTTCCCTTTTATAGAAATATTAAATCCCCCCAGGTCACACAGCTGTGTTGTCTGGGTGGTGGCTGAACCAGGATTCCATCTCCCGTGTGTCTGATGACCATCACGATACCATTGTAAAGCTGAGCTCATTGACTAACGCTTAGGAAGTGGAGGGCCTTACATTCTAGATTCCAACCTTCGCCTACAACAAAGGAAACTGCCAGTATTTTCCCATTGCTAGTGACCTCTGCTTTCTTGTGATCAACAAGTAAGCAAGTCAAGCCCATTTGTTAAGCTCTGTGACCCTTTTCAATGTTAGGAAAATTTGGACTTCAAAGTGAGGGAGTGTTGGGGGATGCTTGTCCTCTTTGGGACCGAGGGGGTGAGGATGGCTGTTTTCTTGTTCAATTGGCAGCCCTGGAATAAATTTCTAATTTTCTTCCTCACCTATTTCCTCCCTGTTTCCTATAAGCTTAGCCCTTTTCCTGGCACATAGTAGGTGTTCAATAAATATTTGCTGAATGAACGAATAAACTGCATCGTGTGAACTGCTTTGTGTGAACACGTTAATTCCTCATTCAGATGTTGGCCCCTGCTTCTCAGGGACCGGGCCTTCTCTGTCCTTCCAGCCTGCGGGGCTTAGCACAGTGCCCTGGCTGGAGAAGGCATTCTGTGTGTACATACTAGATGAGTACATACATGGATAGCTTTTTAGGCTGCTGGTGCTGAATCACACAGCTGAACTTGAACCATATACAAATTTGGGACCTGCTTTTGGAAACGTTCTCATCTTTGCACATTTATAAAGGTGTTCCTGTATTTCTGACCTTGCAGCCACTGGACCTCAGCAGCAGTCATTGTTAGCTATAATGAACTCAGCTCTCTGAGAGCATCCCACAGGGCTCGTGATCTCACTGGAGGAGCACTGGAAACCAGGGGACAGTGTGGGAGGTCTGGGAGGCAATGCATTGTCAGGTAGATGGGCCCTCAGGAGGAAATGCAGGCAGTGTCTACAGGGTAGTGCCCGCCACACAATGCTCAACCCCTGAATGTGTTGTGCTAATATTAATGAAAATTAGTTAGAAAGAATTGAATTCAGTTGTGAGGATGGGAGATAATCACCCCTCCTCTAAACCCTCAGCAAGCGTAACAATCAGCAATTTTTTTTTCCATGTAATAAGTCAGAGGTAGTCTAGTCCAGGGTTGGCATGTGACATAGTGTTGGAGCCCCAGGTTCCTCCTGTGTTATTCTCAAGGTCACCTCATGGTCCAAGGTGTCTGTTGCAGCTCCAACCATTAAATCTGTATTCCAGAAAGCAAGAAGAAGGAAAGGCAGAGATAAGTGAGAGCATATTTTAGGCACACTCCCTGGAAATTGTATACAACTTTTCCAAGTCTATCCCATTGGTCAGAACTTAATTGACTGGCCAAACACAGCAGCAAGGAAAGCTGTAATTTATTCAGGGTGGTCATGTACTCGGCAAATATCATGGGGTTCTTCTGAAAGAGAAGGGGAGAACCAAAATTGGAGGGCAATTAGAGTCGGTAGCACAAACCGGAGCTTCTCTCTCCTCTGTTCCACCCTGTCAAACCTCTGGGCCCGAGAAGGTAGGTATTATCCTCAGTTTAGTTTTAAGCCACCTGAAACTCAGAGGAGTGAATGGCTTGCCCCAGGTCACATAGTTGGGTATTGAAGGAGCTGAGAACGGAATCCACATTTGCCTGGAATATGAAACCTGAGTTATTTGTGTGATTGCTTTTTGATAGAGGTGATGTTTTCCTATGAGCAGGGAGGGCAGCTATATCTGTTTATGAGCTATGTTAGTGTCCAAATAACTTAAGAAAATGGTCATGCAGTTGTGTGCTCATGCCACCAATGTTTCTTTATGTGCCCACAACGTTTCATTTATCCTTCTCCCACTTGGCATTCTGGTAGCATCCCAATACCGCTTTTCTTCTTCATCTCTGTATTTCCTGCATTCCTGCAGGGTCCAGCACAGATCAGATGCCCCATGCATTGTTGTTGAGTGAATTCACTAATTAATAAAGCTCAGTCACAGCACCATTTGATACCTTGGGCGTTCTCAGGACTCAGGACTACGTGTCCTGAAGAACCAGACCATTCTACATGCATCAGACACACAGAGACCTCGGAAACCCAGTCCTTCCTGTGCTGTCTAGGTTCTTATCCAGTCTCACTGTGCCAGGTACCCAGCTGGATCCAGGGAATCCAGGAAGGGAAACAGGTGCTACCTGCACTTTGCTAAGGGTGTCATAATTCCAGTTAACCCGCAAAATAGGCTTTTATAGGAGGTGGTAGTCCCACTTTCCTGGTGAGGAGACCAAGACACAGAGTGGAAATGATTTTTCAAAGGTCATCCAGCTAATAAGGGGTGGAGCCAGGAAGCCTGTTGGACCCCGAATCTTTCATCCGTACATCATTCACTTATCACCTTTTCAAATCCTTACAGATTTGACAAGCCAGTCATGCAAACAGGTGCTTAGCGTCACCCCACAGCAAAGACCTGGGAGCTGGATAAATGACAGTTAGAAAACCTGGTTTGCCCTGGTCACATATTACCCAGGCACTCCTTTTTGGCTCCTGTCTCCCAGTGTCAACACACACACACACACACACACACACACACACACGTACTTTTTCTTCAGCTTCCAGGCTTTCTGCTTTTATTTTCCCAGCAAACTCAATCATTCCTTGCGGTGAAGTTGATGGGACTTTTACCCTATCCCTTCAGTGCCTCCTCCCCCTGGCCACCTTTCCTTTTGGCAAACCTTCCCCAGTAGCCAAGGGCTGTGTGAAGGGAAGGCACCCCCAGGCTAAGGTGCACAGGGGAGGCTGTGCCGTGAGTCAGCCTGGCTGGGAAGGGAGCCTCAGGCTTCCCGGGTTACAGGGGCCTCCAGCTCTTGTGGGTGATGAATCTCCTGGCTCACTTCAGCACACACATCAGGGGCAGCCTTCAAGTCTCCGGGCTGCCCTGCTTCGTTCCAGGGGGCTTTTCCATCAGTCTTTTATTGCCTCAGTCCCAGAAGCGCGGCATATAGTGGAACTCCTTTCATAGCCAGGGAGAGGAGGGCCTGCCAGTTTAAAGGAAGGATCTGGATTCAGAAAGCCAGCGAATGCCAGAGGAGGCTTTGGTCTCCTCCAGGCCTGCACAGTTCATCCGTTTACGTTTTCAGAAAGCCCTTCATGGCCAAATCCTTTCCTACCCGCACCGCGCCCTCCTGCTCTCCTGCTGAGTTGGGAGCATGCTGGCTTTCTTTTTGTTCTTGGAACCCCCATGCTTGCTCAAGTCCTAGGGCCTGTGCTCCAGGCAGTCCCTGCCTGGAAATCTCTTCTCCTATCTCCATGTGACTGGCTCCTTGTCACCCAGATCTTGGCTTAATGACCTTTTATCAAAGGTCTTTCCAGGACCCTCAGTAGAGTAGCTACCAGGGTCCTCTCCATTGTAACGTGTATCTTTTTTTTTTTGAGATGGAGTCTCTCTCTGTCACCCAGGCTGGAGTGCAATGGCGTGATCTCGGCTCACTACAACCTCCGCCTCCTGGGTTCAAGTGATTCTCCTGCCTCAGCCTCCTGAGTAGGTGGGACTACCGGTGTGCACCATCACGCCTGGCTAATTTTTGTAGTTTTAGTAGAGACAGGGTTTCACCATGTTGATCAGGGTGGTCTCGAACTCCTGACCTCATGATCCGCCCGCCTTGGCCTCCCAAAGTGCTGAGATTACAGGTATGAACCACCACGCCTGGCCACATGTATCTTTTTTATGTATTTTAAAAATTGCCCCCTTCGCTCAGTAGAAATCTTATGAGCGCAAAGACCCCTCATGAAGATAGGATGCTTAGAATCATGGTTCAGAGGAGGAGTCAGCTGACTTTTCCTGCAAAGGGCTAGAGAGTATCTATTTGAGGCCTTGAGAGCCTAAAGGATCTCTGTTGCAACCACTCAATTTTGCCATTGTTGTGTGAAAGCAGCCTCAAAGTAAACAAATGGCTGTGGTCATGCACCAATAACACTTTATTTAGGCCAGGCACAGTGGCTCACGCCTGTAATGCCAGCACTTTGGGAGGCCAAGGTGGGTGGATCACCTCAGGTCAGGAGTTCAAGCCCAGCCTGGCAAACATGGTTGAAACCCCGTGTCTACTAAAAATACAAATGTAGCAGGGTGTGGTGGTGGGCGCCTGTAATCCCAGCTTCTCGGGAGGCTGAGGCAGGAGAATCACTTGAATCCAGGAGATGAAAGTTGCAGTGAGCTGATGTCACACCACTGCACTCCAGCCTGGGGGACAAGAGCGAAACTCCATCTCAAAATAAATCAACAAAAATAAGAAAATAAAACTTTATTTATAAGAACAGATGGCCTATAGGCTGTAGTTTGCAGACCCCTAGTTCAGAGCATTGATTGGTTCTGGAGAAGAAAAACTGAATTCTACCTCTGCTCCTCTTTATCTTGGAGTCTTGAGCAAGTTTCTTACATTCTCCGTGGCTCAGTTTCCCCAGGTCACCTAAACATTGGAGATCATAACACAACTTGTCTCACGGATTGTATTGCTGTGAGCATCATTTACATATCTGGCTTATTAGTTGCTCAAATCTTCAGCATATTATGTGGCTCCTGCACAGAGTAGGGACTCAACATATATATTTGTTAACAAATGAATGGCTGAGCACCTACTAGGACCCAAGCCTTGTGCTGGGCTCTGGGGAGATATTGGTGAACCAGAACTTGTTGGGGTCACTGCACTCAAGGTGGTCAGAGTTTCAGGGTTAAGGTCAAAATGGTTTTTACACCAGGGGCAGCAAAAGCCACATCCCGTGGGTAGGTGGTGATATTGATGAGGCAGGGAAGGAGTAACGGGGCAGCGGAAAAATGAAGTGTGTATATCCCCTGTCAATTGTAGCTGTGGGTCAATGCAGAACCAACTTGCAGGCACTCTGATTATCCAAAGAAGCTGGAAATCTGGATTTTTAAGTGCAGTGTCTCCTTTTTTGCAAGTAGCTGACTTGATAAAGCAAAAAGAAACCAAACCAAAACAGCACTGGATGGGCTCAGTGGACACAATTGCAGCAATTGCGTGTTGAATTCAGCCATCTCTTTTTTTTTTTTTTGGAGAAGGAGTCTTACTCTTGTTGCCCACGCTGGAGTGCAGTGGTGCAATCTCAGCTCACTGCAGCCTTGCAACCTCCACCTCCCAGGTTTAAGTGATTCTCCTGCCTCAGCCTCCTGAGTAGCTGGGATTACAGGTGCCTGCCACCATGCCCAGCAAAGTTTTGTATGTTTCGTAGAGACAGGGTTTTACTGTGTTGCCCAGGCTGGTGTTATATTCCTGATCTCAGGTGATCCGCCTCCCTCGGCCTCCCGAAGTGCTGGGATTACAAGTGTGAGGCACCACATCTGGCCCAGTCATCTCCTTTTCACAACCTTATTTTATGGATAAAGAGACTGAGGCTCAGGAGGGCCACATGACTTGCCCACAGGCACACAGCTAGCATATAGAGGATCTACAGGTTTGAACCCAGGTTCATGTGATTCCCTAAATGTGGACTCTATGCCAGTTGCCTCGATTGTCGTTAAATGAAGAGGAAAGAGTTGGCCAAGAAGGGAAGGTATGTTTTGGTGTCTCAGAGCTCAGCATTTCTCAGAATATCATTCTTAGCCTATTTTCCAGCTTTGAGGATTGGCTGCAGGACAGTCACCTTCGGAGGGTTCACCTCCAAGGCAGTGCCTGCCCAGACAGGACCTGGCCCCAGGCCCCTTCCACACTCATCTTTGTGTTTCTCTCCAGCTTTGCCTTCTCCAGCTCATCTGTATGTGTTTTCTACAGTCTTGGCATTAGTGTCCAGCTTCCTTCAGCAGAAGAATGTGAACCTTGAGGGTCCTTTTGCCTGTCATGGCCCTAGATGACCCATGAGAGGGAGGGTACAGGGAGGCTTGAAGATGTGACTTTCTCCCACAGTGGGGTCTAGTGGGGAGGATACTGTTTTTGGAACCAGGGAGACCTGGATTAGAACCCTGACACTGCAGCCACTCACCAGCTGGGTGACCTTGGAGCAGTTCCTTCACCTCTCTGAGTTTCAAGCAGGTGCAAGAGCCTGTTCCTTGCAGAAATGTGCTGAGATAATGTATGCACCCACCTGGCACAAGGCTGGAATGCCATGGACACTCCCACATGGCAGTTCTGTTCTTTTTGTCCCCCTCCTCCCCTCTGCCTGTCCTCTCCTGCTCCTGGCCTGGCTAGCCCCTGCTGTGGCTCTCTTGCCTCAGTACTGAGAGAAGTTTGTGGAACCTGGGTGGGTCTCTGCCCCTGCATCCCCTCTCCCCAGAGCCAAGGCTGCAAGAGGAGGGTGTGGGCATAAATTACACCCATCTGTTCCCTCCCTGCTGAGGGAGGGCAGGAGGGAAACACATGGGCCTTAGTGGGTGTTGTACTTTCCATGTGCAGCCGCCAGGAACAATGGAAGGGAAGAATGTGAGCTCGGTGAGGAGTCCACCACACCCTGCCTTCCAGTCTCCTTCCCCCTTTCAGGGATTGTAGGAACCAGCTTCTTTGAGGGTCCTGCTTCTAGGGAACAGAACTCTTCCTTGTTGCCAACCCAGAAGTCCTCAGGGTTGGTCATGTGCATCTTCTAGTTTATTGTTGATTACTAACATTGTTCATTCATTTATTCATTCTACAAGTGTTTACTGTAGCATGAATAAATAAAGTGTTTACTGTAGCATGAAAAAAAAGTTTACAGGTGGCATGTACTCTGGGCCAGCCAACGTGTGGGCTAAGATTTGCAGTGAGTTTCGTGCCTTTGAAGAGCTCACCATTTAGCAGGAGCGACCACATGGAAAGCAGCCAAATTTGGGTGCTGTGGCAGAGATGCGTGTGCTGGGCTGTACAAATATAGATGAGGGGCAGCTTCCTGGGGTGGTCCTTTGGTTCCAGTAAGAGTTATCACGGATAAAGGGAAGGTGCGTATCAGGCAAGGAATGCATTGAGTGTTTGGAGGCGCGGTGTGCAGAGCTTGCAGGAGGCAGTGTGCGGTGAGTTGTGGGGACTCCTACATTGTCTGATCCCTCCTTTTCTGCTGGATCCTCCCCATCAACGTTTGCCCGCACTCAGGTCTCTCATCTTACAGCAAACCCTCACTCCACCTCACGTCTCACTCCAGCTCCTGACTCATCAATTTCCCTCCCAGCCACATTTTTCAAATAAATGTTCTGTGCTATGCGCATCGTCTCCATTTCCCTCCCCCTCCAATCACGCCCCAATCCACCTCTACCTTTGCTGCTTCACAAGGTCATCGTGACCTCCACATTCCATAGTCCGTTGGTATTTCCCAGTTGTTTGGTTAGATTTTCTAGTGGCATTGATGACGGTGGAACATTCTGTCCTGCTGGACCCTCCCTCTTCTCATGCATAGAGACCCCACAGACTCATGGTTTTCCTCCTGGAGAGCCTTGGCTGCTCTTTCTCAGCCTCCTTTACTTGTTTTCACCTTTAGCTACCAGATCTTTATACACTGGGGTTCATGAAGGCTGGAGTTTATTTTATCTGCCAGCTTTCTTTTTACTTTATCTCTTGGTTGACTATTCAACTCCCATACTTCAATTACCTTCTCTGAGCTGATAGCTCCCACACCTATTTCTTTCCGCAAAGAACTCTAGTTTCAGACCAGTAGAAATAGGAGCTTAGCTAACATTTCCACTTGAATACTGCACTAATTTCCCAAACTCAGACACTGAGTTCGTTACCCACCCGCAGTCCTGGTACTCTCCACCCTCCCCACCATCCCTCCATATCTTGGTACTGTAAGTTCTGCATCCTGGGAAACACCTCAGCCCAGGGAACACTGGGATGGTTAGTCACTCTACTAAAATCCAAAGGCTAAACCCCAAATCTCTTCCATGACTTAAAAGGCTCTGTGTGATCTGACCCCTGACCTGCCTCATCGTGTACCCCTCTCTCCTTGCTCTTGGGTCGTAGACTGTGCTCCTGCACCACCCAGAGCATCTGTGCATGTCATTGTTCCCCTTGTTGAGACCATTCTTCCTCCCCTTCTTCTTAACTCCCTCACCCTTCAGATATCAGATTAAACATCCCATCCTTTGCTCAGAAAAATCCATTTTTTTTTTTTTTTTTTTTTTTTTGGTATGGAGTCTGGCTCTGTCACCCAGGCTGGAGTACAGTAGTGCAGTCTCGGATCACTGGAACCTCCGCCTGCTGGGTTCAAGCAATTCTCCTGCCTCAGCCTCCTGAGTAGCTGGGATTACAGGTGTGTGCCACCATGCCCAGCTAATTTTTGTATTTTTAGTGGAGACGGGGTTTCTCCATGTTGGCCAGGCTGGTCTCAAACTCCTCACCTCAAGTGATCCACCTGCCTCGGCCTCCCAAAGTGCTGGGATTACAGGTGTGAGCCACTGCACCTGGCCAGAACAATTCATTCTTGACATCGCCAGTGAAGGTAATATGACCCCCATTACACACTCTCTCAGTATTACCCCTCCTTCAGCTCTGTAGCTGTTGCAGCCGCATATAGTCAGTGTTGGTCTCCTCATGGAGAATGTAACTTGAACACTAGCTGGGACCGTGTTTATCTGATTTCCCGCTGG
Source organism: Pongo pygmaeus (assembly GCF_028885625.2). Classification (NCBI taxonomy): domain Eukaryota; kingdom Metazoa; phylum Chordata; class Mammalia; order Primates; family Hominidae; genus Pongo; species Pongo pygmaeus. Next base: position 98,076,431 of record NC_072386.2, read on the forward strand.
AGTCCCTGGCCTTCACCTAGAGGGTGGGATGTGGTCAGTGTGCAATGAGCAAGCTGCTTGGGTGCACCTAAAAACAGAGGCTTTGGCCACGGGGCAGCATAGCCAGATGTGTGTTCTAGAGAGAATGTTTTGGTGGCTCTGTGGAGGATGGATGACAGAAACTCTGCCTGTGGAGGGAAGCTGGTTAGGCACTTTGGTTGAGAGAAGATGGTGGTATGGATTGGGAAATCAACCAATGCTTCTGAGGATGTCGCCATATCCCTATGAGGTAGACTGTTCACAGCGTGGAGACCGACTTCACAGGGGCACTAATGAAGCTGGAAGAGGTGAAGATATTTCCCAGGTTTGGGGCTTGGGAGCCTGGGTATCTGGTTGGAGAGTCCCATGTTTAGCCATGATAAATTGTCTTAACCATGGCAAATGTAAACCAGTCAGTGTGACTGTCATGATGTCTTGAATATCTGGTCCCTAATATTTTGTTAAAACTACATTTTCTGGGCTGGGTGTAGTAGCTCACACCTGTAAATCCCAGCACTTTGGGAGGCTGAAGGGAGGAGGATCACTTGAGTCCAGGAGTTTGAGACCAGCCTGGCCAACATAGTGAAACCCTGTCTCTACTAAAAATACAAAAAATTAGCTGGGCCTGGTAGCAGCTACTTGGGACGCTGAGGCACAAGAATCCCTTGAACCTGGGAGGTGGAGGTTGCAGTGAGCCAAGACCATGCCACTGCACTCCAGCCTGGGCGACAGAGCAGAAAACAGAAACAAAACAAAACCCAGCACAAAAACACATTTTCTGGCATCCTCCTTGGATTCATTTTATCACCTGTCCCCCACAACCACCTCCTCAACCCCCAAGTCCTGGCAGAAAACAGCAGGACCCACAGTGAGTTAAGGAGAGGGATATATATATATATATATATATATATATATATATTTTTTTTTTTTTTTTTTTTTTTTTTTTTTGAGACAGAGTCTTGCTCTGTCACCAGGCTGGAGTGCAGTGGTGTGATCTCGGCTCACTGCAACCTCCAACTTCCTGGTTCAACTGATTCTCCTGCCTCAGCCTCCTGAGAAGCTGGGATTACAGGCAGGCGCCACCAAGCCCAGCTAATTTTTGTATTTTTAGTATAGATGGGGTTTCACCATGTTAGCCAGGATGGTCTTGATCTCCTGACCTCAGGTGATCCAGCTGCCTCGTCCTCCCGAAGTGTTGGGATTACAGGCGTGAGCCACTGCGCCCGGCCGGACAGGGATACATTTTTAAGACTCACATAGAGTGCTGTTGCCCAGGAAAATGAACACGACTTGTCTAGGGTTAGGATGTCTAGGTTCCCCCTCAGCATGGTGTCTCGCCAGCTCTGTGACCTTGGGCACAAGGTCTTTGGGCTTCCCCACCCCCACTTCTACAAGGAGTTGAAACTGTGCAGTGGCTCTCAATCCTGGCTGCCTATTAGAATTGACTGAGGAAATTTAAAAAATACAAATGATCAGACCCTGTTCCCTAGAGAATCAGATTACATTGACTTTTTTTTTTTTTTAAAGCTTACCAGCTAATTCTTAAAAGCAGTGAGGTTAAGAACTATCCAATCACATGATCTTGGACACTATTCAGCTCAGTTAGTCTAACCTAAGAATGGCCCCATTTAGACCCCAAGGGCCCCCTGGTGAGACCTGCCTTCCATCTCTGCACTCTAAGTCACCTGCACATGCCTAGTGGTCCTGGACTTGAACTTAGGCTCTAGGGTAGCAGCAGAGGCAGTCTTCTGCTGAGGCTAAGAAGCAGAAATGCAAAGTCTGTTGAGAGAGGGGGTGGGTAGGAGCTGTGTGAGGAGGAACAGATTGAAGCTATTAACATTTGATCAGTTTGGTATTGTTCTTCTGGAGACCACAGCTTATGCGGCTGCTTAATAAATGTCTGGTCAGGGTCCAATCCAGAGCCGCCAAATGGGTGTTGCTATGGTTTCCGAGGAGTTTGTTTCCCACACAAGTTACTGCTTCCCACCCCAAACTGTGAAACACCAGAGTCTTCCCTCTGCTCCTTAACTCTGTCCCTTCCTGGAGGAGCCTGTGGTGAGAGAGAACATCTGCCTGGGCCTGGGGGACACACATGGGTCTTGTGTGACTGGCCGTCAGTGGCACCTGCCGTGCCAGCTCCCTGAAGCAGGCCTTGTGCCCTCCCACTCTGTGCAATTTCAGGTGGGCCCAGCGCTCAGCTGGTGTCATCTCAACCTCCCAGGTTTCAGGGTCTCTGCATCTGACCCTGTTGTCCTTGACTGGAGAAGAGGGGTGGTCAGAGGTTACGCTGGCAGGCAGTGTGTTTGTGTGTGTGTGAGTGTGTGCTTGTCAACACGAGCCAGTGTGGGGGTTCTTGCGACTCAACACGTGAAGATAAATGTGTGAATGTGTATGGGTGAGTGTGTGTCGGTGCTTGTGTGTACTTGTCGGTGTGCAGAGTATGGCTCTGTGTTTGTCCGTGTGTATGTTTGAGGATGTATGTGTGGATGGCAAGAAGTGGGAGTAAGCACAGGGCAATGCTGCTGAATCTGAAAATGTATTATGACAGATTTACAATAAATGAACACTTACAAAGTCCAACATACAAACACTCATGTAAATGCCATCCAGCCTAACAGATAAAATGTTACCAAATACAGCTTAAACTTTCCCTGCGTTCTTTCCTGATTGTATCTCCCTTTTCCTCCCAGGGTTAATCCTGTTGTGAATTTGTGAATTTCTCTTTCCCAGAATGATACACTCTGTTTCAATAAGTAAGCTTCTTCCAATGTTGAATCTTTCTGTAAAACATAGTCAATGAAGTGTGAGTATGGTGTGCATGTGCGCAAGCCCATATGTTGGGCGGCTGTGAGTTGTTGGGGAAGATTGGAGAAAAAGAATTTGAAAGTGCTCTCAGCATGCAGTGGCATCTTCTAGATGTGTGACTAAAAGGAAACTTCCTAACCTCTCTGAGCCTGTTTTTCTTCTATAAAATGAATGAGATGAGGATGAAATGATATAAGATGTGTGAAAAGAAATGGCACATAGTTGGAACTCAACCAGCTCTGATTTTTTAAAAAAAATGTATCTATTAAAGAGGAGGCAAGGCCAGCCAACCTTGCAGAAGGAAAACAAACAAATCAGATATACATTATTCAGGGGAGGCTGAGGTGTGCTGGCTTGAGCTGGATCCTTCCCTCCCTCTCTTTTTCTTTTTGATTCCTTAGGACTTTCCTCTATTGGAGCAGTGGTATGTCAGCACAGTGGAAATTCGAATAGGGGCAGTTTTTGTCCCGACAAAGGACTGGACTGTGATGGAAGGTCCCCTGCCTGTTCACTGCTAAATAGAACTTCATGTAAATAAGATCATTTGAGCTGTGGTGGGTTTTGAATACACAACCATCAAGGTAAATGAGCATTCCAAAGAAATCCTGACTCTCAGACAATGCCTGAGTTAAAATGAAACTTGCTTGAAAATTAAAGCCAACGTTCAGGCTTCAGATCATGTGAGGAAATGGGAGGCATTTGCCGGTTCATTCATCCATGCACTCGTTTACCTAGCTGCATCCTGGATTTACAAAGGTGGAAAGGATCATTCTAGCAGGAGAGAGAGAGACAGTGAGGAGTTAAAGATGAGACATTTGCTGCTATCTCGGAAAATATACAGCCTAAGTGGAAATGCACAGCAACACTCCCTTGATTCTGTTCTAACTGTGTCTGCTATGTGCCTCAGACTGGCTAGACACCAGGAGGAACTGAGAAGCTGAAGACATGATGTGCCAACCAGCTAATGTAAAGATAGGATAAGTGTGAATAAAGACAGAGGAGGGTTAGAAGGACACTGCCATTTACTGAGCACTCACTTTGTACCAGGCACTATGTGGGGGTCTGGTGGGTTGTGGGGGTAACATTTAGCCTAAATTAACCATTGCAACAATCGTTGAGTCAGTATTATTATCCCTGTTTTACAGGTGAACAAACTGAGTCTTAGAAGGGTTAAGGTCTTTGACTGGTAAACATCAGCACAGGGAATCAAATCCAAGTGTTTCTGACTTTCCAGCCTAGCACTGGTTTTTGCAAATAATTCTGTGGCAAGAACTATATGACTAGCGTGAGGTAGTTTCCAGTGAATAAGAAAGCAAGAATCTGGCTGGGCGCAGTGGCTCATGCCTGTAATCCCAGCACTTTGGGAGGCCGAGGTGGGCGGATCACAAGGTCAGGAGTTCGAGACCAGCCTGGCCAATATGGTGAAACCCCATCTCTACTAAAAATACAAAAATTAGCTGGGCATGGTGGCACACGCCTGTAGTCCCAGCTACTTGGGAAGCTGAGGCAGAAGAATTGCTGGAACCCAGGAGGCAGAGGTTGCAGTGAGCCAAGATCACACTACTGCACTCCAGCCTGGGGTGACAGAGTGGAACCCCATCCCCCGCACCCCCTCCCCCAAAAAAGAAAGGGAGCAAGAATCTGGTACTGACATGAGTATTGAGAAAATCCAAATCCAACACAAGATAAAATGTTTTGGTTAGCATTTATCTAAGAAAGTTTTGGAAAGCAAGTTGTATATTTGGCTTTGAAGAAGTGGTCCTTTCATTCCAGGAACCTCAGCTTTGTTATTTTCTGAGGCTATGGTTTAAATCACATATTCCTGGTACATTGTGAAGAAGTTTCTTGAGACAAAGGCAAGAGGGAAAAATATGATCTGTCATGGCATAGGAGCTGAAATTCAAGTTTTAAAATCACTTCTAAACAGCTCTGAGCTTCTGTGATTTGCTAGAATCACAGAAAGACTTATGTAGCTCAAGTTGGAGAAAGCATGTCAGGATTGCTAAGGCTGCAAAGAGATTTTTCAATTCCTTTTTAGTTTTTAAAATTATTATTAAATTTTAAAAAAATGAGCCCAAGATGAGCCCCACAGTTTCCTCAGGCAGGATTAGATATGACTTTCAAGTTTTCAAAGTTCAATTCAATTTGAGTTTCCTGTGTCCTAAAAAGTCTTCAATTAAAAGCAAGAAAAAAGTGTATTTTTTTCATCTTCATCAAACTAAAAAATGGCTGAAGGGATTTTATTCAAACTTTTCCCCAAAATTCACCTTTTGCCAAGACCCAGCATGGAAAATTTCAGCGCAAAAGGATCACTCTTTGGCAAGTTCCCTGAGCTAATGAAAACAGAGGGGCATAAAGGGAGTCTGTGTGCAGCTCTAACTATAGTGGTCACTGCAGCTCACATTGTGTGAGAAGAAGGGCCTCATTCAATAACCCCCCTTTTAAGTCTTTTTTATCATCAATATGGATGAGACTTAGATTTGACGTGGTCACCAAACAAAAGGCCCTCACTTTATGAATACAATCTGGGTAATGGCATTATTTCAAGTGGCTTCGCTCAGTTATGACTGGCTTTGGGATAGTTATTGTTGATTCATTCATTCATTCATTCATTCACTCATTCATTGAACAAGTATTTACTGAGTGCCAGCAATGTGTGAGGCACTTTAATACATGTTGGGAATGCTATGGTGGCAGGCATAAGCAAGGCAGTTCCTGCATTCATGGGTTCATGGAGGGAGAAGAAAAACAGATTAAATTACAAACTGTGACAAATTCTATGAGGCAACAGAACGGGGTGCTGAGATAGAGAAAACCGGGTGTTGTGGTGATAGGAGGCCTACATTGTACGGGAGGCTAGTGAAGGTCTCATATGCATTCATTCATCATTTAGCAAACATTTAGTGAGTGGCCGCCATGCTCTGGAGTCTATACTGATCTAGACACCATTTTTGCCTTCAAGGTGCTCCTAGACCAGTGGGAGAACAGGCAGGTAAGTAAAAAGCTCAGATGCTGGGTGACAAGTGCTTTTAAGGCAGGCATGTGCCATATCTAATGTGGAAACAGGAAGGAGATCTAAATATGCTGCGGTTGGTGGTGGTCAAAGAAGGTTTCTCTCAGGGGGAATGATTCAACAGACATTTGTGATAGCTGATGTTTGGCAAGATAGAGGTGAATGAGAACTAGGGCTGCTTTCAAGGAGTCTGAAGTCCAGTCTTGCTTCTGGAGTCACCTCTTTGAGAGTCTGCAGCCTGTGGTGTCTGACCTGCCTCTCCAGTAGTAAGCATGGAACTTGAGTCAAAAGAGGTGCTTAGTAAATAACAGGTCCCTTTCTCTGACATCTCATGGCGCAACTCTTTGGATTTAGTCTAGTGGTGAAGAACTTGGCTACTGCAGTCAGATTGTGTGCGTTCAAATTCCAGCACCCAGCTGTGTTACCTTGGGCAATTTTTCTCTGCACTACAGTTTCCCTACATACAAGGCAGGGATGATAATGATACCTGCAGACTAGGGTAGTTATAAGGACTAAATGAGATCATGCTTATATGATCACTAAAGATATGACTAGCATACATCATCCCAATGTGTTTTTAAGTGCTGCTTGTCACTTTCCACAACCCCCCGCATTCACTCAATCCAACAATTATGGGTTGAGTATTTTCAGTCTTAGGCATTGTGCTGGGTGCTTAGATTCAGAAAAATCTTGCCAGACTCCAGGGGTCTCCATCCCCATAGGTGGTTAAATTCCCAAATCTCCCAAAATGGAAGTTCTTTGCCTCTTCTACCCAGATAAATAGGTATTTGCTATCTCTGGATTAGGGGTGAATGTCTGTTCATTTTTCATCGCACATCTGGTTTTTAGGTGAAAAGCTGCCAGGAGTTTTGAAACATCTTGTTACTTTAGACATCAGAAGGCAGGGAGATTTCCCATTATTAATTGGATGTGAAAACTTCTTTGTGCCCCAGGGCTAGGGCAAAGCTGAGATTTCACAGGTCAGTGAAAGCTCACCATCATTGTTTTTGCTTGGTAATAATTTTATTTAGGGAGGAGGAAGAAGAGAGGGGAGGTGGTTTCCAGAATGATAAAGCAATGTGCCAATGCCATGCAGTTTCGAGAGGCCACTGAGGTGCTAGGGAAAGCATTGCCCATGTGTGGCTCTATCTCCCCAAGCCTCAGTTTCCCTTTGTGTAAGATAAGGATAACAGAACTTCCTGTGTAGTGTGGATTGAGGTTTCAAGGAGAGCATGAATGTGGAAACACATCAGTGCCTTTTGCCTGCTAAATGCTTCTTGTTTATTTCCAGCCCTGCCACATGTTTGCAAATCTTTGCAATGTGCAGTTGGAAGGGAAAGTGGGGATATAGAAGGCAGATTTGATTTGAGAGTTAGTGCACACAGTGGCGGGTCTGAGTTGGGGGCCTGGCTAGAAACGAGTAGCTTTTTTGGTGGCACCTTGTGCGCCTTCTCTTGAGACAGAGGCTCTGTAACCCCCGCCTCGGCATCAAACTTCGCACCACCTTCCCTTTGCCACGGCATCCTTCCTTCTCGTCTCCAGGGAGGCAGGACACAGAACCCAGGCCCAGCCCAGCGAGCCTGAGCCAGACTGCCTCGGGCCGGTCTTGCTCGGCCTCCCTGGGGAATGTGGGAGGCTCAGCCAGGCCTGAGTCGGCCTGGGTCCCGAGGTCAAGATCGGGGTCAGGGTCGGGGTCCGGTCGTACGCGCTAGCACGGCCTGCGGTCGGGCGCGCACAGTTGAGCGCGGGGCCTCCCCGCAGGCTGCGCTGCCGGGCGGCCTCGGGAACTGACCAGGCCGCGTGTGAGCGCCGGGATTCCTGATCCTGCCTTAAATATGCCGGTTATTTTTATCTCCCTACGTCAGGCAGCGAAGGCCATCCCACCGGTGGCCCAGGCGGCTGCTACACAATGTTTCCCTTTAGTCGGGAGGGGAAATGGAGGGAGGCCAGACTTCCTGATCACATGGTGCTGAAGTCAATGAAAAAAAATTAAGGGGGACCCCTCCCTTTTTCTTCAATGCCTGATCCAGATTCCCCCCTCCCCGCTCCCCCGACCCACCCCCTCTGGGCTCCGCGCGTCGGAGGGAAGCGCAGCCTCCCAGGCGGAGGGCCAGCGAGGCAGGAGAGCGCGCGCAAACATAAACACGAGACTGTTGCAGTAATTGGTGGCTCTGAAAACACTGAGGAAATGAGAGGCTTGTACGAAACATCAGCCGACAAGAAACGGGGTGATGTCAGACAGCCTTCCAGGATTAGAAACCCTTAAAAGCTCCGAGCCCGCGGCCGCTGCGGAAAACTCGGCTCTCCGGCTCTCCCGGGTAGGAAGCCGGGATTTCGCTTTTGCCCGACTCCCTCGGGGCACTCGCCGTCTCCTCTCTTCCTCGCTTTCTCGTTTTCTCTCTTCCTCTCTTTCTTTCTTTCTCTTTCTTTCCTTTCTCTCTCTTCTTTCTCTTTGTTTCTTTTCTTCTTTCTTTCCTCTTTTTCTTTTCCTTCCTTCTTTTCTTTTCCTGTCTTTCCTCTTCTCCCTCTTGTCCACCCCCCCACAACTTTTTCTCTTTATGTTTCTCTGGCTGTCACTGTCTCTCTGTCTTCTCCCTGTCTTCTCTCTCTTCTTCTTTTTCTTTTACCTTCTTTATTAAAAAGAAAAGAAGAGGCCACATCAGAAGATTTCCATTTCTAAGGCACCTTGTACTTTTATATCTTTTCCCTCCTTTGAAACACCAAACTGGACCCAACTCCTAAACAACTCCAAAGGGACAAGTAAAACTGGGGTGTCAGTCGCTTGACTTTGTTATAAATTTCTCTTCTTCTCAGTGCCCCTTCCTCACCCCCGTTTTCGGATTAGAAGTTCATATTGCAATAATTCGCCAACATGTTGGAAGGGCTGGAAATAAACAAAAAGCGTTTACCAAGGACAACAGCAGCTCACCCACCCTGAGATGGGGAAAATGCTTGCAAAAATCTGGCAGTTTCAGAAGAGAATATAGATTTCCCAGTAATGTATATCCCAGCCACCCAGCTAATAACACTAGTGGCTATTGCCCCATTTTCTGTTCATAGTATAATTAAGACTAAAAGTGCCTACACGTATGTGTATACACACACACACGCGCGCGCACACACACACACACACACACACACCCTCCCTCCTCCAGGCCACAGGGCAGGGTAGCTAACAGCCAGTGAGCAGGGAGGATCTTGTACCGCATCCAGCAGGAACTTGCGTGTGTCTTAAAGTTGGAGGCCAGTTACTTAGTGACATCTGTTCAGTGACACCAAAAGTGATGTCTGTCAAGGCTTTTTCTCTTCGTGTCTGCCAGGATTAATGAGGCAATGTTTGGAAAGGGCTTGAGCCCCCACCATGAAAGGCACCCAAGACACCTTTTCAAAGAATGATTTATGTCCAGCTTTATCTAAATAGGAACCGAAAAAGCATTTTTCTTGTCTGTAGAGCAGGTGAACTCAGCACCTGACTTCTTGCTCAGGGGCATTTCAGAAGCTTTCAAATCTGCCTTATTAATTGGTCTGATACCTCTTTACCATGAAGGCACTTTTTTTTTTTCTTTCTTCCTGAGACCCCAGAAAAGGTCATATCAAGGCTGAGTTTGTACAACCTCGGAGGAATATGACTGGTTCCAAAGACTTGGTTTCCTTCACTGCTGCTTATGGTGAGAACAATGTCCCCCAACCTGAACCCTCCTCTCCCTCCCCTGCACAATCATAAATCTTGTGGTGATTTAGTTCCCCTCAATGCTTGACACTCCTAAGCTGTAGTAATTTGAGCCAAGCATACTTTCTGGTTTTATCCAGTATACCTGCGGTTATATCACTCACCGAGAAGTGGATCACAGCTCTGTTTTCAAATTCTTTTTTTAAATTTTTTTGAGACAGATTTTCACTCTTGTTGCCCAGGCTGGAGTGCAATGACACGATCTCGGCTTACCACATCCTCCGCCTCCCGGGATCAAGCCATTCTCCTGCCTCAGCCTCCCGAGTGGCTGGGGTTACAGACATGCGTCACTGCACCTGGCCAATTTTGTATTTTTAGTAGAGATGGGATTTCTTCATGTTGGCCAGGCTAGTCTCGAGCTCCCGACCTTAGGTGATCTACCCGCTTCAGCCTCCCAAAGGCGTGGTGCACCGTGCCCGGCCTGTTTTCCACTTCTTATGGGGACATTTTCCATCTCTGATATTTTTCTTGTGCTCTACAATCCCAGTGGGCAGCCTCAGCTCTTCCTAGTCATTTCCTAATGTCCTTGTGTTGAGTAAAAGTGTCTCTACTCCTGCCACTGCTCCACCTAGCCACTTTGGCGTCTCCCTTGCTGTTTTTTTTTTTTCCTTTTGAGACAGAGTCTTGCTCTATCACCCAGGCTGGAATGCAATGGCGCGATCTCCACTCACTGCAGCCTCCACTTTCCAGGTTCAAGTGATTCTCCTGCCTCAGCCTCCTGAGTAGCTGGGATTACAGATGTCTGCCACTATGCCTGGCTAATTTTTGTATTTTTAGTAGAGATGGGATTTCGCCATGTTGGCTAGCCTGGTCTTGAACTCCTGACCTCAATCGATCCACCCGCCTCAGCCTCCCAAAGTGCTGGGATTAGAGGTATGAGCCACTGTGCCTGGCCATCATCATGTGTTTATACCAAACTTCTCCCGGTCCGCTCAGTGAACTCCCCACAGCCCTCTGGGCCCCCCATGCTCTCAGACCTGCCCTCTGCTGGGAATGTTCTTTTCCTCTCTTCACTGCCTAGTGAACTTCTTCCCACTCAAAGCCCAGATACAGTGCTGCTGCTTCTCCAAAGCGTTCCCAAGTTTTTCACCCAGAGCCAGCCTCCTCTGTCTTCCATGCCTTGCTCTTCACTTAGACTCCCATAGTGGTGTATGTTGGACTCCAGTGATCTTTTGACCTGCCTGTCTCCTTCACTGGAAGGGCTCCTTCCAGTGTGGGCTTCTCCACACAGGGACTGGGTCTTGTTTGACTTTGTGTCCTAAGAGTACATAGAGCCCTAACGCATGGAAAGGCTCAGTGAATGTTTGTTGAATGAATAAAAGAATGAATGAAGCCAGGCTTGGTGGCTCACGTCTGTAATCCCCACACTTTGGGAAGCTGAGACGGGCAGATCACCTGAGGTCAGGGGTTCGAGACCAGCCTAGCCAACATAGTGAAACCCTGTCTCTACTAAAAGTACAAAAATTAGCTGGGCGTGGTGGCAGGCTCCTGTAATCCCAGCTACTCAGGAGGCTGAGGCAGGAGAATCACTTGAACCCGGGAGGCGGAGGTGGCAGTGAATTGAGATCGTGCCACTGCACTCCAGCCTGGGTGACAGAGCTAGACTCCATCTCAAAAGAGAAAAAAAAGAATGAATGGACCAAGAACCCATTCTCTAGGGAAATCACAGCCTATCTGACAGGATTATGGAGTGCTCTAGGGCCTTGCACATGTCCCCCAACCCCCAGGCTCCAGAGCTCACTTCTGACTTGATTTAATGAGATATGCAGTGATTTGTGTAACTCTAAGCTCCTTCTCCCTTTGTGTCACTGAATCAGCCTAACATTATTATCCCAACCCACAAGAGGGTGAGGGAGAGGGAGACAGGCCGAAGGAGAAGAGGTGACTAGCAAACGTTTTGTATCCAAGAAGTGGGAGAGCCAGGCTCAGGTCAACTTGGATACAAAGATCCCACACCATCCCCACCCCACCAAACGTATATTCATGAACACACACACACATACAGACACACACACACACACACAAATCTAGCCATTTGGCAGCCCAGTAATATAAGTATTGTTATTATTTCCATTGTATAGATGAGAAAACTGAGACTCAAAGAGGTTAGATACTTGCTCAGCGTAACACAGCTATGTAGGAAAAGCTAAGTAGGAAAAATACATTCTTATTGCCATAACAAGCAACTAGACCAAAGATTTGGAAGCAGAAGAGGTAAAAAGACATGAATCCCAATGATTTGGCTTTATGCCATCTCTATCATTTTAGACAATCTTGATGGTACGAAGATGCTGGAGTCTGGGATTCTTTTTTTCTGAGACAGAGTCTTGCTCTGTCGCCTAGGCTGGAGTGCAGTGGCGTGACCTCAGCTCACTGCAAGCTCTGCCTCTCAGGTTCATGCCATTGTCCTGCCTCAGCCTCCCGAGTAGCTGGGACTACAGGCACCCACCACCATGCCTGGCTAACTTTTTGTATTTTTAGTGGAGAAAGGGTTTCACTGTGTTAGCCAGGATGGTCTCAATCTCCTGACCTCGTGATCCACCCGCCTCAGCCTCCCAAAGTGCTGGGATTACAGGCATGAGCCAGTGAGCCTGGGGAGTCTGGGATTCTTAGAATGGGTGTGGTGGAAACGCTGAGCCATCACTTTATCCAACCTACTTTATCCCCAAGTGGCCAAGTTGGGGCACAGAGTGGGCTAAGTATGAGCCTAGTGTCACACAGTCTGTGAGTGAGGGTCCAACCTACAACCCAGGCAGATCTCACTCCCTCCTAATGTTCCTTCCTCCTACAGAAATGTCTTGGAGCCAGGCAATTATGATTTTGAGATTATTTCCCACTTTCACATTTGACCATGGAGAGAATCAGAAACAAGAACTTTATGACATTCTTTCAGACATCAATGGAAAGGTGAGGTGGGCAGGAACCCTGAGACAAGCCCTGGGGAATGGCAGACATATTGCCTGCACTTAATTCTGGTTGGCAGCAAAGGCAGAGCTAGGTTTGATCTTTGACAGAAATGACATTTCTTGGACAGTTATCTCCCTTGCATTCTTGTTACCCCTGGATGACCCATAGCCGGACATCCTCATCAGGGTCATCTTCTGCCTACATACTGGAACTTAGGGAAATTTGGTAGCTTCATTTGATAGCCAGTTACTAGCTGAATGGGCCTAGCAAGTGATGTAACCTCTCTGAGCCTCCATGTACTCATTTGTAAAATGGGGATGAATGAAGTACTTGCCATGCCTGCTTCACACAATGTTGATATATGTCAGATGGGTCTACATATGTTAGGAGGGCTTTGTGATGTCATGGCCAAATATAAGTTGTTAATGTGACCATTAGTGGCTATGGGCCAGCTATAAGCAGCCAGCTCAAGAGGCCAGCTTCCACAGACAGGGGGTGGGACAGGGTAAGGGCATAGAGGCAGAGGAGAAGGGAAAAAAAGCTATCAGGCTGGTGCAAAAGTAATTGCAGTTTTTGCCATTAAAAGTAAGAGCAAAAATTGCAATTACTTTTGCATCAATTTAATGTATCTACACACTTGTTGAGCACACTCTACCAGGCATCTTCTATTCATGATCTCATTTCAACCACACCATCAATCTATGAAGGAGATATTTGTAGTGTGTTGAATGATGACCTCCGAAAAGTTATATCCATGTTCTAACTCCTGGAACTTATGAATGTGACCTTCTTTGGAAAAAGGGTCTTTGAAGGTGTAATTAAGTTAAGGATCTTGGGATGAGATTATCATGGATTATCTGGTGGGCTCTAAATCCAATTATAGATTTTTTTTTTTTTTTTTTGAGAAGGAGTCTCACTCTGTCGCGCAGGCTGGAGTGCGGTGGCGTGATCTCAGCTCACTGCAAGCTCTGCCTCTCAGGTTCACGCCATTCTCCTGCCTCAGCCTCCTGAGTAGCTGGGACTACAGGCGCCTGCCATCACACCCGGCTAATTTTTTGTATTTTTAGTAGCGACGGGGTTTCACTGTGTTAGCCAGGATGGTCTCGATCTCCTGACCGCGTGATCCACCCACCTCGGCCTCCCGAAGTGCTGGGATTACAGGCGTGAGTCACTATGCCTGGCCCCAATGATAGATGTTTTTATAAGAGACACACAGAGGAGAGAGACACAGGGGAAAGAGATGGCCATGTGCAGATGGTGTTGGAAATTGGAGTTATGCAACTCCAAGTCAAGGAACACCCAGAGCCACTAGAAGAGACGAAGAAGGGTTCTTCCTTATGTATACACTTCAGAGGGAGTGTAGCCCTACTGATATATATACATATATATTGAGACGGAACCTTTCTCTGTCACCCAGGCTAGAGTGCTGTGGTGCAATCTTAGCTCACTGCAACTTCTGCCTCCCACGTTTAAGTGATTCTCATGCCTCAGCCTCCCAAGTAGCTTGGATTACAGGCGTGTGCCACCACACCAGCTAATTTTTTTTGTATTTTTAGTAGAGACAGGGTTTCACCATGTTGTTCAGGCTGGTCTTGAACTTCTGAGCTAGGGTGATCCTCCTGCCTCAGCCTCCCAAATTTCTGGGATTATAGGCACTAGCTTCCGCTCCCAGCCCCAACTGATACTTTGATTTACAGAACTATGAGAGAATACGTTTCTGTTTTAAGCCATGAAGTTTGGGATCATCTGTTATGGCAATCCTAGGAAACTCATGCAGATTATCTTTATCTCCATTTTCCAAATGAGAAAACTGTATCAGAGAGGCTGTTTTTTGCAAAGCCACCTAGCTCATGAGGAACTGTAACTCAGGCTCAGGTTCATCTGATTCCAAAGCCGGTACTCAGATTCTTCAAGTGGACAATGGGAGATTTCAAGGGATGCAGTGGCAGAATGCCTAGGATAAGGAACGTCAGACTGGATGAACAGAAGAAAGCTGGGATTAGCCAGGCATGGGGGCACGTGCCTATGGTCCCAGCTACTCAGGAGGTTGAGTAGGGAGGATTTCTTGAGCCCAGGAGGCGAAGGCTGAAGTGAGCTGAGATGGCACCACTGCACTCTAGCCTGGGTGACTGAGTGAGACCCTGTCTCAAAATAAACAAATAAAATAAAAAAAGAAAGATGGAAAATGAACCTTTCAGTTCTGAAGCAGAGCTTTTAAGGCAGAGAATTTCCTGAGGAGAAATGCCCCTTCCAGTAATCCCACAAAAGGTGGTGAAGAGGGGATTTTGAGGGGAATTTTGGTGGTTGTATTTCAGAGATGGTCCCGAGGCCAGTGGTTTTGGGGAACACTGGTTGGGCAGCTCATCCATGGGGCACCCAGGCAGCAACTTTTCAGCTAAGTCAGCAAGAAGGCTCACACCAGTCTGAGCTTGGAGAAACACAGATTTCTTTCTTCCTTTTTAAAAAAAATTCATCCTTCTCTCTCTCTTTTTTTAAACACAAGCCAGGCTGGGAGGAGCCTCAACAAGGAAGGAAATCAATAGGAAATGCCTTTAGAAAATGAGATTTTTTTGAAAGCATGTCATGTCTTCATTTTTGATGCAAAGTATTGGGCCCTGCAATTTGAAACAGGAAACAGCAGAAAGCAAAGGCAGCCAATGTGAGGACATGCCGAGGTCCCTCCTTTCAGAAGCCAGCTGTAACGACAGGGCTGGCAGCGGTGGATATGGGGCCAAGTCACATGGAGGCCAGTTGAGGAAACATTGGGTGTTGGCCTGGAGAAGAGCAGTCTTGGGCAGGACATGAGAGTTTTCTTTGCACAACTAAAGGGCTGTCATAGGGCAGTGGGAGCAGGTGTGTTCTGAAGGGGTCCAAGGTGAGGAACTAAAACCATTGGTCTGGCTATATCACAGGGAAGCAATAGAAGAAAATAGTTAAAGGCTGTAGAGCCAGGGGCTCAAATCTCAACTTCACCACTGGTTAATATTATTAAATTTTTAGAGACAGGGTCTTGCTGTGTTGTCAGGCTAATCTCAAACTCCTGACCTCAAACAATCATCTGACCTTTGCCCCAGGGATTACAGGCAATCCCAGTGCTGTATTATGGGCATGAGCCACCTCATCTAGCCAACTTCACCACTTATTCACTTGGACATGTTATTTAAGCTCTCTGGGCTTCTGCTTCTTCATCTGTAAAATGGGGCTAACAGTAATACATTTCTCATGGAGTTATTGAGAGGATTAGATATATGTATAGATATAAAATTAAATTTTCCCAGTTCTCTCTATTATAGTCATATGTAACTATCTGATACTTTTTTTTTTTTTTTTTAAACGGAGTCTCGCTCAGTCACCCAGGCTGGAGTGCAGTGGCGCGATCTTGGCTCACTGCAAACTCTGCCTCCTGGGTTCACGTCATTCTCCTGCCTCAGCCTCCTGAGTAGCTGGGACTACAGGCGCCCGCCACCACGCCTGGCTAATTTCTTGTATTTTTTACTAGAGACCGGGTTCCACCATGTTAGCCAGGATGGTCTTGATCTCCTGACCTCATGATCCATCCGCCTCGGCCTCCCAAAATGCTGGGATTACAGGCGTGAGTCACCGCACCTGGCCAGTGCTTTTTTTTTGATAGAGTCTTGCTTTGTCGCCCAGGTTGGAGTGCAGTGGTACAATCTCAGCTCACCACAACCTCCGCCTCTCAGGTTCAAGTGAGTCTTCTGCCTCAGCCTCCCAAGTAGCTGGAATTACAGGCGTGTGCTATCATGCCTGCTAATTTTTGTATTTTTTAGTAAAGACAGGGTTTTGCCATGTTGGGCTGGCTGGTCTTGAACTCCTGACCTCAAGTGATCCAACTGCCTTGGCCTCCCAAAGTGCTGGGATTACAGCTATAGATATATGTCTCAACAACTGTCTTTTGGCTGGGCGTGGTGGCTCACGCCTGTATCCTCACACTTTGGAAGGCAGAGGTGGGAGGATCACTTGAGCCCAGGAGTTGAGACAAGCCTGGACAACTTGACCAAACCCTGTCTCTACCAAAAAAATATACAAAAATTAGCTGGGCATGGTAGCATGCACCTGTAGTCCCAGCTGTTGGGGAGGCTGAGGTGGGAGGATGGCTTAAGAATGGGAGATGGAGGTTTCAGTGAGGTGAGCTGAGATTGTGTCACTGTACTCGAGCATGGGTGACAGAGCCAGGCCCTGTTTCAAAAACAACAACAACAACATCTTTTTCTCTACGTATGACTATATGGATATTTTATTTCTCTGCATATAGTCAGTCACATGTAGAGAGAAAGACAGTTGGGTTCCTCACGCATGGGTTCAACCAAACATGGCTTAAAAAAATTTTTTTTTTTCTTTTGAGATGGAGTCTCGCTCTGTAGCCCAGGCTGGAGTGCAGTGGCGCAATCTCGGCTCACTGCAAGCTCAGCCTCCCGCGTTCATGCCATTCTCCTGCCTCAGCCTCCCAAGTAGCTGGGACTACAGGCACCTGCCACCACGCCCAGCTAATTTTTTGTATTTTTAGTAGAGACGGCGTTTCACCATAAAAATATTTTTAAAAACCATCTTTACTGAACATGTACAGATTCTTTTTTTCTTGTCATTATTCCTAACACAAAATAGTGTAGCAAACATAGTGTAACAACTACTTACATAGCATTTACATTGTATCAGGTATTATAAGTAATCTAGAGATGACTTAAAGTACGTGGAGGGTATGCTTAGCTTATATGGCAAACCAAATTTTATGTCAGGAACTTGAGCATCTGTGGATTTTGGTTTCCTCGAGAGTTTCTGGGACTAATCCCCCATGGTCACCGAGAAATGACTGAACAGCTCTTGGAACAGTACCCTGTAGATGTTAGCTATTTTTAGCTTTTCTTGGAGAAACCAAGGAAGACTTTCTAGAGGACACAGAGCTGGGATTTAAAAGGTGGGTATGGGATACATCCGAGCAGGGGCATGGCTAGGAGGAAGGCTGGCAAGTACAGAGGCGAGGAGAGACCCCTCCTGGTATGTTGGGCTGCTCCATGTAGTGTAGCATCCTGTAGGGAAAGCAATGAGAGATGGGGTTGGAGAAGCTGCCAGGGCCGGTTCATGGAGAGCTGCGCATCTGAGTTAGGAGCTTGGTCCTGTAGATCAGTGCTGCTGAAACTTGAGCATGCATCAGAATTATCTAGAGGGCTCATTAGAACACACACTGTTGGGTCCCACTCTTAGAGATTCTGACCCAGTAGGTCCGGGGTGGGGTTTGAGAATTTGCCTATTGAGCAAATTCCCAGATGACACTGATGATGCTAGTCCAGGGAACATCTGGAAACCATCCCCCTCCACTGCAGGTGGAGAACTTTGATAACTCCTGCTGTAGATCCCATAGGCAATGGGAAGATTGAGCCAGGTTCAAGGGCAGGTCTCAGGAAAAATGTACTCAGTCTTGCTACTGTTGAGGCCACATGAGCAGCCACCTGAGACCAGAAAGGAAGAGTGTCTAGAGGTGGAATAGCTGGGGCTGGCATCTTCTGTCCTCTGAGAACAGCTACAAGCCAATTTTGTTAGTAGACCCGGTGGAAGCAGAACTCAGTAGTCATGCTCCAAGGGCAGGGTGGCAGCTGGGTGCCACTCCAGGCAACTTCACCTTCGGTTTTCTGCTTTCATTAAGGGTAGCCATGGAGAGGGTGACATACTTCCTGGGGATCCCAGGGATAGACAGCTGAAATCCAGACAGCAAAAGGAAACCTCTTAACTGCCGCTCCTCCAGACCCACGGCCCACAGCCTGACACCTACCTGGGTCCCTGTCAGTAACTGTGGTGGCAGCTTCCTGGATTGCTGAGGCGGAGAGGACACCGATCAAGGCTCCATCCCACCCTCTCTCTCTGTCAGTGCTGGGGGAAAAGCAATATTTAGTTAGTTAAACACCCGGCTACGGTTTCATTTGAAAAGCTGGATTTGATTAGGAGACTGCAGGGATTGATTTATGAGGACAGCTGAAAAAAAGAACAAGCGTAAATATGGAGAACTCACCCAAATGATGACTAAGAGAGGACGAATATACAGAGTCCTCACAAGTGGAGACGGAAAGGACTTATTAAGGTTTTTGGTCCCATCTCGGGTTTATATAGTCACAGTTCCTGACGGTATTTTTCAAGATCTCAGCCTAGAACTGTTTTAAGTCAAGGGGTATATTAGGTGTGGAGGTGTCCACTTTTCCTAGGAGATTTTCACCTCTGAAAGAAATAGTTTTTCATATATATATAAAATGGATATATTGTAAATTAATATATTCTATATAATGATATGTAATATATATGACATAAAAATATATATGAAATATATATTTTTTCTTCCTGTAGCAGGCTTGTAAAGGGATATTCACTAGTGCATTGTTTGAAAATGAAAAATTGGAAACAGTCTAAGCTGTCCATCACTGGGGGGATGATTAGATAGTGGATCACTTCCCCAGACTGTGGAATTGTTAAGGGGCAGTTTACAAAGAGTGCTGTAGTTCTGGGTCTGTACATGCAGTGATCTTGGGTGCAGGCGGTAAGATTCAGGAGAACATGTAGGGTTGATCCCTTTAATATAAAAGCAGGCCAGGTGCAGTGGCTCATGCTTGTAATCCCAGCACTTTGGGAGGCTGAAGCGGGTGGATCATCTGAGGTCAGGAGTTTGAGACCGGCCTGGCCAACGTGGCAAAACCCCGTCTCTACTAAAAATACAAAAATTAGCTGGGCATGGTGGCAAACGCCTGTAATCCCAGCTACTCTGGAGACTGAAGTAGGAGAATCGCTTGAACCTGGGAGGTGGAGGCTGCAGTGAGCCAAGATTGTGCCACTGCACTCCAGCCTGTGCAACAGAGTGAGACTCCGTCTCAAAACAAACAAACAAAAAAACAAACAAAAGCACACACACACGCACACACACACACACACACAGAGTCACATATTTCTCCTATGAACAAATAATGGGTATAAACTCTTAGCCGAAGGCTTGGAGGGATGCACATCAGAGTTAGGAGAGTGGTGGGATGGGTGAGTTTCAAGGGAGGTTTCTGCTTTGTATGTAATGTTTGAGTGTTTGCTTTGAGATGGATTGATGTATTACTTTTATAATTAAAAAATGATTAAAAACATAAGCAAATCTTCCCCTGAACTCCTATGGGAAGAATGACGAGAACCGCAGCTCCGGCCCCTCCATACCTTTCCCCAGGACCTCGGCAGTGTCCTTTGCTCTTCAGCCCGTAGGATCTGTCTCTTGTCTTTGGGTCCTACTGGTGCCCACGTGCTCCAGGAGTCCCTCCCCCTGGCCTGCCCTCCAAGACTTAACCTGGCCTTGACCTGAGTGTCACGTCAGTGTCACCCATGTGACTGGCCTCACCTTGTCTCACCTGAGCCCACACAAAGCTACTTTCTGGGGCATCTTCAAGAAAACCCCCAGGGCTCCAGCTCTCCTCTTGGACTGGCTCTTGTAGTTTGGCACGACCCCCTTTTCCTTACCTCCTTGTCTACCTCCCCTCCTTCTTCTCTCTACTGGAGCAGAAGAAGTGGGGGTGAGATCACATAAGGCACACCATCACACAAGGACACCCTCCAAGGTCCCACTGCACTGGGGTCTCTGCACAGCCCCAGCCTACCTCCCTTTTTTCCTTCCCAAGATGTAACCCTTGTCTTACTGGCCCACGGCCTAGAAAGTGATGGGCAGTTGTTACTTCTGCACTGATTCCAGAATCTCATTCCTGGGAGGTCTGGCCTGGTGGTGCCCACAGGTCAATGGTGGGCAAAAGAGAGATCTTCTGGGACACTCATGGGATCATGTTTTTCCACTTCCCTCAGTAATCTAGCCAAAAAGCACACAAGCTGAAAGCGCCTCGCTTTTCTCATTTGTAAGCTGAGAAGACTGGTTTCGGTGGTTTCAGAACTTGCCTCCAGCTCTGACATCCAGTGTTTCCTTGCATGCCTTTGTTGGTGCTCACCTCTCCAGTGTGGCTCTTGGACCATCTATCTCATTCCAGCAGCAACCCTGTGGAGCAGACAGGGCCGCTCACATTTTCCCCATCCTACAGTGTATGAAGACAGCCTGTAAAGACAAGGCTTAGAGATGTCAAAGATGGCCCAAGCTCATTCAGCTGGTATCAAGAGTCCTGGGCAGGAATTTGCACAGAAAGGTCTTCAGAGAGTCTGTTCAGAAGTAAGAGTTTCTCTGGTGGATAAGAGGAAAAGGATCACCCAGGCAAGGAAAGAATTGCATAAAGGAATTGGGGGTGAGAGGACAGGAGCATGGTGATTAGCTCAATGAGGCTGGAGCAACGGAGTATGAAAAGGAATTGGATGGAGAGGTCATTGGGACACCTTTCCGTCTCCTTATAAATAAGTCTACCTCAAATACTTTCTCCTCCAGGAAGCCTTCTGGCAATGGTGTACTGGTAAATGTTAAACAATCATTATCTTTCCAAAAATTAAATAAAATAAAAAGCCTTTATTTATAGTGTTGGCCAATGACCCCCTCCAGTCCAATATCAAGTTAGCAAAGTGAAATTACTGAATGCTTAGGAAAAAATAGACAGTCAGCTCTGGGAAGTAAGTGCCACCTCGAGCACACCACAAGGTTACTAACTCTTCTCTCTGCGCCAAAACGTGGTGGCCTCTGTGCCTTAGCAACTATCACATAGCTGAAATCATCTGTGTGTAGGTCTCTTACATGAGACTATGTGAGTTTTTACAGGTTAGCACCCATGTTTTGATTAAAGGATTTAATGATGATTAAGTGAATTGAATCTATTATTAAAATGTGTGAATATATATATAACATGCTTAGAAGTGCTCATATAAGTAAAAGCTATGCCTACTAGCTGTTACCTTTGTCTCCCAGTAAAGGCCAGAAGCACCAAGATGTCTACTGAAGGGATGAATTAATTCTTAACCTAAATGGGTACCCAGGCTCTGTTTTCCTTATTCTTCTTGTTTTTACAGATTATTTCTTTGCTGAAAATAAATTTTTAAATTTGTTTTTGGTAAAGATTGGGGTCTTGCTATCTTGCCCAGGCTGGTCTCAAACTGTTGGCCTCAAGTGATTTTCCCACCTTGGCTTTCCAAAGTGCTGGGGTTATAAGCTTGAGCCAATAGGCCTGGCCTGTCCAAAATAATTTAGAATTCTATGCAGGTTTTTGTTTCATGGTGAAAACTCTCTCACCAAATTCTTTTGGACAACAAGGGCCCTCCCAATCCATTCTGTCAACACTGGCACAGTCATGGTGGGGTGAATTGGATTTGGATTCTGATGGAGGCTTCTCACTTTTTTTAGCTGGGCATCTGAGTGCTGTACCTCTCTGAGCCAAGTTTCATTATCGGAAAAAGGAAGACATGCCATCAGCTTCCATAGGGTTAATGAGACCAGTAAACAAGTTTTGGAGCTGCACCGGTTGTCCTGTTTGTTTCACATCCCCATCCCCATGTTCTACCCTTCCCTGCCCTTCTCCGTTGGTGCCTGGAAGTCGACTGCAACAGCACTCCTTGGCCTCAGCCGTCCCCTGGAACTTAGCTAGTGGGAATAGCGACAGAAGATTGGGGGCATGTGGGAGGAGAAAGAGGCTCCCTTCTGGCCAGGCGCGGTGGCTCACGCCTGTAATCCCAGCACTTTGGGAGGCCGATGCGGGTGGATCACGAGGTCAGGAGATCGAGACCATCCTGACTAACACGGTGAAACCCTGTCTCTACTAAAAATACAAAAAATTAGCCAGGCGTAGTGGCACGTGCCTGTAGTCCCAGCTACTCGGGAGGCTGAGGCAGGAGAATCACTTGAACCTGGGAGCTGGAGGTTGCGGTGAGCCGAGATCGCACCATTGCATGCCAGCCAGGGCAACAGAGCGAGACGCCATCTCAACAAAAAAAAAAAAAAAAAAAAAAAAAAAAGTCTCCCCTTTGCTTCAGCTTGGTCTGACCAATGATACATCACACATCACAGCTTCCACGATCCAGCTCCAGCTCCCAGTGGTGGCCGCCAATCTCCTTGGGCTCCAGCTCTTAGCCAGGCACAGGGTTGAGGAGGAATTAGGTCTTCAGCCTTCTTAGTCCCAGAGTGTCTCAAAATACATTGTTATTCCATGCAATCCTACCCAGACCTTGACAAATAGTCCCTTTAATATAATTTATTTTAAGTATCCCAGACCAGTATGTCATCTGCTTTCTGCCAGTACCTGGACAATATCAACTCTGGTGTCTGGGCATGTAAGAAAGGCTTAATAATAATAACGTGAGCAACCACCCTTTATTCAGGATTTAGCTTGGGCATTATGGCCAATCATTTTTCTGTTTTAGTTTTTTTAAGAACCATTATATCATTGAATCTTCACAAAGGCGCTATATGGGAGATATTAATTATTATACCCATTTTGCAGATGAGAAAAGTAAAGCTTTAAGGTGTTAGTGATTAGCTAAGTCATCCAGTTAGTATGCAGGGGAATCAGGATTCAAATTAGTTAATGTTAATAATACTGTTATTTGGCGAAGAGGGACCAAGTCTTAGACTCTGACTCTCACTGCAGTCTTGTACCCAGAGGTGCTCGGTAGACACTCGCTGGGGGATGGAGGCTTGTAGTTCAGACCCCTAAGTTTCTGCCTCATCTGTGTTTTCCAGGAGTTCTCCCTCTGGCTTCAGGGCCACACGTGCCTCTATAGACCCTTGCTTCTTGTTCAGAGAGTGTCTGGGCCGCTGTGTTCCCAAACAAGCCCCGGGGATGGAGTTTTTCTTTCATTACTTCTTGCCCATATTTCTACACGCTCTGAGCTGCCAATGCAGCCTCCTTGTTCCTCCACCCTCCTGGTCACTCATGCCCACTGGTGTTTACAATACGCCTCCAGCATCTGTGGACTTCATTAGAGCCTGTGCTACACCCTCTTCCTGCTCATCGGTGCAGACTGCATGAGGCCAGACTGAACACAGCTCCCCAGGGTGCCTGCCAGACACTTCCACCAGCCCTGCCAGATTCCCTTCTCTGGGGACAGCGAGCCAACCTCTAATCCAGGTGTCTCTGCAGGATAAACATTCCCCATGGGGCACCAAAGCCATACTCTGTTCTAGCCTGTGCTATAGTTAGCACTATTTGGGGAGTGACTTAGAGCATTAGTTTTGGAGTCAGGAAGACCTGCCACTTAGTAGCACTGTGATCTTGGTTCAGTAGCCTAACTTCTCTGACCCTTGTGTTCCTAGTCTGGAAAACTGAAGATCAGTAGTAGAGTTGAGAAGTGGGATTGTTCCATGGAAAGCACCTGGCTCATCTTAGGTACAGAATTCATTCTCTCCTCCTCCTAAAGACCGCTTTGTGGATACTAACGAGCAAGAAATAGAGTACATTTGTCATTTATTTGCTTATTTTTGAAGTGCTCTTGACTAGGTGTTGATATATTATCAGAGATTATAAACACAATTATCCCCATTTTATAAACATTTCAAGTTCAGAGAGCTTAAGTTAATTTGCTTATATTCACCCAAATAACAGGTTGGGTTTACCATTGACCCTAATTTAAACTGACTCTCTATTTTTAATTATCTCTTGTCATTTTTTTTCAGAAATGAAAAGAAACAAGCAAGTGATATTAGCCTAAATGAAACTGCCTGTATTTCTTGTAAAAAGATAGTCCCCTTTGCTCTCCACACTTTTTTTTGTTGTTTGTTTTTTGAGACAGAGCCTTGCTCTGTTGCCCAGGCTGGAGTGCAGTGGTACGGTCTTGGCTCACTGCAACCTCCACCTCCTGGGTTCCAGTGATTCTTGTGCCTCAGCCTCCCCAGTGGCTGGGATTACAGGCATGCACTACCATGCCCAGCTAGTTTTTATATTTTTAGTAGAGATTGGGTTTCGCCATGTTAGCCAGGCTGGTCTCGAACTCCTGGCCTCAAGTGATCTGCCTGCCTCAGCCTCTCAAAGTGCTGGGATTACAGACATGAGCCACCGCACCTGGCCTATTTTTCTTTATCCAGATATTCTCTCATGAAAGTAGTTGTCGTTTGTGACTCCATAATCTCATTATCTAGTTTTCTCTGCTCCTTGGATGAGCTGAACTTTCCAAGCCCTTTTTGAGATATTGCCTTTCAAGGATGAAATGCAGGAAAGTCATACTCTCAGTGGACTGACATGGGAGTGTTTATTCCATAGGAATCAAGTCAGGACTTGGGTTGGGGCTAAAGTTGGGGATGGTCTGGATGACAGAATGAATTTGACGTCATTGTCATAGTTATGCATTTTCTCCTTATTAAGCTCAGAAGTTGAGGCATGTTTAAGAGTTTCTTTCTTCTTATATCATTGTTTTATTTGAGAATTAAAATAGGGCTGTGAGCTTTCACTCACCACCATATTTATGAGCTCCCTGCTGGGTCTCACTGATCTCTGAAACTCGTATGGCCCCTTCTACAGTGCTTTGCATACAATGGCGGACAAACTTGAATGAACGAACATTTATTGAGCACTCTATTGTTCTCTATATTATTCTGTTTGCTTGCATGGATAGCGGTGGACACTGGATCTGAACCTGGTTGGACCTTCCGGCTCTACATGTAGTGCTTTCCTCACACTTCAGCTGTCCGTCAATATCTCTATCAATGATGGTTGTTGAGCAAGATTTGTCTTTTCTTTTAAAGACTGCCAGTGATGTCATATATGGTGTTGGGGGAAGGAGGGTGCATAAGAAATATATAGAGAGGGCTGGGCGCGGTGGCTCACACCTGTAATCCCAACACTTTGGGAGGACAAGGTGGGTGGATCATGAGGTCAGGAGATTGAGACCATCCTGGCCAACATGGTGAAACCCTGTCCTCTACTAAAAATACAAAAATTAGCCAGGCGTGGTGGCATGCACCTGCAGTCCCAGCTACTCAGGAGGCTGAGGCAGGAGAATCACTTGAACCCCGGAGGCAGAGGTTGTGCCACTGTACTCCAGCCTGGGCAACAGAGTGAGATTCCATCTCAAAAAAAAGTATATATATATATACACAGATATATATACACACACACGAGAGCGAGAGAGAAGGGCAATTTTGGAAGGAGGGTGAATGAGGCAGGCGTGATCCCTCTTCACAGACAGGATTATAACGAGCCTCAGCTGACTGGGTAGTTACCTCGGCATGTGAGAGTAAAGAGGTTCAAAGAAACCAATGTGTTATCATGGGAACTGCCCCAGTTTTATAATCTTCATTTTTTAAAAGCCTGGAAATGAACAAGTGGAGAGCAGGGAAAAAATTCAGTGAATGGGAAGTAATGCAGTCTAATAATTTAAATACAAGTTTTGAAGTGGGAAATCAGAGAGTGGAGAAATATTTTGAGGGGAATTTGAGCTGCTCAAATTGCTTTTCCTGGTTAAGAAATAATTGGCTGCGGGTAAGGAAAAGAATTACGGTTCTGTATCTGGAAAAGATGCCTTGAGGTTAGTGCTTCTTGGCCAAAAAGATATCAACCAAGGAGCATCTCAAGGAGAGGCGGAACAGTCCTCTGTGCAGGATGGCCATTTGTCTGAGCAGGAGATGCCTGACAGAGCTCCTGGAAGGAGATAGGACCTGAGGTGAAATTGTTGATGGAATTAGTCAGATTGCAAAAATGGTCACAAATTATTCCCCACCCTGTATGTATATCCCTGTGCGATGTAACAGCAATTCCTCTCATCAGGAGGTGGCATCTATTTCTCCAGCCCTACCATCTTGCCTTGGCCATGATTCCAACATGTGACTTATTTGGTCAGTAAGAGAGTAGCAAATGTGATGCAGTCAGAGGCTTGAAAAATGCTTCAGGTTGAGGATTGCCTTCTCCTGGTGCCCTTGGTTACACTGCAACCAGCAGCACTTGAATAAGCCCTGGGCAGCCTGCTGGATGACAAGAGACATATAGCCCAGTTGCTTCCATCACCCTGCTGAAAGTCAGCCAGATGTCTGAGGCTGTTGATGGCCAGCAGATCTCAGGTAAATGAGGGGGCCCAGTTGATTCCACATGGAATACATGAGCTGTCACAGCTGATCACTACTCAAACTGTTGACTCTCAGAATCATACACAAATAAGCAGTTGTTGTGTTGAACTGCTAAGTTTTGGGATTATTTGTTATACAGCAAAAACTAACTGATGCAAAGTATATGCAACAGATGGCAAGCAGCAAGTAGGGAAAGAAAAATGCACTTGACATAGGTGTAGATCAGGGGTTGGCAAACTATTGCCCGTGAGCCAAATACAGCCCACCACCTCCTACGAAGTCATCCTGAAAGTCAAATTATATAAAACAGTGCATAAAAATATATATAGAGAGAAGGGTAATTTCGGTGTTAAAGATTATTCACATTTAACATTTTTATAAACATTCTCCAATTGCCTTCCAGAAGCTCTGTTTTGACTTATACTCTTACCAATAATGGATTAGAGAAAATAGACACTATTGATGTGTAACATAGATCATTTCATTTCCCAGAACATAGAGGATGCAACTAGAGGAATGGACATAAATTTATCTTGCAAGGAGGAACTGGGTTAACCTTGGGAGAAACTGACCATGTCATTTTAGAGTTCCTGATAGTCTAAGGGAACAGTGAAGGTGCTGTTTGGAATACTCAGTTTCTACATAGGTCTTCAAAGGCTGAAAACATAAGCCCAATCTAGGCTGATGAGATGTCAATAGAGATTAATGTCAATTTCTGCATCTGGGCTCAAGTAAACAATAGCATTAACACATGGTGGGAACCCAGTGACTTCAACTCCACCCAGGTGTGAAAAAGACCAGGGAGCTCAATAAGAATCAGCAGTGGGGTGTGCCTCCACCAATGCTAGTCACACTATTGGCTGCTTGGTGAGTGCCTTCTTCTACTCTGGGCTGCTGAGACCATATCCACATCACTGGGTTCCATTCTGGCTACTGTACTCTAAGGGGGTGAAAATTACCTGGGTGGGAGTAGGTGCTTTTGAAGAGAGAATGTAGGATGCTGAAGGACTCCAGTTCATTTCATTTGAAGAAATTTTGAATGTGCCAGGAAGCCTTAAGTTAGAGAAGACTCAGAAGGGATGTGAAAAGCATTTTTCAGTATTTGTGTTTTACAGTAAAAATATCTTTGTTATTTTTTAAATTATAAAATTATAGATAATACAAAAAGTGAACACAACTAAAAAAAAGGTAAAGAAGAGGCTGGGCTCTGTGGCTCACGCCTGTAATCACAGCACCTTGGGAGGCCGAGGGGGGCAGATCACAAGGTCAGGAACTCGAGACCAGTCTGACCAACATGGTGAAACCTAGTCTCTACTAAAAATACAAAAATTAGCTGGACATGGTGGTGCACGCCTATAGTCCCAGCTACTCGGGAGGTTGAGGCAGGGGAATTGCTTGAACCTGAGAGGCGGAGGTTGCAGTGAACCAATATTGTACCACTGCACTCCAGCCTGGGTGACAGAGTGAGACTCCATCTCAAAAAAAAAAAAAAAAAAAAAAAAGTAAAGAAGAAAAAACAATTATCCTGAATGGTATTATACAAGAGGAATATTACTGATATCTTGATGAACATTGCTCTAGACAGCACACTGCAAATACATGCACACACAATATACATATAATTTTACATAAAAGGTGATATGGTTTGGTGGTGTCCCCACCCAAATGCCATCTTGAATTGTAACTCCCACAATTCCCACAAGTTGTGGGAGGAACCAGATGGGAGGTGATTGAATTATGGGGGCAGATCTTTCCTGCACTGTTCTTATGATAATGAATGAGTCTCATGAGACCTGATGGTTTTAAAAATGGGAGTTTCCTTGCACAAGCTCTCTCTTTGCCTGCTGCCATCCATGTAAGATGTGACTTGCTCCTCCTTGCCTTCTGCTATGATTGTGAGGCCCTCCAGCCATGTAGAACTGTTAAGTCCATTAAACCTCTTTCTTTTATAAATTGTCCAGTCTTGGTATGTCTTTATCAGCAGTGTGAAAGCAGACAAATACAGAAGGTGTAATATTAATTTTTTAATCACTCAACACTATGTAATGGACATATTTCTGTGTCAACTAGGTCATCACATTTAATAGCTATTTAGAATTTCATTGCATGTTTTGACCATAATTTATATAACCAATTTCCTATTAATAGAAGTTTAACTGTTGGGTGGCTCCCGCCTGTAATCCCAGCATGTTGGGAGGCTGAGGCAGGTGGATCACCTGAGGTCAGGAGTTCGAGACCAGCCTGGCCAGCATGGCGAAACCTCATCTCTACTAAAAATGCAGTTGTGGTGGCTCACATCTGTAATCCTAGCTACACGGGAGGCTGAGGCAGGAGAATTGTTTGAACTTGGGAGGCGGAGGCAGCAGTGAGCCAAGATTGCGCCACTGCACTCCAGCCTGGGCAACAGAGTGAGACTCCAATCCCCACCCCCACCCTCCCAAAAAAGAAATTTAACTGTTGAATATTTTTGCTATTACAAACGAACAATTAGATCAATATCCTTAACTCATATCATTGTTCATTTGGCTAGTTATCTTAGGATAAATTCCTAGGAGTAAAACTTCTGGATTTAATAGTTACACAATTACAATTTTGATATTATTAAACGTCCTTCAGAAAGATTAAATCAATTTACACACTGTGATGATCTTGTTTTATTTATATTTTTATAGTACCTTGGTGCATTTGAATATTCTTTTTGTTTTTTTTTTTTTTGACAGAGTCTTGCCCTGTCGCCCAGGCTGGAGTACAGTGGTGTGATCTTGGCTCACTGTAGCCTGTGCCTCCCAGGTTCCAACAAGTTTCCTGCCTCAGCCTCCTGGGTAGCTGAGATTACAGGCGCAAGCCACCACGCCCAGCTAATTTTTGTATTTTTAGTAGAGATGTGGTTTCACCATGTTGGTCAGGCTGGTCTCGAACTCCTGACCTCAGGTGACCTGCCTGCCTTGGCCTCCCAAAATGTTGGGATTAAAGGCGTGAGCCACTGCACACCAGCCTGAATATTCTTTCATATGTTTAGTACCATTGTATTTCTTATTTATTTATTTATTTATTGAGACAGAGTCTCACTCTGTTGTCCAGGCTGGAGTTCAAGGGCAGGATGTCAGGTCACTGCAACCTCTGCCTCCCAGGTTCAAGCGATTCTCCTGCCTCAGCCTCCCCAGTAGCTGGGATTACAGGCATCTGCCACAATGCCTGTCTAATTTTTATATTTTTAGTAGAGATGGGGTTTCACCTTGTTGGCCAGGCTGGTTTTGAACTCCTGACCTCAAATGTCCCGCCCACCTCGGCCTCCGAAAGTGTGGGAGTTACAGGCATGAGCCACCATGATCGACCTTCCATTGTATTTCTTAATTTATGAATTTCCAGTTAATACTTTTTGACCATTTTTCTGTTGAATAAATTTGTGTAACTTTTTTGTAAGTGTAATGACATTTTATCTCTTATATATGTTACACATACATTTTTCCCCCAGTGTGTCAATTAAACTTCTTCACGGTCATTTTCTTGTTTGTTTTGGTTAATCGTTTTTGCTTATTAAAGTTTTCAATTTTTACATAATAATTCTATTCATTTCTTTCATCCTTCATTATATGTAATGGTTGTCATATGGAAGAGGATTAGACATTTATGAAGAAGACAGAATCAGCCTGATGGGGGAAAGTTGCAGCATGGCAGATTTTTACTAAAATAACAAACAACTTTCTCCCAATTAAGACTGTGAGATATGGAATGCGCTGTCTCGCAGGTAGTGAGATCTCCATAATTAGGGGCTGTTAAGCATGAATTGCATGACCACCCGACAGTGATGCTGTACGGGATGAGGCCATATGGCCTCTGGCATCCTTAATTATTTACAAGGCAGATTTTTGATGGAATGCCAATAATGTAATTCTAATTGTTTTTCCCAGAGAACTTTTTTCAAAACTGCAGCACCATGCAAAATTTGGGGTTTCCAAGAGCAACTGGACCAAAGTTGATGTGGCAGATCAGGCAGCACTAAATGAAAATAGCTCAGAACCACTGAAAATTATAAGAAAGCGTACCAGGACATTGTTAGTGGTCATATGCTTGTCATTCATGAGTTTTACTTTCATCAACATGCATCACCTTCCAGCCACAGAAATTTCCACTGAACCATCCAAAGCTCATAGGAGCTGACCTCTCATAACAGGGAATGCAGGTGGATGTAGGCAAAACTGACTTCCTAGCATAGGTCAGTTTTGGGCATGGTCAAGTCTTTTGAGAATAGCAGAGCAAGGTGGTGCCAGGCATGAGTACAGAAGCAATCTAGTATAATACTGCTATTGTAAAATTGGTAGAGCTGAATTACATAAAGGAGAGGAAAGTTCTCACTAAATAAGTCTCAGAATAGGATAAGGCTCTATGAGTCTTAATCCATCTGACTATATAGTTATTCCCTTTTTGACCTTGGGTTACTGCTGCTTGATAGGCAGAATTGGAGAAAATAGGGTCAAACTTAGACCTGCAAGAATGCTTTTACTTTCTATGAATATAAAGTAATTGAATGAATAATTACATAATTGAATGAATTATTACATTCATTCAGTAACATATAATGAAACACTATGAGGTGCAAAGCATTGGGAATTCAGCAATGAACAGGAAAGATAGCAGTTCACAGCCTAGAGGGGAAGTCACCTTTAAACAATTAATGACATCATAGGTTGTGAAAGGTACAAGGTGCTCGGGTCGTTCACAGCCATGGCATTGAAACCTGTCCAGGATATCAGAAAAGGCCTTCTGGCAAGACTAAAATTAAAGCACAGATTTAAAGAAGGAGGAAGAGGTGCTGCCCATGAGAAGGGAGGACAGGAGGAGAGAATAAAATATGGGGCTGCACAAGCATTTCAGGGGAATAAAAACACCTGTAAAAATCCAAAGCCAGAGAGAAATTTAGATTCACACCTCTCTGGAGTGGTATTAGGCTATTTCTGATGCATGTGATGTAGCAGCAAGAACCAAAATTTAAAATGAGAGTTTGGCTGGAGTCTGGCTCCCAGCCTTGCTAGTTCCTGAGCATATGACCTTGGCAAATAACATAATCTGTCTTCAAATAACATAATCTGTCTTGACCTCAAGCTTCTCATCTGTCAAATGGCGATAATAGCACCTGCTCCACAGGTTGCTGTGAGAATGGGATTAGCTAATAGATACAAAATTTTGGTCAGTGTGGGGCTAGGTTTTAAATAAGCCTTATTGAAGCTGTCAGTGACCAAAATCTATTCTTTTTACCTAGGCCAAATCTTTCTTGCTGTCTGTGAATATACATCAACTGGATCGGTTCAACAGAGTTTTACTCAGTTTCTACTTTGGGCTATTGTAGATTCAGGCACTGTGAGAATATGAAAGAAGTGTGCCACAGGGATCGAAAAGTAGAAGTTAGTTTGGAAGAGAAGGTTAGTTTAAAGAGGTGTTTGTCTCTTAGTGTTTTTTTTTTTTTTTTTTTTTGAGACGGAGTCTTGCTCTGTCGCCCAGGCTGGAGTGCAGTGGTGCGATCTCGGCTCACTGAAACCGCCCCCTCCCAGGTTCAAGTGATTCTCCTGCCTCAGCCTCCTGAGTAGCTGGGATTACAGGCACCTGCCACCAAGCCCAGATAATTTTTGTGTTCTTAGTAGAGACAGGGTTGCACCATGTTGGCCAGTCTGGTCTTGAACTCCTGACCTCAGGTGATCCACCTGCCTCGGTCTCCCGAAGTGTTGGGATTACAGGCGTGAGCCACCGCGCCCAGCCTATCTCTTATTTTGTATGTATATCTTCAACTCCATCTGGTCTATGAGCTCTCGCAGGAAAAGATCTATAAAATAGGTCCTCTCTTTAATCCCAGTAAGATTCCCAAGTGTCTGATTTAGAGTAAGTGCTCAGCAAATCCCAGTTAAATAGAACCAATGAAAGTTTGGGAACTTACAGCAGATTTTAAATGGTAGTAAACATATACATAGATTAGAACGGTTATCAGAAGGAAAACCTGTGTAAATCAGGGAAGGTTTATAGGGGTAAGGTTGGAAGGCTCAGCTTTTGTAGATGCTGTCAAAGAACTTTCAAAGTGGTTGTACCTATTTATTTTTCTCCCAGCAATGTATGAGAAATGAATATAGAGGATACTTTCAGCCTTTTTAATTTTAGCAATTCTGGCAGGAGAGGAGAGATATTCTATCATGGTTTTATTTTGCATTTTCTTGGTGACTAATGATTTTGAGCGTCATTCCATATGATTGTTAGCCATTTGAATATCCTTTTTGTAAAGTGTCTGTTCAAGTCTTTTGCTCACTTTCAAAAATTATATTGACTATTTTTATATATTATGAATGCAAGACCTTTGTTGGATTTATTGACTGTGAATCTCTTCTCCGAGTATGTGACTCAACCATTTACTGTTCATGATCTCTTTCTATGGAAGAAGTTCTCAATTTTAATAAAAAACAGTATGTCAATTTTTTAAGGGTTAGTTCTTTTTGTGTACTATTAAAGAAATCCTTACCTAATCCAAGATGATAAAGATATATTCCTATTTTTGTTTTAGTTTTATTTTAGGTTTGGGGGTACATTTGAAGGTTAGTTAATGTAGGTAAACTCATGTCATGGGGGTTTATTTTACAGATTACTTCGTCACCCAGGAATTAAGCCCCCAAAATATGGGATGCTTCACAAATTTGCATGTCATCCTTGCAAAGGGGCCATGCTAATCTTCTCTGTATTGTTCTTATTTTAATATATGTGCTGCTGGAGCAAGCACAAACATTTTTTAATGAAATCTTTTTTCCTCAATCAAAAAGAAATGCATGCTTATGGTTTAAAAAATTCAAAGAGTCTGAAGGATAATAAAATGACAACTAAATCTTCTAATTGTCATGGCCAAGTTCTCCCCAAAAGCAACCACTATTAACACTTTTTTTATACAGGCTTATAGATATTTTCTATATATATATTTATAAAAATATGTGTATGAATATTCCTTTTACTCATTCACCAAATGGTACATATTAATAAGGCTGTCCTGTACATTACTATTTTTGTTCAACAGTGTATCTCAGTGATCTTTCCCTATTGACCCCTTTGAAATGACCTCACTCCTTTTGAGGGCTTGCAGATAATTGTTTTGTATACAAGCTTTATAATTTAAAGCTACTGACCCCTCCTAAAGGGATCAGTTAGGTTGTGTTTAGTCTTTTCTTATGACAAACAGTGCTGCAATAAACATCCTTGTGCATAGGACTTTGTGTGAGCAATGAAATGACTTGTTCCAAGGGTATGGATGTTTATAATTCTGTTAACTCTGGCCAAATTATCAGAAAGGTTATATTGGCTTATACATAATCCAGCAGCATGTGAGGGTGCCTTTCCTTTCTCTGGAGGGGTAGATTTTTTTTTTTTTTTTTTTTTGAGATGGAGTTTTGCTTTTGCTGCCTAGGCTGGAGTACAGTGGCATGATCTCAGCTCACTGCAACCTCCGCCTCCTGGGTTCAAGCAAGTCTCCTGCCTCAGTCTCCTGAGTAGCTGGGATTGCAGGTGCCCGCCACCACACCTGGCTAATTTTTTTTTTGTATTTTTAGTAGAGATGGGGTTTCACCATGTTGGTCAGGCTGGTCTTGAACTCCTGACCTGAGGTGATCCACCCACCTCAGCCTCCCAAAGTGCTGGGATTACAGCTGTGAGCCACCGCACCCGGCTGGATTTAAATAAGAAGAGCAATGAAGAGAACACTTTTCATAGAAGGAACAGCATAAACAAAGGCTTAGAGTGGAGTTTTCCAACCTCGGCACTATTGAGTGTTTTGGCTGAATAATTCATTGTTGTAAGGACTGTCCTGGACATTATAGGACGTTTAGTGGTATCCCTGGCCTCTACCTACTAATGCCAGTAACAAGCCGCCCTCTCTGCCCCTTAGGTGTGACAACATAAAATGTCTCCAGATGCTGCCAAATGTTTTGTGGGGGACAAAATTGCACTGGGTTGAGAATCATGACTTAGAGGTTGGGATGTTCAGGGGTCAGGCTATGGGGGGATTTGTGTGTGTGTGTGTGTGTGTGTGTGTGTGTGTGTGTGTCTATACAAGTGCACAGTGAGCACAGGGTAAAATCGAGAAGGCTGGTGGGGTGTTAACCCTAGAAAGCTTCAGAGTTAGTCTGAGGAGAGATGTATTTCTTCTCTTGCTTTCCTCTCCTTTCATAAAAACCCACATTGCGGAAACCCATCCCCCCTTTTTTTTTTGGTGAGGAGAGAAAGGCACACACTAACTCTTCGCCCTCTTCGTTATTACTGAGCAACCCAGGGCAGGAGCTTTAAGTGCATACAGGTTGTTCATGATCTTTAGTATCATTGTAATCTCACAACAACACATGGGGGTCCTGATCAGCATGCGAAAGGCTGGTCTACAGATGGGGAAATAGAGGCTCAGGGAGAGAAGTTGAAGCCATTGTCCTTTCCGGCCCTTGTGTGGCTGCACGTCTGCACAGCTCTGCTCTGAGAGGCTTGAGCAGCCGGCTTTGCTGCTGCCATCACTGAAAGCCCAGTATAAAGTCATTTGGATGATTTTAGTCGTTATTTCCATCATCTGTTGAACCTCAGAATAGGCTTTATTTCATTATTCTTTCTCTCCTCACGATTTGGTTTATTTTTGGAAGTGAAATCAATGGATTGTCTTTTGCTTTCTTTCAGAAACCTCTTTGCTGCGTTTCTAACCACACCCAGGAGTAGGCATGTGGTAGATGCTCATGGAATGTATGACAGCCCCTCTCTGGCTCAATTTCCTAATGGGCCAGATGACAGCTACGCTCCCGCACTGTGCAGGTCTCAATGTGTTATTATTAAGTTCACTGCTTGGCAGAGATAACGTGTTAACTCATAGTAATAAATAACTATGAATATGTGACTTCAGCTTCTAATAAAGTACCTAGTCCATAGTAGGAGCTCAGTAAATGTTTGTTGAATGATGAAGTATATAATCACACAGTTATCTGGGAGTAGTACCACCCAGGCAAGTGGAGCACCTGCCTTAGGTCCTGGGCCTCAGGTGTCTTGTACTTTATTTATTTATTTAATTTTTTTTCTTGAGACAGAGTCTTGCTCTGTCACCCAGGCTGGAGTGCAGTGGCACGATCTCGGCTCACTGCAACTTCTGACTCCTGGGTTTGAGTGATTCTCGTGCCTCAGCCTCCCGTGTAGCTGGGATTACAGGCGTGTGCCACCATACCTGGCTAATTTTTGTATTTTTAGTAGATACGGGGTTTCATCATGTTGACCAGGCTGGTCTTGAAGGGGTCTTGTACTGTAGAATGTTGTCCTTAACATCTTCTAAGCCCTTCCAGTGACCAAGACTGGCCAAGGCCAGTAGTGCCAACCAGACAGGGTGCTCTAGGCCCAATCTCCACCATGTCAGCCCCTGTCCCTGTTTTCTCTCCTTTGGAATACTCTTCAACTCGCTTCTTAGTACAGGGGGTCGACCAGATGCCCTAAGAGACCTCTAAGGTTTACGCCTATGAGATTGTCTCAGGGACCCCTGACCAGGCCCAATTCCGAAAGGGCTACTGGGAAAAAGGATCTTTACTTCCAGCCAGAGAGTATTTCTTTTGCAGTATCACATGAAGTTGGGTGATCAGAATGCTGCTTAAACATTGATTTTAGGTAACTCAAAGTGTTTATATATACAGGGACCCCAAAGAAAACATTTGCATAGGACTTCACATGCCTTAGGGCTAACCATGTCTAATAGATCATCATTCATTCATTCAGGCAGTCATTCAATGAATTCATGCCTTCAACTGACCCCTCAATTAACTAGTGTAGGCCCTATGATAAGTGCTATGCTATTATTATTATTATTGTTAGCAGAGTGAACACATGCATCGGACCCCAGGCAAAGAAGTGGAGAACCCAGCCAGTGTGTGAGTTGGTTAGCAACATACAGTAGATCATTCCCACAGAGGACATAACATCGGAACTTAGGTCTTAAAGAATGGCCAGAATTTTTCCAGGAGGGACATGTCATGTGTAGGGAGGAGAAAATAATTCTATGGGTCTAAAGGCTGCAGTGAGGGCTGGGAAGAGATGGTACATGAGCTGGAAAGACAGATGTGGCCACAACATGAAGGGCCTGTCGTCAGGCTGAGGTTTCTGCACATCTTTTCTGAAGACATTGGAGAGCAATTAAATGTTTTTTAGCCAGAAGGGAGATGGTTAGATATCTAGATTAGAAAGTTCATCCCAAGGGCTGGGTGTGGTGACTCACGCCTGTAATCCCAGCAATTTGGGAGGCCGAGGCAGGCAGATCGCATGGTCAGGAGTTCAAGAACAGCCTGGCCAACATAGTGAAATCCTGTCTCTGCTAAAAATATAAAAAATTAGCCAGGAATGGTGGCGGGTGCCTGTAATTCCAGCTATTTGGGAGGCTGAGGCAGGAGAATCACCTGAACCTGGGAGGCGGAGGTTGCAGTGAGCCAAGATCGTGCCACTGCACTCCAGTGCGAGACTCCGTCTCAAAAAAAAAAAAAAAAAGAGAAAGTTCATCCCGATTATCTATGCGCTGTGTGGGCTGTGTGGATATTGGGTTGGAGGAAAGCAAGACAGGAGTCAAGGTGACTCCTCTGGAAGGTCCAGCCAGGTACAAGGCAACCAAAGCCTGGTGAAATGTGGCAACCCCAAGAAAGGGGGGGCTGGGATAGTTCCCAAACTCTGAAAGATTCTGAGAAGCAGAGTCAATATCTCCTCTCCATGAGGTTGGCTTCTTTTGTAATCCAGCTGCCTGGCTGAGCACTTTCTCTTTTCTTTCCTTCC
The DNA here is from genome assembly GCF_028885625.2 of Pongo pygmaeus. NCBI lineage: Eukaryota > Metazoa > Chordata > Mammalia > Primates > Hominidae > Pongo > Pongo pygmaeus. Next base: position 98,113,643 of record NC_072386.2, read on the forward strand.
TAATCACTTTCCCCTTCTCTCCTAATCTGATGACATGAGACCAGCTGTTGAAACAAGACTCTTTTCTGGATGGAGAGGAAGCTGAAATCAACGGTATCCTAGGCAGTCCACGCTCAGAAAGACCTTCCCAGAAAAGCCTGCAGAGCATAGATGGAGGCAGGGATTATGTGTTCAGTCTGCATGGAAAAGCTTCTGGACTTATCCCAAGGGGATCTGCTGAGCAGCTCAGAGACCTTCAGAGTGGCCTCAGGCAGGTGTCCCCAGCTTCTTGGAGAGTGCAGGAGAGGGGCCTGTGGTTTCTCTTTCATGACATGCACCCACTGCACTAGTCCGAGAAGCCCCTGCAGGATTCGTCTTCGCCCCAGGGTGTATGGATCCCCATCAGGACTGGTTGCATCTCTGGAAATGACCTCAGTCTTTGGAATATTTGTTCGTTTTGGCTTATCAAACAATGTCCTCATTTTGCCAGAGGAAAAGGGAAAGAGACTCTCTGAACGAGCAGGCCATCCTTTGTTCTGGGCCCATAAATCTGGCGCGAGCACATGTCCGGCTTTCCCACCCCCCACTGCATCATTGTCCCACTGCTGACTAATAGGTCAGAGCTAACTTTAAACTGGCATTTCCTGACCAGCCCCTCTCCCTGCCTTCGACCCTGCCTGGCTGTTCTTTAAAAATCTGCTGTATTTTAGAACATGGTTTCACTCTGTCCCAGGGCCTCCGCCTCACACTGTGTTCCAAGGTGACTGCGTTAAGTTTGGTCAAAGCCATCTGTGCTGTTCCTGAGTTGGCAGAATAAGGGCTGACGCAGAGGGGTGGGCGCACAGCTGAGTTCGGGCTGTCTCAGGGTGTTTGGGCCACGCTGCCTATCTAGTCTCAGAAGCACATACCAGGGCATGATCAGAAGGGCTGCGTGGAGAAAGGATGTGACAATAAGTATGATATGGTGTTTTATTTTGCCTTTTTTTTTCATGCCCTGCGACTGAATGGTGTCTCAACCATGCAAAATAACATAGAAGAGTGGGTCCCAACATGAAGATGTTCTTGATGTTGACTGAGTAAGGTAGGATAGAAAAGTTGAGTATCTCTATTATCTAGCCAAACAGTTTTTATAGTAACTATATTGTACTTGGTTAACAAGGAGGTATACCTCAAAAGCGGCTTTAGTTTGAGTTGTCTCTTTCTTTTTTGAGATGGAGTCTGGCTCCGTCACCCAGGCTGGAGTGCAGTGGCGCGATCTCGGCTCATGGCAAGCTCCTCCTCCTGGGTTCAAGCGATTCTCGTGTCTCAACCTCCCAAGTAGCTGGGATTACAGGCACGTGCCACCACACCTGGCTAATTTTTGTGTTTTTAGTAGAGATGGGGTTTCACCATGTTGACCAGGCTGGTCTCAAACTCCTGACCTCATGATCTGCCCCCCTCAGCCTCCCAAAGTGCTGGGATTACAGGCATGAGCCATCACGCCCGGCCTGAGTTGTCTCTTAACTCTGGGGTAAGCCACAGCATCTCCACCTATGACTACAACCTCCTGCTTGTCAAGAACCCAGTTAATAAGAATTCCAATGGCATTTCCTACCTTAGGCAGTCATGCTGAAACTGGCTCATATTGTAACGGCCACATATTGAAAACCTACTGATATGAGGCTGCAGCAGAGGGGAAGCTAAAGCATCTTATGTAGATTATCTCACTTAGGAGTTGCAACAACATGTTGTTATCCCCACATTACAGGGAGGACATGAAATTCAGAAGAGGATAAGAAGCTGGTCCACGGTCACACAGCTAGTCCGTGAGAGTGGAAATGTCAATCCAGGTGTTTCTGATGACAGTAGCTGTGCTCTTCCTAGTGTTCTGTTTTCCTGATGGCCAACCTAGGATTCCAAAAACACAATTACCTTGCAAAATGCTCAAGAAGCAGCCCGGCACAGTGGCTTACGCCTGTAATCCCAGCACTTTGGGAAGCTAAAGCAGGTGGATCACGAAGTCAGGAGTTCGAGACCAGCCCGGCCAACATGATGAAACCCCGTCTCTACTAAAAATACAAAAATTAGCCAGGCGTGGTGGGGCATGCCTGTGATCCCAGCTACTCAGGAGGCTGAGGCAGGAAAATCGCTTGAATCTGGGAGGTGGAGCTTGCAGTGAGCTGAGATTGTGCCATTGCACTCCAGCCTGGGTGACAGAGTGAGACACCATCTCAAAAAAAAAAAAAAAAAAGTAAAAAAAAAAGTGCTCAGGAAGCTCAGCGAGAGACAGACCTTCCGCATGTCTGCATCTGCTGGTAACTGAGAGCCTGACTGGAAGGTCAGGGAGGTTGAAAAAGTGATGAGTTCCACTGTGCAGCCACAGGGGTATCCCTTACACTCAATGAATATGCCTCTTTTACTTCAGCTTGGGGTCTGAGACAACTGTGTACTTCTGGACCCCTAAGCCTTTCACAGTAGTGACATCGAGGATAATGAAGCGCACAGAGCTTTTGTGGCCTATTTCTCTGTTTTTCTCCCACATTGTCAGCTGCCCAGGAAAATGGATTCGCCGTAAATAAACAGGCTCGCAAGCATCCAACAGAAACAAACAATGAGTGACATTGAGCAAATCTAGTTGGTATCTTCAAAAATCCTGGTTTTGGGAAGCCCTAATTCCTTCCACATTTCGATCACTGAACTCTTGGAATTAATAGTGTTCTAGATCGGTGGCAAGAAAGACTGAGATACACTGAAATCACTCATGAGACATTCTTTCAAAAAGGCAAAATAAAACAATCTGTTATCCTTGTCACACACCCTCTCTGTGCAGTCTCCCAGTGGTGTTTAGGTGTGATCATCCAAGATCAGATGTGCCAGAGTTACTACTGAAACTTTTGAAATTATGATATCCAAAAAGAAAAATACAAAAGCCACCCTCAATCTCATCACAGAGATAAATGTGTTGTTGACATTTTGGTGTATTTTTCTGGTGTGTGTGTGTGTGTGTGTGTGTGTGTGTACACATCTATCTATAGGGCCAGACAATAGATACACCATTGTGCCTTCAAATCCATGAGGCACTGGTTCTAGGACCAAAATCCACAGACATTCAAGTTCCTTATATAGATAAAATGTTGTAGTATTTGCATATATCACACGCACATCCTCCCATATACTTTAAATTATCTTTAGATTACTTTTAATACCTAATACAATGTAAATGCTATGTAAATAGTTGTTATACCATATTGTTTAGGGAATAATGACAAAAACTCTGTATATGTTTAATACACACAAGGCCATCCTTTTATTTATTTATTTTAATTTTTGTTTTTTGTTTTTTGTTTTTTTGAGATGGAGTCTCTTTCTGTTGCCCAGGCTTGAGTGCAGTGGCGTGATCTCGGCTCACTGTCACCTCCGCCTCCTAGGTTCACGGAATTCTCCCTGCCTCAGCCTCCTGAGTAGCTGAGATTACAGGTGGCTGCCACCATGCCCAGCCAATTTCTTTTTTTTTTTGATATGGAGTCTTGCTCCCCGTCACGCAGGCTGGAGTACAGTGGTGCGATCTCGGGTCACTGCAATCTCCACCTCCTGGGTTCAAGTGATTCTCCTTCCTCAGCCTCCCGAGTAGCTGGGATTACAGGTATCTGCTACCACACCCAGCTAATTTTTGTGTTTTTAGTAGATATGGGGTTTTGCCATGTTGGCTAGGCTGGTCTCGAACTCCTGATCTCAGGTGATCCACCCACCTCGGCCTCCCAAAGTGCTAGGATTATAGGCATGAGCCATTGTGCCTGGCAGCCCCCCTAATTTTTGTATTTTTAATAGAGGCGGGGTTTCTCCATGATGGCCAGGCTGGTCTTGAACTCCTAGACTCAAGTGATCTGCCTGCCTCGGCCTTCCAAAGTGCTGGGATTAAGGAATGAGCCACCACACCCGGCCGATTCTAAAATATTTTTGATCTGGGATTGATTGAATCCATGGATGCAGAGCAGAACCCACAGATACAGAGGGCTGACTGTACTCAAATAGGATTGTAACATACATAGCCTTTTGTATGCTGCCTCACTCAGTCAGCATCAAGAACATCTTTCTGCATCAGTACCTTCTTCCACAACATCATTTTGCATGGTTGAGTAGTATTCTGTTACATGGATGTATCATAACATTTTAAACCCACTTCCAATTTTGCTGACTACTGATTTTGGTTAGTCTCAAGCATTTATTTATTGAGTCCTTTCCATGTGCTGAATGCTTTGCAAATCCTATGACTCAATGGGAGGCAGTGCCTGGTGATGGAGAGGCTTCCGTTCAAATTCCATCACTGTTCTTTACCAGCTCTTTGACTAAGTTACTGAACTTCTCTGGGTCTCAGCTACCTCCTGTGGAGCATATGGGTAATGGTACTCTCCTTAAAGGACAATGGTAAAAATGAAGTGAGAAAAGATACAGAGTGTGGCCAGCAAATGGTAGCTGTCACTGCTGCAGTGAAGGGTGTCCTGTCCCACTTGAGGGAAAGTGGTCAGAGACAGTGTCTGTGTGGGACTCAGAGCCCAGGGTTAGCCCTGAAGGGACACAGTTGGGCTGAGCCGACAAAGTAGGGAGACTTACAAACACCTGCTTTGGAATCCATTGCCCTGGGCCTCTGCTTTCATTATCCAATATGGAGCCAGGAGTCTGGGGAAGGTCAAATGGTAGAGACTGCAGTGGTGAAGTGCTATTGACAAATTTGTTGGCATCCGGGCACTGAAGTGGGTATAGGAACTGTGGACCTTGCCGGCTGGGTTTGCTTAAGGTTATGGTGCTCCAGGTTGACTGTGGAGGTGCCTCTAGGCCTTTCGGCTTCCTCCAGCTAAGCATTAGGTAGGAGTTAAGGGCTTAGGTTGGAAAGTCTCAGACAGATCTAAGATCTAGTCCCTGCTCTGTCATTTCTCTGATATTCAATCTCCTTATCTATAAAATTGAGACAATAATACTGCCTCGGCTTGGCGCGGTGGCTCACACTTGTAATCCCAGCACTTCGGAAAGCCGAAGTGGGTGGATCACCTGAGGTCAGGAGTTCAAGACCAGCCTGACCAACATGGCGAAACCTCATCTCTACTAAAAATACAAAAAATTTGCTGAGTGTGGTGGTGCATGCCTGTAATCTCAGATACTCGGGAGGCTGAGGCAGGAGAATTGCTTGAACCTGGGAGGTGGAGGTTGCAGCGAGCTGAGATGGCGCCACTGCACTGCAGCCTGGGCGACAGAGCCAGACACCATCTCAAAAAAAAAAAAAAAAAAAAAAAAGCCAGCTTCATAGGGAGGCTACGAAGATAATGTGAGCTAATGTATGTGAAGCTGACACCAGCTCAGGGCTAACCTGAAAACACACAATAGGTGGTGACTGCAGGTTTTCTTATCTACTTGTCCTACTTTTCCCACCTGCTCAAAGACGCTGTACCTGCTGGGCGTGGTGGCTCATGCCTGTAATCCCAGCACTTTGGGAGGCCGAGGTGGGTGGATCACCTGAGGTCGGGAGTTCAAGACCAGCCTGCCAACATGGAGAAACCCTGTCTCTACTAAAAAATACAAAATTAGCCAGGCGTGGTGATGCATGCCTGTAATCCCAGCTACTCGGGAGGCTGAGGCAGGAGAATCACTTGAACCCGGGAGGCGGAGGTTGCAGTGAGCTGACATCATGCCATTGCACTCCTGCCTAGGCAAAAAGAGCGAAACTCTCTCAACAAACAAACAAACAAACAAAAAACAAAAAGCTGTACCTTCTGCCTCTCCTTGGTTCATGCAGACTTTGCCAACGGCCTGGTGTTTAGAGAGGAGGCAACGGCAGGAAATCAGGGATGAAGGGAAAAGGGAGGATGAAGTCTGAGCTTGGATCCTTCAAACAAACCTTGAGATTCAAGGTTCTGTTCCAGGCTGGATACAGGCTACTGGGAGATGGCTATGATCTATGACCACACAGCTGGTGTGAGGCTGGGGAGAGATGCTCTGAAGAAAAAAATAGCCCAGTGGCCTTGGGATTTTACACAATTTTTGCCTGGAGAAAGGATGCAAACACAGACAACTTTTTGAGGTTTTTCTCCAGGATCTGCGGATGGCTTTAACACCAAGGCAGTGGTTCTCAAAGTGTATTCCACAATGAGATGAGCACAAACACTGAGAGCAAATGAGTGAATGGGAAATTTTGTAACTATTTGACAGTCATGTTATGTGTGTTCAATCTAATATAAAAAGGCTGAGTCTGTGTGTATTTTGTATGTCCTTTAAATTTTTATATTTCTAGTAATTCATTATGTTTTACAAATGTCACAGTCTGTGCTAGATTAGTTAATTAAAGCAAAACAAAACAAAACTTACCCTCCCCAAAGATGCTTGGAGAAGTACTGCTTCGGGCCACTCTATAAATGTCACTCGTTGCTTTCCATGGAGTTCCCAGCATTTTCACTTTCAGGGGCAAAAGTGAATGATGTATCAGAAAGAGCCCTTGGTTCTTGGCCACCCCAGGACAGTCTAGCTGTGTGGTCTTGGAAAACCTCCCCTATGATCACTTTCATTATTTGTAAAATGAGGGTAATAAAACCCACCACATGGGATATAGTGAGATTCAACCTAGGAAAAGAGCATAATTGGATCTCTGGCCTATGATAGGTACTAAAGAATATTTGTTCCTTTTTTCTTTTCCCTTTGCAGTTTATTTGCATGTAGAAAAACTTAAGTGTTCTGCTTTCTTGGTCTCTTAAAAAGTATTTCCACCCATCCTAGTCTTTGCTTGTTCTAGGCTAACGGTGGTTCTTGCAATTTCCATCATAATGGTTCCAGTATTTTACATACATTTGCCTTTCCTTACAACGAGCCTGCTAGGCAGGAATAGTTTTTTTTATTTTGAAAAAGAGAAAAGTGAAGTCAGAGAGTTTGAATGGCTTGCCCAAACTCATAGGGCTGTGACCAACAGTTGAAATCCAGGCCTGTCCAACTACCCAGCAACTTCAGATGGGGGTCCCTTCGTGGCCTTGACTTTCACAGTCACTGGCCCTCCCTTTCTCTTATCATTTTCTCTTTCATGCATAGGTAGTTGTTCTGAGGGCAATGGTCAGATGTTCAGTAAGCCCAGGGGGATCAGGGACACTTGTGATCGGAGCCAATGGTGTGTGTGGATCCGGCAGCCTTTGCATTTCAGCAGTTACTGCAGCAAAGAAACAGAGAGGAAATCAAAGTGCATAGAAATGCCAGGGCCTCCCTGCTGCTCCCGCCCCATCTGCTCAGGTAGGGTCACTGAGGATGTTTCAGGATAGGTCTTCTTTCTTGACTCTGGAAATGAAACTCCTGTCATGTTTAGCTGTGGACACATCTGCCACGCAGCTGGTCTTGTTGCACAATGTATGCACAATGAGAAGCATCTCACCAGCTCCCTCTGGTCTTGCCACCAGCAGGGGACATGATCCTTTTTCTTGCTCAAGGCTGAGCTGCAGTGATCAAAATAGACTTCCACCACCCTACCCCAACCCAGTGAAGAGAAGTGGGAAAGTTCTACTGTGCCTCAGTGAAGGATCTGCTGGATGGGGGTGATGGAGGGAGCCCCTGCTAGAAGGTCAGAGAGAACTGGGTTTCAGTTCCAGCTCTATCTGATCTTCTTGCCAAGCTTCTGCTTTCTCACCGGTAAATGGAGACAAGAATATGACTTATGTCATGGTGGGAATTAAGTAGGTAAGGTTTATTGTAGGGCCTGGTCATAATAGCAGCAAACCCTTCCAGGTTGCAGACACATTGCCAGGCACTGTTCTAGGATGTTACCAGAAAGGGGTCCCGATCCAGACCCCAAGAGAGGGTTCTTGGACCTCGTGCAAGACAGAATTTGGGGCAAGTCCAGAAAGTGAAAGCAAGTTTATCAGGAAAGTAAAGGAATAAAAGAATGGTTATTCTATAGGCAGGGCAGCGGTGTGGGCTGTTTGACTGAGTATACTTATGGTCATTTCTTGATTCTATGCTAAACAAAAAGGTGGATTATTCATGAGTTTTCCAGGAAAGGGGTGGGCAATTCCCGGAACTGAGGGTTCCTCCCCTTTTTAGACCATAGAGAGTAACTTCTTGATGTTGCCCTGGCATTTATAAACTGTCATGGTGCTGGTGGGAGTGTCTTTCAGCATGCTAATGTATTATAATTAGCATACAATGAGCCGTGAGGATGACCAGAGGTCACTTTCGTGGCCATCTTGGTTTTGGTGGGTTTTGGCTGGCTTCTTTACTGCATCCTGTTTTATCAGCAAGGTCTTTGTGACCTATATCTTGTGCTGACCTCCTATCTCATCCTGTGACTAAGAATGCAGCCCAATAGTTTTTAGCTTTATTTTACCCAGCCCCTATTCAAGATGGAGTCACTCTGGTTCAAACACCTCTAACATAAGGGCCTCGTTTATTAATTTATTTCATCCTCACCACAAACTTTCTGGGCAGGTGTTATTATTATCTTCACTTTGCAGAAGAGGAAACTGAAATAGAGGAGGATGATGTAATTTACAGTGAGTAAGTAACGAACCAAGGTTCAGTCTGGGAAGCCTGCGTCTTTAGCTATGATCCCATACTGTATCTCACTACGGTGTGTGGTAAGCCAGTGCGTGTGAAGTCCTTTCTATTCCCTTATGCAAGTCACATTTTCCTGCCAGAACAGGATCTGTCCTATGAGAGTTGACACATGAAAGCCAAATATGATAAATCAGGGTGGAGATTCACAGTCACCTTAAAAAGATTCTCAGGCCAGGTGTGGTGGCTGACACCTGTAATCCCAGCACTTTGGGAGGCCAAGGCAGGTGGATCACAAGGTCAGGAGTTCGAGACTAACCTGGCCAACATGGTGAAACCCTGTCAAACAAAAAATACAAAAATTAGCCAGGTGTGGTGGCATGTGCCTGTAGTCCCAGCTACTTCGGAGAATCTCTTGAACCCAGGAAGCGGAGGTTGTAGTGAGCCAAAATTGCATCATGACACTCTAGCCTGGGCAACAGAGAGAGACTCAGTCTCAAAAAAAAAAGAAGAAAAGATTCTCCCAGGACAGCAGGACTTGTCAATAATGGGACTGAGGTATTTATGTACTAGAAGAAGGAGTGGAACATTGAAAGGGGTTTCACCATCCATGAAAGGCAGGATATGAGGTGAAGCCAGAGTCTTGACCAATAATAGACCTTGAGAATGATCATTCCAAGGACACAACTAACCCTAATGAGTCCATCTGCCATAGGAAAGAAGATGTTTGTTGGGGATGACTTGAGTTGCTGGTTTACCTGACAGCTGGCTCTCTCTCTGTATAAATAAATTCACATCCATCTCTTTGAGCTTGGTTGATATGAATCGTCTTTGAGAGACTAATCTATTCTTCTTGTTCTAATCAAATCAGGTATTTTTTTTTTTTTCTTTTTCTTTCTTTCTTTTTTTTTTTTTTTTTTTGATGAAGTTTCACTCTTGTTGCCCAAGCTGGAGTGCAATGGTGCGATCTTGGCTCACTGCAACCTCCATCTCCCAGGTTCAAGCGATTCTCCTGCCTTAGCCTCCCGAGTAGCTGGAATTACAGGCGCATGCCACCACGCCTGGCTAATGTTTTGTATTTTTAGTAGAGACTGGGTTTCACCATGTTAGCCAGGCTGTTCTTGAACTCCTGACCTCAGGTGATCCACCCACCTCAGCTTCCCAAAGTGCTGGGATTACAGGTGTGAGCCACCACGGCTGGCCAAATCAGGTTTTTGAAATGAAAAGGCATAGGCCCAATTCTGAAGTAGGTGAATTTCATAGAAAGTAATAAAATAAATGTAGAACGCTGTGGCTCCTCGGTGACAGCCAATTGGACTTCTTTAGACAATATTGTTCAGGCTGCCATGCACATCACCATCTGTCACCCGTTGGCCCTTCTGTAGAGCCATGCACATTGCCCTCGGGTCTTCTATGGAGGTAATTGATTCTAGTTTTGGCTCATGCATGTTTTCCCTGGAAGCTCTGCATAGTTTTGAAGTTCCTTCTTGTCTAGCTTAAAAACCTGTGGGCCTGTTGCTCTGAACTTTTGCTCTTATTCTGCATTTTAGTCTGCTTTTTCTTCCGCAGGACAGCTCTTCAAAGATTTTTGATGACAGTCTCGTTACTCAGAGACCATTTTCTCAAATGGCTGTCATCCCTTTCTCACGTGGGGTCCAGAACCTTACTCGGCCCAGTTATTGACTACTTTTCCACAAGGTTGGTGAATTGCAGCATGGTTATCTAAGGGCAAAAGAGAGTGGACAGGGATCCTACAAGGGGTCTGGGGTATCCTTGGAGCTGAAGCAAGGCATTTCAAGGGTGATTTATGTTTCATCTTAGTGATGATGATGCAGAAATTTTGCTTTTCATTTCTAATTTAATTTATGGTTGTATAATAGAAATATAACATTATCTTTAAAAAATTTCATTAAAAATTAAAAAAAAATAGAGACAGGGTTGGCTGGGTGTGGTGGCTCATGCCTATAATCTCAGCACTTTGGAAAGCAGAGGTGGGCAGATCACCTGAGGTCAGGAGTTTGAGACAAGCCTGGCCAACATAGTGAAACCCCATCTCTACTAAAAATATAAAAATTAGCTGGGCATAGTGGCAGGCTCCTGTAGTCCCAGCTACTTGGGAGCTTGAGGCAGGAGAATCGCTTGAACCTGGGGGAAGGTGGAGGTTGCAGGGAGCCGAGACTGTGCCACTGCACTCCATCCTGGGCAACAGAGTGAGACTCCATCTCAGAAAAAAAAAAAAAAAAAAGAGAGACAAGGTCTCAATATGTTGCCCAGGCTGGTCTCAAACTCCTGGACTCGAGTAGTCCTCCTGCCTCAGCCTCCGAAAGTGCTGAGATTACAGGCATGAGCTACTATGTGTAGCCTCTTTCCTCTATCTTATTCCACCACATAGCTTCAGGGCTAGTTATGCCTGGGATAAAAAAGCTCTGATGTAAGTCAGTGAGTCCCAGCCTGTAGGTCATGAGTCGCTCAGTGTGGTTTATAAGTTGTGTCAACAAGGTAGCTCCCATTGCTTCAGTCAGTGTCAGAAAGTAGGGTTGCAGTGAAAGAGGCTGGCAGGCAGAGGAGTTATGCAGAATTTTGGCAGGATCTGTCAACATTGCTAATGTCCCAGCAGTCCTGCTTAAGGGATCTAGCACATGAGAATGTCGTTACTGTGTGCAAACGTGTGTTTGTACCGTGGTCACAGTAGCATGGCTTAGAAGGGCAGCAGTGTCAAGTTATGGTCCAGTAAACTGTAACATTGGGGACGTACAGGGGTACACTGGTTTCTTTTGTTTTTCTTTTTTGTTTTGTTTTGTTTTTTGAGACACAGTCTCGGTCTGTCGCCCAGGCTGGAGTGCAGTGGCACGTGATCTCGGCTCACTGCAAGCTCTGCCTCCCGGGTTCATGCCGTTCTCCTGCCTCAGCCTCCGAGTAGCTGGGACTACAGGTGCATGCCACTACACCCGGCTAATTTTTTTTTTTTTTTTTGTATTTTTAGTAGAGATGGGGTTTCACCATGTTAGCCAGGATGGTCTCGATCTCCTGACCTCGTGATCCTCCCGCCTCGGTCTCCCAAAGTGCTGGGATTACAGGTGTGAGCCACCACGCCCGGCCAGAGGTATACTGTCTCAAAGGTTAAGAGGAATGAAGTGAGTCTAAATGTGCTGACTTGGAAGCTTGTCCAAGGAATATTTTAGATTACTTTTATTTTTTATTTTTTTCTTGAGACGGAGTCTCACACTGTCACCCTGGCTGGAGTGCAATGGCGCGATCTCCACTCACTGCAACCTCTGCCTCCCAGGCTCACGTGGTTCTCCTGCTTTACCCTCCTGAGTAGCTGGGATTACAGGAGCACACCACCACACCCAGCTAATTTTTTGTATTTTTAGTAGAGATGAGGTTTCACTATGTTGGTCAGACTGGTCTCGATCTCCTGACGTCGTGATCCACCCGCCTCAGCCTCCCAGAGTGCTGGGATTACAGGCGTGAGCCACCACGCCAGGTCTACATTACTTTTATTTTAAAAATTAATTAATTAATTATTTCAGACAGGGTCTTGCTCTGTTGCCCAGGCCAAAGTGCAGTGGCACAATCACAGCTCATTGCAACCTTAACCTCCCAGGCTCAAATGATCTTCTCATCTCAGCCTCCTTAGTAGCTGAGACTATAGATGCACACCACCATGGCTGACTAATTTTTACAAAAATTTTTTGTAGAGATGGGTCTCACTATGTTGCCCAAGTTGATCTCACACCCCTGGGCTCAAGCAATCCTCCTGCTTCAGCCTCCCAAAGTGCTGGGATTACAGAAATGAGCCACTGCGCTTGGCCTATTTTAAAGTGGAAAAAAAAAAAAAGGCTTCAGAACATTCTGAGCCTGGGCAGTATAAGAAGGCAACATCTCTACAAAAAATTAAAAGTTTAGCTGGGTGTGGTAGGATGTGCCTGTAGTCTCAATTACTCAGGAGCCTGAGGCAGAAAGATGACTTGAGCCCAGGAGTTTGAGGCTGCAGTGAGCTGTGATCATGCCACTGCACTCTAGTCTGGGCAACAGAAGAAGATCCTATCTCAAAAAAAAAAAAAAAAAAAAAGGATAAAAATAGAATGTTCTGTGTAATGTGATTCTATTTCTGGTTTGAAAAATTATACATGTTGTAAAGTCATAGAGAAATATCTAGAAGAAAATGTATAAAGTGATTACCTTGTATGACCTTTGGAAGATGGAAGATGGGGTTAACAAAGTTTTGTGGCAAATATATTTTTCATTCTTTTTCTTTTTCTATTTTTATTTTTTAGAGACAGTCTTGCTCAGGTCCTTGCCCAGGGTGGAGTGTAGTGCAATTCACTGCAACCTTGAGTTCCTGGGCTCAAGCAATCCTCCTGCCTCAGCTTCTTGAGTAGCTGAAGCTACAGGTAAGCACCACTATGTCCAGCTAATTTTTTAAAACTTTTGTTTTTGTTTTTGTTTTTGTAGAGACAGGGCCCTACTATTTTGCCCAGACTACTCTTGAACTCCTGGGCTCAAGTGATCCTCCTGTCTTGGCCTCCCAAATTGCTGGAATTGGAGGGGTGAGTCACCACGTCCTGCCTCCATTATATTCTTTATAGGTATTTTCTATAGATTTTTTTTCCTTATCTATTTCCGTTTTGTTTGCTGGAGGGCTTATTGCTTTTGTGGATAAAGCCAATGCTTTCTAAAAAGGAACACAATAAACTGTGTTTATATTTGTTTATCTCCTAATAATAGGTTTTAGAGTTATAAAACTCATGTATTATGATATAAATTCAAAAAGTATTAAAAGTTATACAATGAGTATTAGGTCTCATTACCATCCCGATTTTTAGTCTCATCTCCAGAATTTCTGTGCAAATACAATCAAGTATATAATAAAATGTCCCTTCAGAAAACATTCGTGCACAAATGGGACCCCTGGTGTGCTACACTCTGCATTTTTTTTAACTTTACAATATATCACGTAGAGCTTTTCCTATAATGACATATGCAGATTATCATACGGTTGTTCTGTAAGTGATTTACCAGACATTTAGGCTATTTTCTATTTTTTGAGATGGAGTTTCACTGTGTCACCCAGGCTGGGGTACAGTGGTGCGATCTCAGCTCACTGCAACCTCCGTCTCCCAGGTTCAAGTGATTCTTCTGCCTCAGCCTCCCGAGTAGCTGGGATTATAGGCGTGCGCCACCTTACCCAGCTAATTTATGTGTTTTTAGTAGAGATGGGGTTTCGCCATGTTGGCCGGGCTGGTCTTGAACTCCTGACCTCAAGTGATCCACCTGCCTCGGCCTACTAAGTGCTGGGATTACAGGCATAAGCCACTGTGCCCAGCCCATTTAGGTTATTTTTTTTTTCTATTATAAACAACGTTGTAAATGATGTGTGTGGCATATACATATAACAGGATGTTAAAATGGAACTCCTCAAGTCTCAGTTTCTGCCTGAGACTCCAAATCCCTAGAAACCATACAATAGGTACTTGAATATCTCCCTCCCCAATGTTAAATGAGGTGCTAGACCACCTTGGCAGGCCCTGGTGTTCTGCCAGCATGGACCATCCTTTGCCTGACACCAGCCTTCAGAGACTGGGAGGGGGGCAGTCTCGGGTGAGTCCTGTCACAGTGTCTTTTGTCCCTCCCCACCCTCATCTCCCAGGAGAGGGTCGGCTGGAGAAAGCCAACTGAGAAAGGCTGAAAGGGAGAGCACAGCGTTGGTCCCTGGAACCTGAATTTGGGAGCTTAAGACCAGGAAAGAGAAGCTGAGGCTGGGCTGGCCTGAGGTGACAGAGAGAGAAAAAGAGAGAACACCCTTCCTCCTCCCGGAAGCAAGGGAGCGTCCACCAGCAGAGGAGAGCAAAAAGCCCTGTTGTCTGGGAATCGAAAAAGGGCCAGCAGGAGAGAGAGATAGACTAGAGCCACCTAGAATGGGGCTTTTCCTGACAGCACCCTTTGAAAGGCACAGGAGGGACTGCTGGAAGCCCAACAGTCCAACAGATAGACGCAGAAAGCAGCAGCCGGGAGGAGGCCTCACTGCATTCAGAGGACTGCCAGTGAGTTCCTAAGGGCGGAATGCCTGAGGAACCTACACACACCACCCAGCCCAGAGGGCAGCAGCCCTGGCTCCCAGCAGGACCAGCCTTGGGAAGCTCTGCCCCCTTCCCTATTTCCTCTTTTTCTGGGTCCTGTCCCAGGTAGGGAGATACTGAGGGTGAAGAGGTGAGAGGAAGATGGGGGACAACCTTGCCTCCCCCTTCCCCCACAGCTGGCATTTAAGTTTGAAGCAGACCTGGGCTGAAGAAGGGAGAAATTTTCAAATGAGATTTGTTCAGAGTTCTGGCAAACATGCTGGAATGTGTGCTTTTAAATTACAGAGACTGCTCTTTGGAAATAAGGGACCCAGTGAATAGGTTCACAGGGTGAGCAAAAATAAAGCAGCACTATGATCGCCCCTTATTGAATCCAGCTCATTGGACGTCCTTTGAGAACATGTGTGATTTTATATGAGGAATAAATTTTTAGAAGTGGAATTTCTGTGTCAAGTAATATAGTATATTTTAATGTTGATAGATGTGGTCAAATTGCCCTCCAAATAATTTGTTCTTATTAACACTTTCCCAGGGTTGGATGAAAGTGGCTCCCTTTTGACACCTTTTCATTTTAGTCTTTGCTACTCTACCAGATTTTTTTTTAAAAGGTATTTCTTATATATATATTTATATATAATATATTCCATATATATGTGTATATTTCATTATGAGGGAAGTTAAAACATTTCTATTTCTTTTTCTGTGAACACCATTGCTAATGTCGTTTGCCCATTCATTTTTTTTTCCTTTTGAGGTGTTGAGCTTTTTCTTTGTAATTCGTAAGAACTCTTTATATAAAAGGCATTAGTCCTTGCTCTATCACATATGTTACAAATGTTTGTCAATGTGTGCTATTGGCCTTTGATGGAAGTTATTGCACGCTAACAGATTTTTAAATGTGTATGGATCCTACTGTATAGAACGAATGCAAGTTTACTCTAGATTGCACCTGAATTAACAGCTGGCTTTTTTCCTTTTGTATATTCATAATCAACAGGCACTGAAAGCCTAAGTAACATCACAGGAGGTGAGGGATGGCCCTTGAGATCAAGAGGTTGGAAACCGCTACTCTAGGCTGTACTGGACATACCTAAACTGTGCCCAGAGCTAAGCCCAGCCCTCCTGGGTTGAAGCTCCAGCAGTGATGTCTCTTGTGGAGTCAGAAGTCTTTAACTTACTAGTTCCATGTAAAACACAGCAACAGTATTTCAAGGTGGAGCCAACCAAAATGGAAGTAGAATGGCTCTCTTCCTCTCTCCCTTCTCCCTCTGCATCCCCTTCCCTTCCTCCTTTGTTTACCTCCTAAAGGGGAGAGTAAGGCAGAGAAGAAAACAAAGGGTAAGGAGAAAGGGAAGGCTCCCCATTGTGGAGAATTAAGACAACTCTCTTGCTTGGGGCTCCAGGTCCCTCCTATCTGGCCACCCTTCCTCTTCTTTGTCCCCAACATCCTGCCTCACTGTTACACCAGCCTCCTAGCTACACTCTTCCCAGGCACCCTCTGGCCTTGCCACCAGCTGCTTTCTCTACTGAGAGTTTGCTTCCCCTTCCCTGCTTTGTGGACTCTGACATTTCAAATGTCACTTCCTCTAGGAAGCTTTCCCTGGCCAGGGTGACTGAAGTGTTCCCTCCCAGGGCTCCTGTCTTTTTTACAGCACTTCTGATAGTTATATTAGAGGTGTGTGTCTCTCCCGCTAACCAGGGAGGTCCTTGAAGATACATTTGCCTGACTCATCTCTGGTTCTGCCCCAGCACCAGAGCAGCTTAGTCAGTGTTCATTGGACAATGCCCTATTTAAAGAGCAAAAGTGTGTGTTGGCAAGGCGTCCTGAGATTGCTGCTAGGACAATATCCTTCCCTGGAGGGATGGAGCACCCCAGCCAGCTTTCCCCCAGGTCTCTGTCCGCCTCCTCAAGTCCTAAGCTGGAGCCTGGCAATCTTGACTGAGTCCTGTGGATTCACATGGGAGTAATGCCTCGATGTGCAGAGGTCAACCGCTGACCTCTATTGGAAGCCCCCCTCCCCATACCGGTGCCAGGGAAGAAGCAGACAAAAATTCAGAGTCATCACCTATGGAGTCTCATCCCTGAGGAAAGTTCACTTAGAACAGTGGTCACTCAAACTTTGGTCACTATCAGAATCACCTGGGGAACTCTGGGAAAACAAGGCCCAGGCCTAATCCTACTTCAGAGAGAAGTTTGAGAACCACTGGCTTAGACAATAGTGACTCATCCAATCTCTTCAGCTACTGTGATCTGCTTATGCTTCTTCTCACAGGAGTGCTGATCCTAAAGGGTTGTGGGGCTCCTGCCTTTCCTTCCCCTCACACCTTTCCCCACTAGGTTTTAAGCAGAGTTAAGTTCACATACAAATTTGTCGTTATCCACAGCAATGTTTATTTGTGCCCAACATGTATGTGTGGAATGAATACACACAGGAACAAACAAGATACTTCAGTTAGGAAGCATGTACAGGCTTCTGCTTGGAGCAACAGACTCGACACTAAGAGGGATGGAAGACAGGGTCCTGCCCTTGGGGACTGGGGAGTCTGGCGTCACAGTCCTGCTATCGATCGCATGTCCCTCAGAGCTTCAGTTTCTTCAGCTCTTAAGAAGGAATAATAACCATAGCAATACTATTCAGCTGCATGGCTTAGTGTGAGGATTATATACAATAATGGGAGTGAAAGTGTTTTCTAAACAAATTCATGAACATAAGATATTATCACAAAGAAAAACCAATCTTATGAATAATTATAAATAAACAAATTTTCTTAAACTCTCCCTAGCCTGCACATGTTAAGACATTGAGGCCGGGTGCTGTGGCTCACGCCTGTAACCCCAGCACTTTGGGAGGCCAAGGTAGGCGGATCACAAGGTCAGGAGTTCGAGACCATCCTGGCCAACATGGTGAAACCCCGTCTCTACTAAAAATACAAAATTAGCTGGGTGTGGTGATGGGCGCCTGTAATCTCAGCTACTCTGGAGGCTGAGGCAGGAGAATCGCTTGAACCTGGGAGGTGGAGGTTGCAGTGAGCCCAGACCGCGCCATTGCACTCCAGTCTGGGCAACAAGAGTGAGACTTGGTCTCAAAAAAAAAAAAGACATTGAGCTGTTCATTTTCTCTTTAGTTTCTAAGCTCTTGCAGAGATGTGGCAAGTCACTGGTGGTTTCCTTTGGGGAGGACTTTGTTGCAAAAGCCTTCTCTCCTTGCCTTGTGGTCAGCTCCATTTGCCTTCTGCCCATTCAGAGCCACTGCAGATGGTGGTGGGCTATCCTTTGTCTCTCAGAGGCATTGAGAAGACTATAATCAAAATTTCTGATGTGCTTGCCATTTGCAAAGCATCACTTCCCTTTTATGAGAAGAAGTTATTCTTTATCAAGAAAAAAAATTGCTTACACTTTGGATGGTTTGCACAGAAACAGACCACATTTTTCTCAGAAATAGGCAGAAATGAATGCCAGGTAAAGTTCTTGGCTTGTAAAAAATAGGACTAACCTTTGACATTAATCTTTCTTAGTTTCCTGAGAACCTTCACATCTATTTTCTCATCATTTTCTCACATTCACCCTTCAAAGTAGTTTGTGATGTTATCTGTATTTCACAGATATGAAAAGTGAGCCTCCAAAAGGAGGGAAGGAAGGCTCTCACAGGGTCTCGCAGCTAAGATGTTAGGATCACCCTTCCAAATGGGCAGAGGAAACGTTTAGGATGCTTGGGGAACCCAGCCCACTCACAGGCCAACAGCTAGAACGTTTCAAGAGTGAGTCTCACCTGTTTTTTGTAAGTGAGCACTGCAGTTGTCACTCCCTGAGGGTTGCTGAGAACACCCATTACATCTGTCAGTGTGGCTCCCATTACAGCTCAAAAGGAAGGGCCTATTATGGGGTTGTTAGTCATGCATGTATGTGTTGCTCTCTGTAATGAGCTGAATAAGAACCTCAGCCAAGAACCCAGCTTTCCTCACCAGCCTTTAACACCTGTAAAATGTGGAGAGAATTTTTCCTTGGTTGGAGTCCCTGTTCACCATGGCACCTCCTTGACATCTGAATTTACAGCGTTTTCTTCTAGAAGGCCAATGCCTTCGCATTCAGGTCACCTGATGATCTGATTCCACTTCTTTTATTCCACATTTTCAACAAGTCCCTTTGTCTTGGTGTCTGAGCTTCTCTTCCTGTAGAAGTAAAGCCCTATAGAGTCATTTCCCAAAGATCCATGAGTGTCTCCCTCTTCCAACCCCACATTGATTCTTAGTCTGGATCTTCTCCTTCAGTCAGTCCCCTGGAGTGGGACAAAGGGCAGCTGTGCCAGAAAGGTTTCCTGGCCTCCAAGTTTTTTACCCATCATTAATTTGCTCACATTATTCCCTCTCTTGGAATGTCTTCCTCTCTTTCCTTTGTTAAGTACATATCTAGTAATTTCTTGAGGCTCAATTCCTATTCCATCTCTTCCACGTAGCCTTTTTTGATATCCCTACTAAGAATAAATACTCTCTTCTTTGTACCTGCATGAGTTTTTTTTTTTTTTTTTTTGAGTTGGAGTCTCACTCTGTCACCCAGGCTGGAGTGCATTGGCGCAGTCTCGACTCACTGCAACCTCCGCCTCCCAAGTTCAAGCGATTCTCCTGCCTTAGCCTCCTTAGTAGCTGGGATTACAGGCACCCGCCACCACAACTGGCTAATTTTTGTATTTTTAGTAGAGATGGGGTCTCAGCATGTTGGCCAGGCTGGTCTTGAATTCCTGACCTCAAGTGATCTGCCTGCCTTGGGCTCCCAAAGTGCTGGGATTACAGGCACGTGCCACCATGTCTGGCCCCTGCATGAGTTTTTATATCTGTCATTCATCCTCATGTTTATTGTTTTACCAATCACTTTTTAAGCATAAAGTATACATCAAAATATATATTAAGCTGTGCTAATTCCAGGGAGGTCATACAGGTATTGGGAAATGAATGATGTATACAAACATATCTAAGACATTATCCTTACTTTTACACTAAATTTATTTAAAAAATTTTTTTCACAATAATAAATTAACTTTAGCTTACTGTGATATTTTTACTTTGTGCACTTCCAATTTTTAAAAAAGTTTTTGACTCTTGTAATAACACTTAGCATAAAACACAAACGTATTGTACAGTTGTATAAAAATATTTTTTCTTTATATTCTTATTCTATACTTTTTTCCTATTAACATTTTAATTCTTATTCTATTTTAAAAGCTTTTTCATTAAAAACTAAGACACAAACACACACATTAGCCTAGGCCTACACAGGGTCAGGATCATCAATATCACTGTCTTTCCCCTCCCCATCTTGTCCCACTGGAAGGTCTTCAGAGGCAGTAACATGCATGGAACTGTCATCTCCTGTGATAACAATGACTTTTTCTGGAATACCTTCTGAAGGATCTGCCTGAGGCTGTTTTACAGTTAATTTTTTAAATAAGATGGAGTGCACTCTAAAATAATCATAGAACATGTAGTATTATATATACCAGTAACACAGTCATTTATTATCATTGTCAGGTATTATGTCAAGTACATAATTGTATGTGCTATCCTTTTATGCCGCTGGCAGCACAGTAGGTTTGTTTACACCAGCGTCACTGTAAACACTTAAATAATGCATTGTACTAAGATGTTACAACAGCAACAGTGTTACTAGATTGTAGGAAATTTTCAGCTCCATTATAATCTTATGGGACCACTATTATACATTTGGTTTCTTGACTGAAATGTTGTTATGTGACAAATGACCGTATTCCTCATGGACTGTTATGCTAAATGGGACCTGTCCAGTCCTAATTTGCAGAGCAAAATTTCAGGGGCTGAGTAGACCTGGAATCCATGCCACCTCTAAGGCAGCCTGAGGTGGAGAGATGCAAGATGTGTCTGATGTAAGAAAGCCCACATTGTGTTTAAGGCAAGCCAAGGCTGTGTCTCTGAGAGGATGAGGCTGAGCATCAAGATCAAAGGCAAATGTCAGCTCTCAAATGGGAAGACACATAGTGAGGAGAATGTGGAGATGCAATAGGCAGGGTGGAGTGCAGTGCCAGGATAAGTGAGCCCAAGGTGTTAGGAGTCAAGGAGAAGACCAGGGGAAAGGTGATTAGGCTCCTGGTATGTGGTACCTGCTGGGTGATGTAGAAAGTTAAAAATGGCTTGTTGCTCAGTTATCTTGCAAGCAGATCCAGGTTTTTATTTGCTTCTGAAATTCTTTCTTTCTTTCTTTCTTTTTTTTTTTTTTTTTTGAGACAGAGTCTTGCTCTGTTGCCCAGGCTGGAGTGCAATGGCGCTATCTTGGCTCACTGCAATTGCCGCCTCCTGGGTTCAGGCAATTATCCTGCCTCTCCCTCCCAAGTAGCTGGGATTATAGGTGCCTGCCACCACTCCTGGCTAATTTTTGTATTTGAAATTATTTCTTGACAAAACTAGTACAAGTAATCCACAGATCTAGTCCAACTTGCTCTCTAGGTATGTTCCAGATCCATTAATTTAACCTGTCCATTTGAATGCAGTGGTATTGTTTTTAATTTTGTCTAAAAAGCAGTAGAACTATTTTTTTAAACAAAAATCTTATGTGCAATCCAACATAGAAATCAAGAGGACATAGTATAAACTTTCAACAATCAGTAGAGAACACTTCATTGTTTGCAGAACTTCTAAAGGTCTCAAGGGAATCCTAGAATCCTGTAGAGCTCCCTGGCCAAGAATTCTGTAGAAATGGCAGGCCAAGAAGCCAAGGTCAGTTCTCAGTTGAGAACTTGAAGGCTTCAATTTAAAAGCCAAGTGCCTGAAGATGAGATATTGCCTTTCTTCCTGGGAACCCATCAAACCTGGAGGATTTTTAAAAAAATCATTTAGCCCATTGCTGAATGGGAATCAAGGCAATTCTGGATTATTTCTTCAGAAAAAATAAAGAACTTTAAGTTTTGTGTTTCCCTTTTCAGTCTTTTCACATCAACCAATATCCTAACTGCAACATGCAATGTTTACCCCCATGCTATATAGTGTCTGACAATGAAACATGATCACCATGGAAATCATGAGCTTCATTGTTCATTGTGTTGTGAGCACAACCGATAAGGCAGGGAAACTCATTTGTCGGCAGAATGACTTACTTTGTGAAGGATGCTCAGTGAAGGAACCAGAAAAGTAAACCAACAATGGAAGAGGACCCGTTCGCCTAGTTAGGGACCTCCAAGAAGTCTCTTCACAGTTTTGGGGCAACAGTAACACTTGGGTCCTTTAGGCTGCATTCACCAGCTTACCCAGAATATTTGAAAATAAGAGAAAAGAGAAAGAGCACACCGTTTCTCCTGGAGGATCCATACAGAGCTGATTTTTCCTTGTTCTGTTGTTGAAAGCTCACATGGATGTGGAGAAAAACTAGCAATATTATTTCTGTGCTATGCATTGGGTAGACATCAGACAAATAAAAGTCTTTCTGACTTTCAGTGTGGAGTGGTTTTGGATTCAAGATCCATGTGTTCCAGACTTTGACTCCAGTATAGATCCTCCTTTGCTAGGTGACCTTGAGTTGGTAACATGAGTTCCCTATATCTCAGTTTCCTGCTATGTAAAGTGAGGGTTCCTTTAGCTATCAAAAAAGTGACATGGGTAGGATAATATTGTTTCATCAAAGTCTTCCCAATTTGTTAGAGAAATACATAGCACTAAAAGAACTCAATTCTCCCTAGTTGTGGGATGGGAGGCTTAAAATAGAAAAAGAGACTTAACTTCAATCTTGAGCCATAAATACCAGTTTGATAATTGAATAAAGAGAATAAATAACATTTTCAGACAAAAGGATCAGCATGTGTAGAGGGCATAGAGCTGAGAAACAAAAAAATCACAATAGATTCTAGGATCTATTGCAGTTGAGAAAGGTTGAAATGTGGGGAGCACGTGATGGATAGACAGAAGAAGGAGAGACAAGATCAGAGACTGTGTAAGCTTATTAAGCGTTTTGGTATTTATCTTGACAACCCTGATAAATTGTTGAAGGTTTTTAAACAAGAAAATTAAATGGGCCCTTAGTCATGTTAGAAAAACCACTTTGGCAACAATGTCAAACAGAGCTTGCAAACTATGGCTTATGGGCCAAATCCATCTTGCGATCGTTTTTGTAAATAAAATTTGATTAGAACACAGTCACACATTGATTTATATGTCTATGTCTGCTTTTGCACCACAATGGCAGAGTTGCTTAGTTGCAACAGGGTCCCTGTGGCTGCAAAGTCTAAAGTAATTGCCATCTGGCTCTTTACAGATAAAGTTTGCCAACCTGGTGGAGAGGATGGATTAGAGGAAAGCAAAAGCTGAAGAGAGGTAGCTGTGTTATGAAGCCATCTCTAAACTATAAAAGCCATGGCAAGAGCTTGAATGAGGCAGGGGCCGAAAGAAAATCTCCAAAAGAAGTGGAATCAATAAGACTAATCTTACGTGACTAATCAGATGTGGAGGTGGAATACAAAGAGGATTCTAGGACAACTCCCAGTTTCTAGCTTGGGCAATGGGGCAACTGATGGTACCAATTGCTGACATTGGGTTGCCAAGAGGAAGAGCAGGTTTGAGGATGAAAAGGATGGCTCCAATTTGGACAAGTATGATTGGGACATGCAAGCAGAGGTGGTAGATGGAAATGTGGGTCAGAAGCCCAGGAGAATGACCTGCTCGGGATGTATAGATCTGGGAGTTGTCAGAATAGAGATGCATGAATTTCTCAGAAGCACGTGTAAAGTGAGTGAGGGGAGATAGTCAATGGTAGGATGCATAGAAATGTTTAGGGATGGACACAGGAAGGAGAACCTGAAAAGACAATGGTGAAAGAGGTCTCAGAAGGGAAGAGGAAAACTAAGAGAGTATTTTCTGGGCAAATTATGTGAGACAAAGTGAAATTAACCACCAATGTCCTATAAAGAGAATGAGGGGTAGGTAGTAATTTGGGGCAGGAGGAAGAAGGGGTGAAGGAAGAGTGATTTGAAGCAGCTGAAGACAAACAAAATGAGGAAGAAATAGCCTCCACTTACTGCCTACTGATGGGCCAGATACCATCCCAAGTGCTTACTTTTGTGAGTTCATTTCATCCGTGCAACAGCCTTTCAAGGTAGGAATAGTCATTTCCATTTTCCATGTGAGGAAACTGACGTGTTTCCTCATGCAGCAACTCATTCTAGGTTATGCTGCTAGCAAATGGCAGACTAGGGATTCTAACTTCCAAACCCATGCCCCTGAATCCTGCCAGAAAACTCACTGATATCAGCAACACTTCTCTCTGCCCAGCTTCTTATAAATATGAACTATTGCCAAAGCCCAGCTCCAATGTTACGTCTTCTGGAATAACCTCCTGTCATAACGCATCTATTATTCTGTGTTGGGTCAGCATGGCAGGGTCTTGAGGCAGAATTATATTATGTTAAGAGTGCATACTCAGAAGTCCAACTACCTGGGAACAAATCCTAGCCCCAGCACTTAAAAACTATGTAACGTCATCACTCAATTTCTTGGTGCCTCTGTTTCCTCATTTATAAAATTGGGTTGGTAAGAGTCCTTACCATGTAGGTGGTTCATGAACACTTAGAACAGGACCTAGTGCACAGTGAACATTCAACAATGATAGCTCTCAAATGACTCTCAGGATGTGTCAGGCACTGCTCTAAGTACTTTCTGTATATTAACATTTAATCCTCTCAACACACTTCCAAGGAAAATATGACTTTTGTCCTCATTTTACAGATAAGAAATTGAGACATAAAGAGGTTAAGTAACTTGCTGAAGATCACATAGCTCAAACAAGCATTTGGTAGTATTAATAGTGTTATGGGCCCAGCCTTAGTCCCATCAGAGCTAGTGTTTCTTTCTCTTGCTCATAATTCAGTCTGGCACTCAGTACATTTTAATGTCAAAAATATACATATATACACACACATGGAGTCTTGCTCCATCGCCCAGGCTGGAGTGCAGTGGTATAATCTCAGCTCACTGAAACCTCTGCCTCCCAGGTTCAAGTGATTCTTCTGCCTCAGCCTCCCGAGTAGCTGGGACTGCAGGCGTGTGCCACCATCCTGGCCTAATTTTTTGTGTTTTTAGTAGAGACAGGATTTCACCGTGTTAGCCAGGATGGTCTTGATCTCCTGACCTCATGATCTGCCCACCTCGACCTCCCAAAGTGTTGGGATTACAGGCGTGAGCCACCGTGCCTGGCTGAGATATTGTATATTTGCTTGTTAGTCCCAAAAGGCTGAGCAAGTCTTCTGCTTTTTTGTACCCACAGCTATTAATACAACTGATTTGGTGACTTGGTTGAGGCAGTTCTGCACTGAAGGTTAAAGTGAATTTGAGGGTGACCTTGAAGCCAGAATGCTGGCTTTTGGACTCTTCACCTTCTGGTGGTAGGGTTTTTAGATTTACTTTGCACTAATTGAGCAGACATTTAATTTTTGCTGGAAATCACCTGGGTATGGTGGCAAGACTCCTAATGAGGCAAGGTGGAAGAGAAGACACACTGAAACTGATCTCTAGGGTTCTAAAGCTGAAAGGCACCTCCGGGATCTCTTGGCCCAATCTGTCAAATGGAACAGTGCTGGAATAATAGCCATACCTGGCTATTATTGCTACATACTCTAATTGGCTTTTGGGCAATCACTTCAATTCCATCATGACTTCACAATCTGCAAAATGGCCCTCTTAGCCACTTTGGTGCAATGATGTAAAATGATTGATAAATGTGTATGGCAAAGGATTTAAAAAAAATCTTTAGGGCTCTAACCATATACATTCTAGTTATTGTGAATATTAGTATAGTTGGCTCTGTAGATGTGTGCATATATAATGTACTTGTTAAATGATTGAACCTTCCTGTCCCTCAGTTTCTTCTTTATGAAATGAGACAATGCTAGTACCTACCTCGTAATGTTGCTGTGAGTTTCAAATGTATCTGCCTGTACTACCTGTACAGTTTTTAGACAAGTGCCTTACATGAAATAAGCATTCAGTCACTATTATTGAGGGCAAGGATCTTTCTCTCTTTGAGAAAACATTTTACTCAATGTTTAGAGCTGACACATAGTGGGTGCTCAATAACTATGGGTGTAATGAATGAGAGATAATTTAAAAAATAGCAATCTCCAATAAGCGCCTCTGCAGACTGTAGGCAATGCCCCTCTTTTTATTAGCAGAACTTAGTCTTGGGTCCCAGTGCCCACAAGGATGTGAGAGGTGAATTCTCAGGGAATGTCTGGGCAGATTTGTTCTGGTTCTGAAGCCCTGTGCCCCTAAACACTTCTCTCCCTTGTCAGGAGGCCAACCCTTTGGAGCTGGAGAATGCAGATGTAGGCTCAGTGGCATAGCTCTAGCTGAACTGGAGACTTACAAGATTTGGCAAGTACCATGGAGCATCATTGCTGCAGTGGCTGCTGTCCAAATAAAAGCTATCTGTGGTGACTGACTCTTTCTGATCCTCCAGATGGACTGGGAAACCCCTCTAGTTGGGGAGCTCTGAGGCAGGTGGTGGAGTCTACTCTAGTTCTGAATGTGTGGCTCTAAGTCCCTTGTCTCAGCTGGTGGGAAGCATGTGCTATGGGGTGTAGTGGCCCATCTCTCTCTCTATTAGTTCCAAAGGCTTTGAGGGGCACCCTCTGCGATCCCTACCTCACTAGATGATAAATAATCTCCACTGCAAACAGTCATCTGGGAAAAGTGGTTATGGTCGAGTGCAGATTCCTAAGGCTAATCATCATGCACAGCAGCCTCTAGATTCCAGGAAGGATAGCAATTCCTTCTCACCCAGGCAGCCAAGGAGTGGAAGAGTCTATTCCCTGTGCATTTATTGAAGGGTTTGAAGAAAATAGCATGGACTTTGGAACTGTACTGACCTGGGTTTGAATTCCAACACTTATTAGTTGTGGCTTGTGTGCAAATCTTTTAACTTCTTTAAGTTGTGGTTTTCTCTGTCTTCAAGATGGGGATAATAATATTTTCCTTGTGGCTATATGTAAAGTTTAATGATAACACATGTAGGGATTCCTAGCATAGAGCCTGGCATATAGGTGATACCTGACACAAGGCAGCTGCTATGACTTATGTAAGCAAGTAAACAGATTCAGTTTAGTCTCAAGAACAGGGTCAGCAAATGTTTTCTCTAAAGGGCTAGACTGTAAATATTTTAGGTTTTGTGGGGCCATATGGTTCTCTGTTGCAATCACTTCACTCTGCTATGTCGAAGTAGCCATAGACCATACTTAAACCAATGGAGCATGGCTATGTTATGATAAAACTTTATTTACAAAAGCAGGCTGCTGGAAGGGTTTGGCTCCTGGGTTATAATTTTCTCACACAAGGAGTCCTGTAGTATCTACATACTCTAATTGCTAATATTTTTTTTTCTGTTTTATTTTTATGGTGGTTATTGAATTCTTCTTTGTGCAATAGATGGCCTCGGCTCAGAAGCCTTGATTGTGTTTGTCCCTGGACTCAGGCATAACTTGGAAATTCTGCAGGGCCCACTTTGCTTATGAAACCAACATTTCAGCTAATGAGGAAAAAAAGGTGAAAGTACATTAAGTTGCTTCAAAGATGATAGGGGATGGGGAGAAGTGGCTTTGAATACAGTATTTTTGTTTCTGGAGAGCAGGGTCTGCATCCAACTCATCTGCAGAACCTGGTACAGAGTAGCCAGGCTTTTGTGAGTGAATTCTATAAATGGATCCTACATAATTTCTTTCAGTCCTCCTACCATAGCTGTATGTCACCGAGGGTATGGGACTCTGCCTAATTAGATGGAAAGTTCCCATCTGAGATTTAAAACAGAAATGTCCATGACAAAATTGGGCAGCCACTTTGGGTTATGTTTGCAGTGTGCTTGCAAAGCCTCATGGGATTAAGGCTAACACTCATGCAATAGCAGAGGGCAATGTTTGTTGAAGAAGATGGTGGCAGATATTTTCCAAATATGGCCACACCAATGTGTGTGCTGTCCTACAAGTTCTTATTACAATGTGATATTAACACTCTTCCATCAAGAAATATGGTTTAGGTTCATTCCCTTGGACCTGGTGGAACTTTGTATACCCCTTGATCAATGGAATGTGGTAGAAGTGATGCTGCATGACTTCCAAGAGTAGGCTGCAAAAGGCAATATGGTTTCCACCTGTTATTTTTCTCACTTTTAGGACACTTGTTCTCTTTTTTTTTGAGATGGGGTCTGGCTGTGTCACCCAGGCTGGAGTGCAGTGGTGCAATCTTGGCTCACTGCAACCTCTGCCTCCCGGGCTCAAGCGATCCTCCCACCTCAGCTGCCCCAGTAGCTGGAACCACAGGTGTGTGCCACCAAACCAGGCTTATTTTTTGTATTTTTAATAGAGACGGTGTTTCACCATGTTGCCCGGGCTGGTCTTGAACTCCTGAGTTCAAGCGATACGCCTACCTCAGCCTCCCAAAGTGAGGACGCTTGTTCTAAAAATTTATCCACCATGTTGTGATGAATCTCAGTGCACATGGAGAAGCCATATGGAGAAACCATTCTGACAGCCTCAGCTAAACCCAGGCAACAGTCAATATCAATGTGTGAGTGAATGAGTCTTCAGATAATTCCAGCCTCCAGCCTTTGAGTCTTCCAGTTGAGGCTTCAAACATGATGAGAAAGTGAGCATTGATTCCCATATGCCTTGTCTGAATTTTCTATCCATCTCCAACCTCTGGAGAGGAAAGGGGGACTGAAGATTAAGTTGATTACCAACGGCCGATAGTTTAATCAGTCATGCCTACATATTGAAGCCTCTATAAAAACCCAAAAGGACAAGGTTTAAAGAGCTTCTTGATAGCCAAACATGCAGAAATGCCTGGAAGGTGGTGTGCCTGAGAAAGGCATGAAAGCTCTGTGCCTCTTCTTTCATACATCTCTTCATCTGTATTCTCTGTAATATTCTTTATAATAAACTGGTAAATATATTTTTTAAAAAACAAATTCACAGTGAGATCACAAATAATTATTGCTTTTTGAAGCCACTAGGTTTGGAGTAATTTGTATTGTAGCATTAGATAGCTAATATTGGTTGCAAAGATATCACAACCCTGTTCTGCCCTGTCTGTCCTATTGTGTCCGGAGGACTTGATAGGACAATAATACTGCTACAAGGCAGCAAACACCCTGAGTTCATTCATTCATTCCCTACTCTGCACCAGGCTCTGTGTTAAAGTCTGGGGAAACATAGATGTATATGCTGCGCCAGCTACTGCATTCAAAGAGGTTATCATCCACAGAGGAAGACAGACACTAACCAACTCATTAAATTTACAAACTGGTAAGGGCTTAAAGAAACTTGCAGACAGTACAGCAAAAGGACAGTGAGGGGACCATTATTTTTACGTGGAGGACTTTGGAAAGGCTCTACACCGAAGGTGACACTCGACTGGGTTCTGCAGGAAGTGTAGCAGTTCACTGTGCAGCCAGGTGAGGAGCAGGAATTCTAGGCAGAGGAAACTGCATAAAAGTCTGCAGGTGGGAAGGCATGTAGCGGGCTGGAGGAATATGGCAGATGGAAAGTAGAATTTGAAGGAGGACTCGCAGGAAAAGAAGCAGGGAAAGTAGGATGAAGCCCTATTGTGTTGAGCCTTACATGGTTGTTCTAAGGAAGTTAACTTTCTTCTCTAAGCAACAAGGAGCCACTCAAGTATTTCGAGGAAGGGAGTGAGTGAGTTGCCTAGACTTGTATCTTGGATGGGCCATTTTCCAATTTGGAAAATAGGCAGGAAGGATTGAAGCCAAGGATTACAGTTTGGAGTTTGTTATTTCCTTAGAGATCCTGGAAGGAGATCCTGAGACAGGGAAGTTGTCTGCAGCAATGAGGAGAAGATGGGTATGTAAGATGTTGCAGGGTGACCACTACCTGGGAAGAACCAGAAAAAGGGAGGTATTCCCCTCCCCTGGTCTGGGTGATGGGCTCACGGTGGCGACACTAAGATACAGGAGCAGGATGTGGGGAAGATGAAGAGCTGTGAGGTTTGGACTTTCAAGTGGAAACATCCTGTAAGCAGTCCATATATGGATCAGAGATCCCATGGAGAGATGTGGGATGGAGATAGAGCACTGGGAGTTGTCAGATTATAGGTATAATTGAAGCTGTGGGAGTGAATGAGGTTATTGAGGGCAAGCGTTTCTCAACTTGAAAACATGGGGCCTACACTCTTTGGCAAACATAATGCTGGGCCAGCTAAGATTCACTGCATCATCCACATGTCTCTACCACCAAGGAGGTGTTGCCAAGCTTTGCCCTCAGTGATTTTTATTAGAAACAATAGAAACATCTCTTTCCTTTGTTAAATATTAAGTTATAATATTGAACATGATGTTTTCAAAATGTATTTATCTTATTTCAAAGATTCTGATAGGGCTGGCATGTTGCTCTCCCTTCCCCTCCCTAATGCCTCTATGTTTCCCTAGAATCTAACACAGAGCCTGGTGTAGAGTAGGGGATGAATGAATGAATCAATGAACGAATGAATGAGTGAATGATTGAAGAACTCAGTATGCCTTCTGACTTGTAGCAGTGTTATTGTCCTCTCAAGTTCTCTAGGACATAATAGGACCAGACAGTGCAGTACAGGTTTGCAAAACCTTTGCATTCTCTCTCTAATGCTACAAAACAATTGGGGGAGAAAATATGGGAAATTAGAAGAGTTCAGGGGGTTGAGGCCTGTGCTACACCAACATATAAAGGGAGAGCTGAATAAAAGGACCCTGAAAAAAGAAATGGAGAGAGGAGGCGGGGCATAAGAGATGGGGAAAGGGAGGTGGAAAGAAATGGAGCAGGGCATCTGGGGAGGACAGAGTAGAGTTTCTTTTGGGAGGTTTACTGTCCCAGGTACTAAGATAAGGACCAAGGTGAGGCCATTAGTGAATGGATAGGAAGGTTATAGGTGCACATGTTTCCCACAGACGCAGACGTGACTGCACATTGGTGCAGGCTGGGTCAGGGTGGAGGTGGCTTCCTTCCCTCAAGGGGATCTTGACTGCATGACTTGATGCTGCCACACACCAGTTATTTCACAATTTGTGTAGCTGATTTCGTGAACTTTGGAAAGTTCTGCGACATTTCTGCCAGTTAAAATTATTCTGTCTTTAGGAAGTCGGGGAGGTGGGTGGCCCCGGTACTGTGCCATTTGTCCAGAGCCAGTTCAGACAAACAGTGGAGGCAGAGAGTTGGGGAGTGAGAGGAAGATGGAGGAGCAGGGAGGATGTGGATGGACTGTTCTCTCCTTGGCTGGCTGAGGGCATAGCTACTGTTTCTCGCAGGAAAGTCAGCTCTGCTCTGACAAACAGAAAGCGCGCGGTGTCTGGCCCCATGTCTCTTTGTGATTCCAGTCAACACACATAAGGAGCATGTTTCCATGGCTGGATTTACTTGCATTTCACCTCCATGGGAATTTTTTCAGAAAACAAAACCAAACCCAAAACTCTGCCTGTTTTGCATGTGTGTGTTTTGGTAATTTTTTGTCAGTGAGGATGTTAAATCAATGCCAAAAGAGTCATTAAAATCAAACATGCAGTTACCTTCTGTACCCTTTCAGTATCCGGGAACAATTAAGCTTAAGCAAACAAAATTGCCAATGGCCTAAAAATGGAAAATAAATCCCTCTAGCTTGCCTAAACCCCTGAGACTTTGGATGGACTAACCAACCCTTTTGTGCTCATCTGACCTTATGGCTAGATTTTGTTTGTCTGTGGTTTTTTTGTTTTGTTTTGTTTTAATTTTTTTTTTAACCCTACACATGAACAGTTGCAACCATTTCCAAGATCGTCATGGGTAGTCAATAAGCACATTTGTTTTTCGAGAGGGATGTATTTTGATGAAGAGCAGAAAGTATGATGGGGAAAATGTTAGAAGGAATTAAATCAAGGAGTGACATAATTCCCAGGGGGAGACAGACGTCAGCTGCATTCCCCGTTTCTTGCTCTACCTTGGAAATCTTTCAGAATTCATTGGAAAATAAATATGTATGTGATGGAGAAGTGAGTGAATTCAATAGCTACAATAAGAGAGAGGGAATGAAATGAAAACACACCCTTGGTTGGATTATTAAACTGATTTAAATTCATAATTCACAGCGGTATGTAAAGCATTGTTTTTCATTGCGTCTGCCTCTTTGTAGGATTGAAAAAAAGGTAATTTGGAGTTCATTCTTTCTGACTTGGAACACAGTATTCTGTATAGTAGGCTCTCAATAACAATTCGTCAAACATTAAGTGCAAAAATGAGTGACAATGAATGAGTAAATAGCAAATGTGTCTAGCTATAGGCAGGAGAAATTATGTCAGGGTCAAAGGTACTTGTTGGGTTATGTAAGATTAAATTGTTGTGCAATTAAAAACAAAACAGAAAACTTTGTACTCCTATGCTGATCATTATGTAGGCAGGTTCACACCCATTATTGTATTAAATTCTCTGAACAACGCTGTGAAGTAAATATTATTATCTCTAATTTATAGTTAAGGAAACTAGAGCTTAGGGAGATTAAGCAGTTGCCCAAAGTAGCATATTTAAGAAGCGGCAAACATGACAATCAGACCTGGGTCTTCTTACTCTTAACTAAGCCTTCCTTTCATCCATTATGATAAGACACTGGAAGGTTGGAGATATGTGTATTCAATGAAGCCTCCAGGGATACTGCATGTTTCAGAAAATTTATCAATAGAATTTCATTTTATACTTCCAAGCTCTAATATGAAAAGAAAGAAGGATTCTCATCTGTTTGGATAGTTTAAATGGAGTTTTGTTTGAAGCTGTGAGACTGGTGAGGTTTTGGTTATTGATTTTATACACTTCAGTTTTCCTGAAATTTGGGTACTTTTATTTAAAAATTAAATTTTACTTTGCAATATTCACAAACTTAAAGAAGAGTTGCAAGTACAATTCAAAGAAATTTTTTTCCTTTTGCAATATTTGGAAATAAGTTACCAGTCTGATGGCTTAGGATCCCTGAATACTTAGTGTTTCCTACAAGCAAGGATATTCTCCTATGTAACCACAATGCAACCATCAAAATCAGGAAGTTAACATCTATACGATATGATTATTTAATTCTCAAACCCCATTCAAGTTTCACCAACAGCCTCATAACGTTTTTTCAGTCCTGAAAGACTCCTGCTTAGAATGATTGTGCTTAGTTGTCATGTCTCTTCAGTCTCCTGTAGCATGAAACAGTTTCTCAGTCTTTGACTATTTTCATGACCTTGACACTTTGGAAGATCAGGAGCAGCTATTTTGTAGAACACCTCACAGTGTGAGTTTATCTGATGTGTCTTCATGATACTTTTCCAGTTGTGCATCTTCGGCAGGGATAGCGCAGAAGTGACACTGTTCTCATTGCCTCCCATCGCAGGGTGTGGAATTCCAGTTTGTCCCATTACTGATGATGCTCACTACACTCACTTCCTAAGGTGACATCTGCCAGGCTTATCCACTGGAAAGTTACACTCTTTTTCCCCTTTGTGATTTTGTAGGGAGATACTTTTGAAATAATGCAGACTGTTCTCCACCACACTTTCACTTTTGAAGTTGTTTGTCAGCATGGACTTGTGGTTTCCTATTTTGTTCGTGAGTTATAATCCATTGCGATCGTGATCTGTTTTGATGTTTAAAGTGTGCCAGATTCGGGCAGTGGGAGGAGTCCTTCCAATCTGGCCTCTGTGTCCTTTTGACATGTCCCCATCATTCTGTGAGTCCCTCCTCATTCTCTGGCACAAGATGCTCCAGGCTCATCTTGTTCTTTCCCTGCCCTACTCTTGGAATCAGCCATTTCTCCAAGGAACCCTGGTTCCTTTTAGTTCAAAATGTTATTTGAAAGCTAAGATTTGGGTGCTAGATGTGCTCATTGCTTTCAGGGTGTTGCTGTTCTCAGGTCCTTGGTGTGGACACAGCCAGCAAATAAACAACACACACACACACACGCGCGCACACACACACAGGCTTACATTTATATCTATAGTTATTTCTATACTTTCTTTCTACATATGTACTGAAAATAGTAAGTTCACACATGTAGTTCCAATTCCAGACTAACACCATACGATTCATTCTAGGTTTCTCCTTTTCCATATTTGTAACTCTCTTGTCCCATGGTGTAAAACTTAGCTTCCATTATCCTTAACAGATTTACTTATTTTATTTATCTATTTTTTATTTTTTTTGAGACAGGGTCTTACTCTGTCACCCAGGTCTGAGTGCAGTGGCATAATCAGGGATCACTGCAGCCTCGACCTCCCAGGATTAGGTGATCCTCCCACCTTGGCCTCCTGAGTAGCTGGGACGACAGGCATGTGCCACAACACACTGAAAGCTTTTTGCAGAGATGGGGTTTTGCCATGTTGCCCAGGATGTTCTTGAACTCCTGGAGTCAAGCAATCTACCCACCTCGGCCTCTCAAAGTGCTGGGATTACAGGCGTGAGCCGCCTCGCCCAGTCATATTTATGAATTGATTCCCCTGAAGGTGACCTATCTTCCCTTTCTTCCACTACCCCCATCTGCACGAAAGGCGTCTTCCCCTATCTCAG
Source organism: Pongo pygmaeus (assembly GCF_028885625.2). NCBI lineage: Eukaryota > Metazoa > Chordata > Mammalia > Primates > Hominidae > Pongo > Pongo pygmaeus. The sequence goes on from NC_072386.2 coordinate 98,147,751, forward strand.
GCTCTGACACCCATCCCCACACATGTATATTTGCCTCACCTTTCTTAGGCTTTAACTTCCTCTCTTTTATCTTTATTTTTTTATACAGATAGGATCTCACTATGATGCCAAGCCTGATCTTGAACTCCTGGCCTCAAGTTATCCTCCCGCCTCAGCCTCTTACCACACTGAGATTACAAGCATGAGCCACCAGGCCTGGCCAACTCCCTCTCTTTGGGCCATCCCTCCCTCATATGGACATCTTTCTCACCCTGCTTAGGCACTGACACCCCACCCCAGAATGTGCCCTATACAAACTCCCTCCTGACCCTGCTAGGAAGCTAGCACCCTGTGCCAGGTGTCCCCTCTGTAGGCTCAGGCTCTGACACCCTGCTCTTAACCACCATGGCTTTTCCCTGCCCAGCATAGACATGGCTTTGTCCTAACTAATGGTTTAGGACTGAATTTTTCAGAAAGAAAAGGGAAGAAAAAGGAAAGGAAGGAAAGAGGAAGAGGATAGAGAAGGAGAAAAAAGCAAGTGCTTATCACTTCAGTTAAAAAATAAGGCAATTTGTCAATCATGCCTCAATAAAGCTGATGAATTAAAAATCATCTTTTATCTCTTAGGAGCTATGATCCAGGCTAAAAGAATATTTTTTAAAGGAGAATATATTTAGGGCTGGGTGTGGTGTGGCCCACACCTGTAATCCCAGCACTCTGGGAGGCTGAGGCAAGAGGATTTCTTGAGGCTAGGAGTTTGAGACCAGCCTGGGCAACATAGTGAGATCCTGTTTGTACAAAAATTAAAAAAAATTAGCCAGGCATTGTGGCATGCCCCTTTAGTCCCAGCTACTTGGGAGGCTAAGGCAGGATTATTGCTTGAGCCTGGGAGGTCAAGGTTACCATGAGCCATGATCTCACCAGTCCCCTCCAGCTTGAGTGACAGAGTGAGACCCTGTCTCAAAAAGAGAAATAAAAATAAATAAATAAGTAAAAAAGAGAATATATTTTGTGAATGAAGCAGGCAATAATCAGAACTAATCTTGACTGTATGGATATCTTTGATTAGAACCAGGCATCTTTTGCCACTGGCTCGTATTGTCCTTTCTTTACCACAGAGCCTGCAAGGCAGATAACTACATTTCTCAAATTTCCTTGCAGTTGGAGTTTTGGAAGCAAATTAGGTTTCACCAATGAGATGAACTCCCAGGAGCCTTGGAAGTTGGAAGTGAAATGGAAGCCATGGTCCTGTTGTCATTGCTGCTGGCAAGTGAGGTCATAGGCACATGCGTGTCTGTGGACTGACACAGATTTATGGCATGTCATGCAGTCACTGGCTTTTTGAGTGTGAGAGGCATTGGTGGTGTAAGTCAGAAGCGGCAGCAGCAACAGTGTTCTGATCTCTGATCTTGGCTTTGGAGTCGTGCACTGAACTAGCATAGCAGTCCTCTAGAATGGGTCCTCTAACCTTCCAAGGATTATATAAACACCTCATTTTCTGTATTAAATGTCCTCTGTTTAAAATACTGAGAGGGGCTTCTGTTTCCTGCGCTGACTCCTAACTGCTACCCTGATTGTGTATAAAGGAGGATTAGATAATAGGCAATGGATATTAACTTCTGGAAGGGTGTCACCGCATTTTATTTACATTAGAACTTCTTTTGTACTTATTATGGGTAATGTGCTTAACTAGATGCGAAGATATTAATAACAGCATCAAACACACACATCCTGGTCTCAAGGAATTTTCAGACTAGAAGAAGGAAGTAGAGTGAAAAAAAACAATAAGCAATTAGGTCTAAAATAAGACAGATGAAGATAAGTGTTGTAAACGAGATATAAATAGAACATTCCTCAAACGTCACTGAGTAAGGTCTAAACTCCATTCCATGGCATTAAAGGTCTCCCAGCTAGTCCACCTCTTCAGCATCACTTGTTGCTACTCCTCCCTGGGTCAATCACACCTGATGTCCAGCCATACGAAACTCCTTGCCATATCTTATGTTCCACTTTCCCTTTTAGACTTGGAATGCCTGCAGAACTCACATCCACTCTCCAGGACCAAACTTCAATGTCAACTGTTATATAAAGGAATCATGCAGAGTTAACCTCTCCCTCTTGGACTTCCAATTAACTGGAGAAACGAGATGCCTGTTGAAAAGAAATCTGTGTCCTTTCCTTTATTATTATTATTATTTTTTTTTGAGACAGAGTCTCTGTCACTTAGGCTGGAGTGCAATGGCGTGATCTCGGCTCACTGCAATCTCCGCCTCCTGGGTTCAAGTGATTCTCCTGCTTCAGCCTCCCAAGTAGCTGGGAATACAGGATGTGCTACCACATCTGGCTAATTTTTATATTTTTAGTAGAGACTGGTTTCACCACGTTGGCCAGGCTGGTCTCAAACTCCTGACCTCAGGTGATCCACCCGCCTCAGCCTCCCAGAGTGCTGGGATTACAGGTGTGAGCCACCATGCCTGGCCTCTCCTTTCTTTAAAATTGTTGCTTGCTGGTCCTTTTAGAGAATGTGGCTTCTGAAAGGAGAAATTATACTATTAAAAGCCACTCCCCCTTTTTCCCAGGGGACTGCTTTATTGTTGTAAAGTAGTTAAATAAAGCAAAACTTTCAAAGACTAATCCTTTATTTAAAAATATTATATATATATGCACAGACTCATATATGCACACATTATAATATATGTAATTCTAATTCCTGATAGTTTCTGCCTATGCATGGGGTTTTTTTCCTTGGGGCCCAAGTTCTCAATGAACTGCCAGAACAACTGTCAAGCTGAGCTTTGGACACACATAGAAGGAATTGTGCAGCTGCATATCTTTTTGTAAAGATGGATCCTTTTCTGCATTCTAAATTAATTCATATATTGTATACTTCTGCCACTTATTTGGGGTCCTGGGGGTGCTTAGCATTGCCAATGTTATTATGACACATTCATGGAATGCTGTATGTTTGGAAAATAGTTTACAATGGTTTGTTAACAAGCATAAGCTTAGAACATTTCAGCAATGGTTGATTCACTTTGTAAAGCACTGGCAGCAACCTATAATATTTATGGGATTGCAAAATCTCATTAAATGAACAAAGTTCCATTTTTCCTACTTGGATTCAGCCATCATTTATTGAGTGCTGACTAAATTGTATGCACTGTACTAGAATTCGACTGAATGAATGAATGCCCATTAAGCAACTACCATGCCAGCCATTGGGTAAGTATTCCATTGAGTGAATGAAAACACCTATTACGGACCTTCTATGGACCCAGGTATAAGGCTAGAATTGAACTAATTGGATAGGATTCTATTATGCATCTCGAATATGCCAGACACTGCACAAACATTCCATGAAATGAATAAATATTTATTAGGCACTTTCTATGTGTGAATCATTAAGCTAGTCACTTTAACATACATGATCCTGCTTATTCCTCTCTACTGTAATGGAGAGGAGCAAGTATTACTATTCCCATTTTATACATGAGGAAACAGAGGCAAAGAGGCTGAGATTCATGCCCAGAGTGGAGAGAAACTGAAATTTGAACACATGTCTCCTAACTCTGTAGCCAGTGCTCTTTCTATTATGCAATTATGGTTCTCCGTGTTTGTAGAACCAAACCTAATTTTATAGCATTAAATCAAATGAGAACTGATGGTACATTGAATATCACCAACTAGAAATGTATTTCTGTAATATTCTCAAGGCAAAAAGAAAACTTGACCTCACTTGTTAAAGATTAGTCATTGGAGCAGTTAAAATTCCTGTGTTCTTGAGCCCTGGTCTCTCTTTTGTGAGAAGGTTATAGACAGTCGGTTGAGTTAGCTCTCAGGGCTGTGGAGACAATTCCCACTGTGGTCGCTAAAACTCAAGTAACATTTCTCATCCAAATAAGAGACAAGAAGAATGGCACTGCTTGAAGAAGGCCAGACAATTGTTCTCTTGAATTACATCCTAGTTTTTAGGCCACATCTTATGCATTCAGTTAATTAGTCTGCAAAGGCTCACTGAATGCCTAGTGCATGCCAGGCACTGTGCAAGTGCAGGATGTGCAATAAGACTTGGCCAGTTTTTAGCTCTGTGGCCTTGGGCAAGTTCTTCAATATCTCAGTCTCAGATTCCCATCCAGAAAGAGGCCAGGTGTTTATGGAGGGTATTATTATTCTTCCTTTTCTTAAACTCTTAACATTCAATTTCTCAGGCTACAAAATAAGTTTAATGTTACATGCTGCCATCTATCTATCTATCTATCTATCTATCTATCTATCTATCTATCTATCTATCTATCAGCATCATCATTTATCATCTCTATATCTATCTATCATATGTCATCTATATATTTCATCTATATAAACATTTAAATAATTTTTTTTCTGGCTCATTATTTTTCTTAATTCCATAAGCCTACAAAGTAGGCATCTTTGCAGTGAGCTATACTCATGCCAGTGCGCTCCAGCCTGGGCAAGAGTAAGACACTGTCTCTATCAAACAAACAAACACCCCAAACCGGACAAAACAACAACAACAACAAATAAAACAAAGTAGGCATTCTTACCCGATTTTACAGATGAGGAAATCAAGGCCCTGAGAGATTAAGCAACCTTTTAAAGTCACATGGCTAATAAAATGGCAGAACCAGGATTTAATCTCAGGTGTGTCTGGCTTCAGAGGCTTGCTCTCTCCTCCATAGTGTGTTGGGTTTGCAGAGACACTGACAGTAAAATATGTGAAATACTCCTGCAGAAATCGATTCTAACAATGAAATGGCAGAGGAGGATCCAAGGTAGGATTGGCCCATCCAGTTAGTTTACTCCCAGTTTGTTCTGAAAGTGATCTTTAGATATTTGAAACAGAAGAAAGTCAGTCTCCTCCAGTAATGACTAAAGAAAAACTGTGCACATTGGCAAAATGGCTGGTATCCTTGCAAACATTCCTCCTGGCTTGAGCTGCAGGAAGGGCACAGAGCCCTGGAGCATCGGAAGAGTAGGTGTGGCTTCCAGGGGCACCACTAGTTCTTTCTCCTTCAGTGTAGCTTCCTTTTGAAGCCTTGGTTTCTTTCATCTATAAAATAAGAGATGATAATTTGCTCAGTGATTGCCATGGGGGTTAAATAAGAAACACAGATGAATGTATTTGGATGAGGCACATTTAAATGAAGTTTAACTCACTATGGAGTGAGTCTGTGTATTAGGCATTCTCTGAGTACTGGGTACAGTGATAAATAATGTTGGGATGGTCTTTCGGAGAAAAAGATGTGATAATGGCAGTGTGGACAGGCTGTGGAGAAGAGAGTCATTATCTGGTGTTTGGCTGGATAGTTTAATATGGGGAAGACTTCAAGGGATATATTTCAAGTTAATGGGATGGGAAGAGGGGAGAGGCGAGAAGCAGTTCTTCTGCCTGGATGGGGTGGGGGGGATGATATAACTGCGTCAGTCTTCCCTGATGCAGCTGTCCGGAGATCTTTGCCTTTGGCCTTGTTCTTGGCAGAAAGTTCGGCAGTAAGTGGTGCTGTGGAAAATATCTCTGTGGTTAATGAATCAATTCATTCAAAGCACTTAAAACAATGAGAAAAACCCTTTGCTGGTTTGTTTCCATCAAGAATGGGCATCACATGTTGCCTCATCACATCTTTCAACCCAGTGACCCAGGTCTCCTCCTCGTTGCTGGAATCATAGTCTTCACATTTCTCAGGATGCGTCTGGAACTTGGTGACCCTTACGGATGTACTATGTGTTATCACTAGGGTGATGAATCATGCCAGATGTAGATTTTACCCCCGCTGTTCTCCAGGGAGTACTATGATAGAACGTTCTTAGAATCCTAAGGCTATTGCATCATAGCTGTGGGATTTGGGGCATATTTTCTTAATAACTTGTATAGGAAGTATACAAGTATAGGAGTATATGGACTCAGTTTTCATGCCTATGAAAATTGTGAAATATGACCTACCTCAAAGGGCTTCTATGAAGAATCAGTGAAATACTGTGCAAACGCTTGGGATAAAGTAGATTCTAAGTAAATGTTGTTTTCCTCCAACTTTCCTTTTTCTGCATCAGAGGTCAACAAACTATGGCCGACTGGTCAAATCTGACCGCCTACCAGTTTTTGCAAATAAAGTTTTATTGGAACATAGCCACACCCATTCATCTCTGTATCCTCTATGGCTGCCTTTGTGTACAATGGCAGAGTGTACGACTGTGACAAAGACCAGATGTGTCATCTGTCCACAAAGCTGAAAATATTTACTGTATCGTCCTTTACAGGATATCTTTGCCAACCCCTGTTCTACATAGTAGCCTTATCTCTGTGTCCTTTTCCTTCCAAAATTTCTCTTTATCAGACTAAATGCCACTGGTGACTTAGACCACCACTACTATGTCAAAGTGTTTGGTCCCTCTGGTTGTTGTCTGAATGCAATCCTATTGATTACAAGTCCTTGGCCAGGCACGGTGGCTCACGCCTGTGATCCTAGCACTTTGGGAGGCTGAGGTGGGAGGATCATGAGGTCAGGAGATCGAGACCATCCTGGCTAACACGGTGAAACCTCATCTCTACTAAAAAAAAATATATATACAAAAAATTAGCTGGCATGGTGGCGGGCACCTGTAATCCCAGCTACTCAGGAGGCTGAGGCAGGAGAATGGCATGAAGCCTGGAGGCGGAGCTTGCAATGAGCCGAGATTGCGCCACTGCACTCCAGCCTAAGTGACAGAATGAGACTCCGTCTCAGACAACAACAACAACAACAACAAAACACACACACAAAGCAAAACAAAAACAAGTCCTTTGAGCATGACTCCAGGTACTGCACAAACTCCAATCCGATCCTGCTGGCTTTGGTCTGACCAAATCTGAGAAGGTGTCTGTAGGTATCACCAGATTACCAAAGAAGTTCATGTACAGATATGCATGCTTTTCATGATGGTAGCAGCTCATTCTCAAAAGCCTCAGGAGTCACAGATCACTCCTTTGCCCAGAAAAATCTCCAAAGGGGCAAAGAAAGTTTTTGAGTTCTTCTCTTCTCTCAGACTAAGATAACATATGTTTGTCAATTGGGTTCTCTAAGAAGCAGCCTATGAGAGGAAGTTAGAAATATAAGCAGTTTATTGGGGAGAGCAATGTCACTTGTGTTAAATAACAAGCACAAGAAGCAGAATTGGGCAAGGAAAGCCTTCAGACCATGACAAGAAGAACCTCAGACCTCAATTCAAGTCTTCCAAAGTCTCTGCCAACCCAAATGAGAGCTCCAGAGCAATGACTGCCTGCTAAAGGAGTCCCATATTAGGCAGAAATGGCCAGGTGTACTCCTCGTGCCTAGCCATTGGCTAGAGGATGCTCAGGAGGAAGGTGGTCCTGGCTTGAAAGCCGAGTACATCCTGAAGGTGTTATGGCAGGACACTATCAGCTACCTTCTCTCATGCAGGACAATGGCAAGTTCTTTCTTTAAGAGAGATCTGAGCAGTGCACCTGGTCCACGTCTGCCCCAACTCGAAAAGGCCAGCACAATCCTGGAGTAACATGCAACATAGCCAGAGACAAAAAAGCATGTCTCTGGGAGAATTATGTATCTGATTTTATTTGCACAGGGCACCAAAATCTTGATTTTTCATATCCAGGTAGAGTCTTTCCAAGCTGGGAATCTTGGAATCTTTTTTTTTTTTTTTTTTTTTTTTTTGAGATGGAGTATTGCTCTGTTGCCCAGGCTGGAGTGTAATGGCGCGATCTCAGCTCACTGCAACCTCCGCCTCCTGGGTTCAAGCCAGTCTTCTGCCTCAGCCTCCCAAGTAGCTGGGATTACAGGCATGCACCACCATACCCGGCTAATTTTTGTATTTTTTTTAGTAGAGCTGGAGTTTCACCATATTGGCCAGGCTGGTCTGGAACTTCTGACCTCAGGTGATCTGTCTACCTCAGCCTCCCGAAGTGCTGGGATTTCAGGCATGAGCCACTGCGCCCAGCTTGGGAATCTTTTATACTAGTATCTAGAGTAGTTCTTTGACTTAGGACTTTAGGAAGGTGACTGGAGGATTTGTTGATAATGACTGGGAGACTGAGTCCATACTCTGTGATGATAATGATAATAACGAGGATGATATTAAGAAGGATGACAGAGTTTCTACATGAATATAGAGTCAAGGAATTACAAGGTCTACATATTAGGCACTGATGTTAGAATCTCTCTCCTCTGCCCTTCGGTAGCTAGAGCTTACCCAGTGTGGGTGTGGAGTCAGCTCTGATCCCACTGCGACTCTTCTCCCAGGAGTTCTCTGCTATGCTCCATGCCATCTTATCATAGGCAGTGGATACCAAGGCACATACTTCTTGCTTCAGAGTCTATCACTCATCATAGACAATACGTAGTCTTTTCTTAGGAACTTACTCAAAGGAGATGCTGAAAGTGCTTCATCTTTATCACTTGGTTTCTATGGAAGCTGAATTTTGCCTCTAATGCGCCTTCTAAAGTGCTGCCTGTGTCCACTGCTTGCAATGACAATGAATGTGGGAGCTGCCTTTTTCTAATCAAACATGCTGGGCTACACTCATGCTGGAAAAATATGTCCTGCTTCAGGGTGGCCATTCTTTGTTGTAAGTCTAGAAAGAGCATCTGAGTCCTGATTGGCAGGAATAATCACTGTCTGTTGAGAATACCTTTGTAGCTCCACTATACTTCCTGTGTAAAGTATTTAACATCCCCTGACATCAGTATTTAAAATTAATTTAGGGCTACGATGGAGTCTTCTTAGAATCCTAAGGCAATTATATTGCATCATAGCTGTGGGATATGAGACATATTTTCTTAATAACTTGTATAGGAAATATACAAGTATAGGAGTATATGGACTCTGTTTTCATGCCTATGAAAATTGTGAAATATGACCTACCTCAAAGGGCTTTTATGAAGAATCAATGAAATACTGTGGAAATGCTTGGCATAAAGTAGATTCTAAGTAAGTGGTAATTGACATGTAATAATTTTCTTAGGTAACTTGATATGCATTAATTTTCTTTCTCTGTTTTTCCTCCTGGGTTGAGTTTACTTGCAATGCATTTGGGAGATAGTTCCTTCTGCCCCTCATTGAAATGGCTGGATTGAAATATTGGACTTCTAAACGGATTTGTGCAAATATTGTCTTCCCAGGATTGCCCTTCAGTCTTTCAAACTCAGGTCCTTTGGCAAGGTCCTTGGCAGCAATGAAAGTGTCCTCCTGGGGACGGGCAGTCATCTCCTTGGCCCAGCACTGCATGCCCTGAGGTGATGTATAGCCACACGGTTAGGAGAGATCTTGACTCTGAGATCCTCAGCACTTCCCTCTCCACCTCTTTGAAGATCTGAACTGAAAACAACACTTGGCCCCCAACACTAATAACACCCATCTCTCTCTGTTTGAGATAATCTCTCTCTGTTTGAGCTAATCTCTAATTAGCTAGGCACTTCCCATGTATTATGTCATTTAACAACACACTGAGGTAAGGGTGCTTATTTCCATGTTAGAAATGGGGAAACTGAGGCTCAGGAGTTCCTTGCCATTGGTCAAACAGTTGGTAAGTGGTAGGCCTGGGATGTGAACACAGGTGTGTCCTTTCCCCTACATGCAGTTCCCATAATAGAGAGTGATCCAGGAAGTAATGAAGCCAATTGCATCCCGTGTGAGGGAAGAGCATCTGCTGAACAGATGCCCGGATATACTGGCCGAGTGCCATGAGGACATAGCTTTTTCTTGGCGATGAGGGCAATATCAAGAGACTGCTCCATGGCAGAAGTGCTTTTACCATGAGTCACCCCATTACTCCATTTGGAGAGTTTATAGCTAAGGAGCTACAGCAATTCACCTGTGTCTCCTACATGTTTAAGCCCCAGCAATCCAGAAGAGCAATTCTATTAAGCAATATCCTCCCAGCAAAGTATGGAGAGTATAAGAAATCATGTGACTTACGTTAATCAGCACCAAATTCAGGTCAAAATCAGGTCAAATTCAGCTGTTTATGGGATCATGTAGACTGATTTACCAACATCTCCAGATAATCTGTTTTGTTTTTTTTTTCGATCTAAGAGGTACACCATTAATTTCTTCTCCTCATTCACTTTCAAGTTTGAAATCCAAACTCCTGATAAAGGCATCTCCAAGTTGTCCATGATCTGGCCCTTGCCTGCCTTTGTCTCGATGTTTTCTCTGAACTGTTATCTCTTACAATTCATGCTCCAGTTGTACCGGCATCCTGGGAGTTCCAGAAATGGCCATGCTGACCCAGGTCTTTGCCCTTTTGATCCTTTTCCTTAAAAAGCCCTTCCTCACTTTGTCTCCTTGCCTAGTCCTTGAATATCTTCCAAGTCTCAGCTCTAAGACTTGCTTCCCTGACATCTTTAGTCAGGTTTAGGTCCTCTTGCTTTCTCTTGTCCTCTTATAGCATCTTGTAAAATATATAAATTGGTGCAAAAGTAATTGAGTTTTTTGCCAGATGAACAGCAAAAACTGCACTTACTTTTGCACCAACCTAATACAAATGGATCCATATCCATTTGCTGGAGTCACCTGCTCTCTCCTTCCTCTTCCACATGAGTCTGTATGACCCTCACAGGAGGGAAATGTGTCTTATTATTCTTTGAACACCCAGTGGTTGTCAGATAGCATGACTCACAGTCAGTGTTCAGGAAACCTTTGAGACATTAACCACAAGGCATGCTGAAATCTCACTCACGGGCTGCGGGGAAAGAGAAGAAGTGGAAGCAGGTAGGACTGGAGTGAGGAACCCACCAGCCTTTCTGATTGGCCCTGACCACGGGACACACAGTGGCCCCCAGGATCAGTATCAAACTGGGTAAAATGCAAGTAAAATGAAAACTGGTAAATACAAGCTCGATGCAAGCTGTCAGCACTTCCAAGGAGAATGCTTTGTCCAGATTCAGGGGTCTCAGATTTTAGTTGGGGGATAAGCAGTCAGGTCATGATGCTGGGTTTGAGGATCTCTTGTTCCTGCAACAGAAATATATTAGGGCTTCACAGGAGAGCAGGCCCCAATGTACAGGACTCCTTTCATTAATTACATTTAAATTAATTTAATGTTAGATTAAATTTATTAAAATTTTTGAGATAATTGTAGATTCATATACAGTTGTAAGAAATAGGACAGAGAGATCCTTAAAGTGGGCATCATACAGAGAGGAAAGTATCCTTGATCTCTGTTTACCCATGAGAAAAGGACTATTTGCCCAACCATTTAGCAGGCTCACTAAGTGAAGCCAGGGCTGGACCCTGAGCTGGTGAAAGACATCTAGAATCTGACTGGATCTAGTCACTCTGCCTCTGAGGACTTACAGTCTAGGGAGATTGGCCAATGAAGTAAGAATTACAGTTAAATGCCACAGTGGAGAGACCTTGTGTGTGTGGAAAGCATCAAGAGTAATGGATGTGGATTCTGTTGGGTTGTAATGATGGCAGTTGGATAGTGCATTAGGTTGGTGTCATGGGATGAGGGGCTGTTCAAGCGTCAGTCTTGAGGCTTGATGACACATCCTCTAGTTGGAGAAGGGAGGCTATGAATTCCGTAATGAGAATAGCATCAGCAAAGATACCAGGTCACTTCACAGCCTGGAGGGCGTTAGGGCGGGCGAGCTATTTGTCCTGATTGAAGGCAGTGTTCTGGTGGAGGAGTAGGGGAAGGGAGACTGGGGGATCTGGTTGAGTTGCTCAGGCATAATCCTGTGGGTAACTGGAGTGAGCTGCAGCCCTACCGGATTTCTTTTCTTTCTTTTTTTTTTTTTTTTTTTTTGAAATGAAGTTTCGCTCTTGTTGCCCAGGCTGGAGAGCAATGGCGTGATCTCAGCTCACTGCAACCTCCGCCTCCCGGTTCAAGCGATTCTGCCTCAGCCTCCCGAGTAGCTGGGATTACAGGTGCCTGCCACTACGCCCAGCTAATTTTTGTATTTTTAGTAGAGATGGGGTTTTGCCATGTTGGCAGGCCGGTCTTGAACTCCTGACATCAGGTGATCCTCCCGCCTCGGCCTCCCAAAGTGCTGTGCTGGGATTACAGGCGTGAGCAACCGCGCCCAGGCCTAGAGGATTTTTAAAATGGGAGTTGCTTGGTGAGGTTTGGATTTTGAAAATTTACTTTTGTCAAAGAAGCACTTCATGTATGAAGGTCTATAGTCTCCCCTTGGATGGAGAATAAGGAGCTGCTCATGGCCTCAGCTCTGCAATCTTCCTGGGCATCCTTACTCTCAACCTCAATCTTACCTCACACAACTCTACAGATTACAATCCAGGCCATGTGCAGTGGCTCACGCCTGTAATCCCAGCACTTTGGGAGGCTGAGGTGGGTGAATCACCTGAGGTCAGGAGTTTGAGACCAGCCTGGCCAACATGGCCAAACCTCATCTCTACTAAAAATACAAAATTACTTTGGGAGGCTGAGGTGGGTGGATCATGAGGTCAAGAGATCGAGACCATCCTGGCCAACATGATGAAACCCTGTCTCTACTAAAAATACAAAAATTAACTGGGCATGGCGGTGCATGCCTGTAGTACCAGCTACTCTGGAGGCTGAGGCAGGAGAATCACTTGAACCCGGGAGACAGAGGTTGCAGTGAGCTGAGATGGCGCCACTGCACTCCAGCCTGGCAACAGAGGGAGACTCCATCTCAAAATAAAATAAAATAAAAAAATAAAAATTTGGCCAGGCATGGTGGCAGACACCTCTAATCCCAACTACTCAGGAGGCTGAGGCAGGAGAATCGCTTGAACTCAGCAGGCAGAGGTTGCAGTGAGCTGAGATCAAGCCACTGCACTCCAGCCTGGGTGACAGAGCAAGACTCCATCTCAAAAAGGAAAACAAAAACAAAAGCAAAAAAGAAAAGATTATAATCCAAACCGTCCACGAAGAGCCCCCAATTGCTTCACCAAAGTAAGGTCCATGCCTCTCTTTGTGGTAAGTAAAAGTGCCTGTTTACTCTCTCTCTGGCAGTGGGATCTGTCGTAGGAGCAGACTGAGTTGGATGTGGGGAGAGAGATGAACTTGTAAAGCCCCTCAGTCTGGAATTCCATGCTTCATCTTGGAAGCTGTGGGCTTTGCTTCCTGCGTGGTCTCAGGCTCATCCTCCCATCTCAGTTTCCCCATCTGGAAAAATGGGAGAACAATATGTACCTTCTTGGGGTGCCTCAAGAATTATTAGTCATGGGGGAAGGATTTGGAGAAGGCAGACGAAAAGCCTTCTCCAGTGTTCTGCAGTCTCCAGAACTGACTGCAGCAGTGTGGGCAGATAAGACAAGCTGGTGAGAAGGAGACAAAAACACGTGTGTTGTGAATTAGCTCTGTCTTTGCTCTTTCTCCTTCCTTGGGGTCAGAGATTTGCTTGTGCTTCAGACTGGCAGAGGTCATTTTTCCAGGAAAGCATCTTCTTTCATCTGGCTAGTAAGTTTTCTCACCTGTAAAATGGAGCTCTGTGGTCCATTCCTCATGGGGCAGTTTGAGAATAGTGCTTGGCACATATAAGTGTTCAATAAATGTTTGAGACTTGAAAAGAAAAAAAAGGTCTTAAGCATCGGAGGCCTTTCAGATGCATAGAATTCATCAAATTCTCCAGAGGCTGCAAGGAAAGAACCAAGAATGTAGGATTCAGAGCTAGACTGGTGTGGGTTCCAATCGTGTGCTCATTATTTATTTGTGAGGCTTCAGGCAACTTGCTCAAAGAGCTGTGATTTTCTCATCTGACACATGGAGATTTGACCCTCTGTCTTATCAGACTCCCCTTCTACTTGAGAAGGTAAAGTATGATCACAAATATAAAGTGACCAGCACGTGGTGAGGGCCTCAGCACCGAGTAGGTGATAATTTCTTTTGTTTTGGCTTCTGCTGCTTGTATTCCCACACCAAACACCACTCCATGCTGGAGACAGATGACCTGCCCAGCCAGGCCAGGGGGGACACAGGCTCTCATCCACATGACACAAAGTACAAAGCCTTGGCTTTGCCTTCTCTCCGGATGGTCAGGCAGCTGTTTGGAGAGACAATCAAAGGTTTGCAGCTGCAGCTTTGGGCCACAAACAGACGGCATAATGCAGCCCTGTGGGGGCAAGTGCCTTTGGGAACAGGGAAGTCATGCTTTGGGGGACCTTCTTCTAATGTCTAAAGGCCATTTCCGACTTTTGAAAAACAACCCATTCTGCTCTCTAACTGCAAAGAAATTGGATACCATAGTCCCAAATACAATCTTATTGACCCCTTCTCTTTTATAGATTATTTTTTTAGGGACACAAACAATGGAAATTCACCAGCATCACTAAGAAGTGATGAGCGTTCCATAGTCTTTAGGGTGAGGTGCAGCCAAGACCCCCAAAAGTCAAGCCCTGTGTTTCGGCTACACGAAAAACTGGCAATCCTTGTGGAGCCAGAAAGGTGGCTGAATTTAGGGAGAAGCCAAGGAGTAAACCATTCACTCATTCATTCATTTAGTAATTCCTTCACTCGTGCATTCATTGAACTAATACTCACTGAGCACTTGCTGGGTCCTCAGCTTTATATTGCTGCTGGAGATGTAAAGGCCCAGCGCTGGAGATTTAAGGGCCCAGCCCTGGAGATGTAAAGGCCCAGCCCTGGAGATGTAAAGGCCCAGCGCTGGAGATGAGAGGGCCCAGCGCTGGAGATGAGAGGGCCCAGCGCTGGAGATGAGAGGGCCCAGCGCTGGAGATGAGAGGGCCCAGCGCTGGAGATGAGAGGGCCCAGCGCTGGAGATGAGAGGGCCCAGCGCTGGAGATGAGAGGGCCCAGCGCTGGAGATGAGAGGGCCCAGCGCTGGAGATGAGAGGGCCCAGCGCTGGAGATGAGAGGGCCCAGCGCTGGAGATGAGAGGGCCCAGCCCTGGAGATGAGAGGGCCCAGCCCTGGAGATGAGAGGGCCCAGCCCTGGAGATGTGAGGGCCCAGCCCTGGAGATGAGAGGGCCCAGCGCTGGAGATGAGAGGGCCCAGCGCTGGAGATGAGAGGGCCCAGCGCTGGAGATGTGAGGGCCCAGTGCATAAAGGTCATAATACACTGTCTGAAAGGAGATAATGATGGAGTAAGAACCAAACCGGAAGGGGATAATGGTAGGGGCGTGTGATCAATGCATTAATCAAGGTATGTGCTGGGCTGGCAGGTACTGGCTGATTCTAGGCAGAGGAGGCAGAGAACTTAGAACTGGCTCAGAAGGACGAGTCGCGGTTCATCAGGAAGTCTGGTGCTCCCTGCGGAGATAGCAGCAGACACAAGGGCTTGCCAAGATGCAGTATCTTCCGGAAGCCATTCTAAGACTGTAGGCAGAGGAGCCCTGTGACCAGGTTAGAGAGGGCAGCAAGTCTACCGCCCAGAGAAACCACTGGAAGTAGAGAAAACGAGAGGCAGGAAGCTCAGCTGGCTGAGGTAAGGAAATCAGAAGATAAGCCCCACATCTGAGGCCCTCACCGGAGCAATAACTATAGTAGTTTATGTTTAACTTGATCAGTGCTGCCAAGAGCTTAACTTAGATGAATTGACTGAACCTTCACAGCAATTCTTTAAGGCCAGAAACTACCTGCTCCGGGTCACAGAGCTGGCACATGAAGGATCTGTGTCTTAAGTATTGTCTATGTGAACTTTATGTTCAAAACCTTGCTCTAAGTGTCTAAACCACTAGTGCACCAGAGTAGATGGGAAGGCTGGGGACAGGCAGAGAGTTGCCTCTATCCCCACAGTCCCTGTGGTTGCCAACTTCTGGGTCTACCCTGGCTTGGAAGTCAGACACCTGGCTATGTCTTCCAGGCTTTGTCACCTCTGCAAAGTGTCTTTTGTTCCCATCACAGTTTTATCTTCTTTCAAATGCTCCCCATCAGGCCCCCCAGTGCCATGCTGTTCCCCGCTGTGCTTCTTGTGCTGTAAGTCCATCCTTACATCCCCCTGATGCTTGCGTGGATGCCCCATGTCAGCCTAAGAAATCCTGCACCTTCTCCCCTGCCTCTTAACTAGCCTCTCCCAATATCTCTCCAGCTGTGGAATGCCCCATAAGTCAAAAAACACCTCTGGCTGGGCGCAGTGGCTCACGCTTGTAATCCCAGCACTTTGGGAGGCCGAGGCGGGACGATCACGAGGTCAGGAGTTCAAGACCAGCCAGGCCAACATAGTGAAACCCCATCTCTACTAAAAATACAAAAATTAGCCAGGCATGGTATTGCACACCTATAGTCCCAGCTACTCGGGAGGCTGAGGCAGGAGAATCGCTTTAACCCAAGAGGCAGAGGTTGTGGTGAGCCAAGATCGTGCCACTGTACTCCATCCAGCCTGGGTGACAGAGCGAGACTCTGTCTCTAAAAATAAACAAACAAAAAACAAAAACACTTCCTGTGTTTCTTGTTTGCTAAGTGAGTCCTGCTCCACTCAAATTGCAAAAAGGAGTAACCGAAACTGAATGCTGCATTAGGATTAATAACAAGAGTCAGCCCCAGCTTTGGGCCTGCCCTCAGTAGGGTGCATGCTTTAGAGAAGAATGGGAGGAGCATGGTGAAGAGGAGTCCTGGACACATTACAGGGGCTTTGCAGAGGGAAACGCTCCAGAGACAGCTTCTGTCCCAAGGCTGACAGAGCACCAGGCCCAATACCTGCGGTTGAGCATCATAATGGCACAGAGCAACATGACCCAGGTGTGAAGGTGTGGGCTTGCCAGATGCTGTGACACAAGGTCACATTTTTAACAATCATACAGAACTTACTCTGTACCAGGCACTGTACTCAGTGCTTTGCAAACACCAACTCCTTCAAAATGATAACTCTAGCTGGATGTGGTGCCTCACACCTGTAATCCCAGCACTTTGAGAGGCCGAGGTTGGGAGGAGGCAGGTCACGAGGTCAGGAGTTCGAGACCAGTCTTGGCAACATGGTGAAATCCCATCTCTACTAAAAATACAAAAATTAGCCAGGTATGGTGGTGGGAACCTGTAATCCAAGCTACTTGGGAGGCTGAGGCAGGAGAATCGCTTGAAACCGGGAGGTGGAGGTTGCTGTGAGCTGAGATTGCGCCACTGCACTCCATCCTGGGCGACAGTGTGAGACTCCATCTCAAAAAAAAAAAAAAAAAAAAAATGATAACTCTATGAAGGTAATACTGTTACTATCCCCATTTCACAGGTAGGGAAACTGAGGCACAGGGAAGTTAAAGAACTTGCCCCATGTCACACAGGCAGAAACAGGCAGAACGAAGAGTTAAACCTCAGCCCTCCAGCTGTACTCTGTGCTCTTCACCAGTCACTCCAGGCTGCTTGTGGCTGCCTCTCCTGTATTGAATGCTCTCTTTGCAGGGTGCCAAGGGCTCCCTGGCTGGGGCCAACCCCCATTTAGAATATCTGGGAACCCCAAGCCCACTGTGGTCACTGGTTCTTTCACTTGGTTGATATAGTAGAGAGTTCCAACTGCACTATCTGACCCAAATCTCTCTGCTTCTCTCAAACTTTGGAACCTCGGACAAGTTAACTTTGTCTCCTGAGGCCTGTTTCTCCATCTCTAACCCAAGGATATCTCTGCTGCTCACTCAGGGTTATAGTGAGAATTAAAGGAGGTTATGGGCATTTTTTTTTTATTTTATTTTTTTTGAGATAGGGTCTTTCTCTGTTGTCCAGGCTGGAGTGCAGTAGCATGATCTTGGCTCACTACAGCCCCTGCCTCCTGGGTTCAAGCAATTCTTATACTTCAGCCTCCCAAGTAGCTGGGACTACAGGTGCATGCCACCACACCCGGCTAATTTTTGTATTTTTATTGGTGACAGGGTTTCACCATGTTGGCCAGGCTGGTCTCGAACTCCTGACCTCAGGTGATCCACCCACCTCAGCCTCCCAAAGTGCTGGGATTACAGGTGTGAGCCACCGCACCCGGCCTGCTATTCTGACTTTTAAAGTAGTAATAGCTCCTGTTGATTGGGTACCGATTGTGTGCAGTCCCTATCCTAGCACTTCATAGACACCAAGAACCCTGTGACAACACCCTGTAAAGTCTTTCTACTTACCCCTGGGCTTCACTGCCAATGAGCTCATTACATTTAGTGGCTCAGATGTCATTAGAGATCCAGCTCTAAGGGGAATCTAAGGATTCTAAGGGGGAATGGCCTATGAATGACGTTCTCACTCATAGCATGGGTGAGAGATGTGAGATGAGAGATGTGAGAATCCCTGAGACATGTTTTTGTGCCCCTCACTGGATCCTAGTTAATGCTTCTCAGGCAAGGTAATTGAAAACATTTGTTTTTATCTGCCTGGATTTTTCTCTTTTCCTTTATCTTTCATTTTCCTCCATTCAAGTATGCAGAAGGTCTGTGCTTCCTTAGCTCAGAAGTTTATAGTAGGAGGCTTGCGATTGGAGGTTTGTGGCCTAAGCTAAGTGCTGATAGACCGAAGTCCTGCAGGGTTCAGGTAGGTAAAATGTCAGCAAAACAGAGGAAACAGGCTGGGTACAAATGTAATAAATAATGGTGGAGAAGTTGGGGCAAACTGATGTGTACATACTCTATCCGAAGGGACCAGCGATACCAGATCTTATAACTTTCCAAAGATATCTGTGTGGAATGTCCTGATCTAAAATTTTGACAATTAATTCAGCTTGATTTTTTTAAGCTAGAGGCAGGCGAACACACTGCTGGAAAAAAAGCTTACCCTGACAGTTGCAGGCAGTCCTCTGGTATAGCCAAGGAATATAGGGTTTGAGAGAAGAAGCATCCCCCAAATGAAAGAGAGATTCACTTAGGATATGGGGAGAGAAGGATGTCTCTAGGGACTCTTTTTCTTTTATTTTTATTTATTTATTTTTTGAGACAGAGTCTCCCTCTGTCACCCAGGCTGGAGTGCAGTGGTGCAATCTTGTGATTACTGCAACCTCCGCCTCCTGGGTTCAAGTGATTCTCCTTCCTCAGTCTCCCAAGTAGCTGGGATTACAGGCGTACGCCACCATGCCTGACGTATTTTTGTATTTTTAATAGAAATGGGATTTCACCATGTTAGCCACGCTGGTCTCGAACTCCCGACCACAGGTGATCCGCCCACCTTGCCCTCCCAGAGGAGTGGGATAACAGGTGTGAGCCACCACTCCTGGCCTCTAGGGACTCTTTGAGCAAAGGGACCTGCATCCTGATGGAAAGACCTGCACCCTGGGATACGGTAAGACCCTAGGGGGAAAAGCTACTTGGTTCACATAGGAGGCTGGCAACACATGTGGGGCTCCCCTATCCAGAGAAGCTTGTGTCACATATCAGGGTGTCAGGCCCAAAGGGGTCATGTGGACTGGACAGTGGCAGGGGTGGGGGTGGTTAGAGGAGAAATTGCTTTGGACAAACCACTTATAACCATAGAGAGCCTTCCTGAACACCTTAATACTAGGTGACACCCTGGAGTCACTGATGCAACCTTGGGAGAAGGAGAGATCCAAAGTAGGATTGAATTTCTTCCATTTTGGTAGGAAAGAGCTCAGGATCAGAATTAAGTTGATTTGTGTAAAATTACTATGCTCGTTCCCTCGCATCTGAGTTTGTGGACTGAGATTCATACTCATGCTTCTGTTTCAGGGAGTGCCATGGCACATCCGTCTTCTTCCCCTGAGGGTGTGACTTTGCATGTCTCAAGCGGTTAGCCCCTCTCGTCCCCTGCCAATTAGTGCTTTATCTCTTCCCTTTAGGTGCTGTTGACCTCTCCAGACTCTTGGGGTCCTTCAGCCATTTGCACAAGATTGTCCTTGAAGCACATCAGCCAGTGGCCATTGACAGGACACTTCTCCCAAAAACTCGTGATGGTGGGCTTTTTCCTCTTCTTCTCCTTCTCCCTCTTTCTCCTTTCCTTCTCCCTCTCCTTCTCCTTCTCCTCCTCCTCCTCCTCTTCTCTTCCTCCTCCTCCTTCTCCTTCTCTTTCTCCTCCTCCTCCTTCTTCTTCTTTTTTTTTTTTATTGACGAAATCTCACTCTGTCACCCAGGCTGGAGTGCAGTGGTGTGATCTCGGCTCACTGCAGCCTCCACCTCCCGGGTTCAAGCAATTCTCCTGCCTCAGCCTCCCTAGTAGCTGGGACTACAGGCGCGCACCACCACGCCCAGCTAATTCTTGTATTTTTAATAGAGACGGGGTTTCACCATGTTGGCCAGGATGGTCTTGATCTCCTGACCTCGTGATCTGCCCTGCTCTGCCTCCCAAAGTGCTGAGATTACAGGCGTGAGCCACCACGCCCGGCCCCTACTTCTTTTACAAGACACTTTTTCAGAGGTCTCCATTAAATGACAGTCTTTTGAGGTTATTCTAAAAAGGTCTCAGAATAGAGGATCCAGAAGAGGCTTCCATCATCATGGACTCCATGTCATGTATTGTTGATAACCCATGTCTTTCACTCTCTTTCCATAATTCAGCTATATTTTCAGAATGCCAGACATATCTTGGGCACAGTGCTAGAGGCTGGAAGCGCACACAGAAATAAGCCTGCTCCCTGCTCTTAGAGTTCTCAGTCTAGTTAGGGAGGCAGAAGCATCAAGAGAGTGCTGTCGTGTACTGCGGTGAGAGTTGGTGATGGCATGAGTGATGGAGGAAAGGGGAGAGGAGGAGGCAACAGGCTGCTCGGGTGTAGGAGGATGTGGTGAGCTTCTAAAGAAAAAAGAAGAGAAGTTCTCATGCTGACAATGGCATTGACCTGGGTTGGAAGAGTTGGGAATATAGGGATGAGGCCCCAGGTGAATGCTTATAATTCCTCATAGAGGAACATGAAGTAAAGCTGTTTGGAGATGCCAAACTACTTAGTGTGTGTGGCAGGGACAATGTGTGCGCTCACCAATCCCCTTTCCCTTCTCCTCTTAGATATACAGTTAGACTATACTTCCCATTCCCTCTCACAGTTTGGCAGGACCATGTGACTAAGTTCTGGCCAGTGAAATGTGTGCAATCTCCCACACTGTATTTCTCCATCCTTTGGCTTAATGAAGAGAACTCCAAAGACGAAGATGATAGAACCAAAAATTGGATGGAGCCAGGGCCCCTGAATGACTGTGTGGTATAGAGACCCAGAGGACTCTAACTTGAGCTGGAAAAGTTTATTGCTTAGATCACTGTGATTTGGAGATTGTTTGTTCCTTCTGGTGTTTTATCAATGCTGCTACCGAATAAAGTCCAGGGAAGGAGGAGAAATTACAGATTAGACTGAATAGGAAGATTGGGGGGCCAGGTTATGAAGGGCCATGAGTACCAGTCTAAAGAGTATGAATGACCATGGCAGACTTTTTTTTTTCTTTCTTTTTTTCTTTTTTTTTTTTTTTTAGATAATGTCTCATTCTGTTGCCCAGGCTGGATTGCAGTAGCATGCGTCGTTAAGTCTCACTATAGCCTTGACCTCCCAGGCTCAAGTGAACCTCCTGCCTCAGCCTCCCAAGTAGCTGGGACCACAGGCATATGCTACCAGGCCCGGTTAATTTTTTTAAAAAATTTAAGAGATGGGGTCTCACAATGTTGCCCAGGCTGGTCTTGAACTCCTGGGCTTAAGCAGTCTTCCTAGGTTGGCCTCCCAAAATGCTAAGATTATAGGTGTGAGCTACCACACTCGGCTGGCCATGGCAGATTTGCAAGCTTGTTTAAGGTAGAGTGGGAATATGAATGGTAGTGATGACAAGGCAGTTAGATTTGCCCACATTTCTCAGAGCATTAGTTCTTTTGGGTAGCAGTTATGGACATCTGGTTAAGAGAGCCTTATAGTTGAGAGGCTTAAAACCAGACTCTGTCAGCACCATGATGTACAACTTGAGGTCCTCATAGCGAGTCAGAGCAAACCAAATCGACAATACTGTCAAGTATCTATTATGGTTTGAAAATTTTGTCCAATTCATTAGATGGTATTCTTGACTACTGACATTCCCACAAGAAAGTCTACCTTCTGATGACCATTAACACTCTTAACATGCAAAGCAAACCAAAGACATTTTAGACACCTTTCAAAGAGGATTCCAGCTCGTCTTTGCCAATGGAGGGGGATTGTGGGGAGCCCCAGATGATTTGTTTGACATATAAAAAGTCTAAAGAAAGGCAGGCAATAACAAGGATGTGGAGAAAAGGGAACCCTTATGCCCTGTCAGTGGGAATGTAAATTAGCACAACTATGGGGAACAATTTGGAGGTTCCTCAAAAACTAAAAATTGAGCTACCATATGATCCAGCAGTCCCACTACTGGATATATATCCAAAAGAAAGGAAATCAGGCTATTGAAGAGATATCTGCACTCTCATGTTTGTTGCAGCACTGTTCACAATAGCCAAAATTTGGAGCAATGTAAGTGTCCATCAATAGATGAATGGACAAAGAAAATGTGGTACTTATACACAATGGAGTACTATTCAGCCATAAAAAAGAATGAGATTCTGTCATTTGCAACAACATGCATGGAAATGGAAGGACTTATGTTAAGTGAAATAAACCAGACACAGGAAGACAAACATCGCATGTTCTCACTTTGGAATCTAAAAATCAAAACATTGAACTCATAAACATAGAGAGTAGAAGGTTGGCTACCAGAAGCTGCAAAGGGTAGTAGGGGTTGGGAAACGGTTAAAGGGTACAAAAAAAAAATAGAAAGAATAAATAAGACCTACCATTTGATAGCACAACAGGGTGACTATAGTCAATAATAACTTAATTATATATTTTAAAATAACAATGTAATTGAATTGTTTGTAACACAAAGGAAAATGCTTGAGGGGATGAATACCCCATTCTTCATGATGTGCTTATTGCACATCACATGCCTGTATCAAAACATCTCACGTACCCCATAAATATATACACGCACTATGAACCCAGAAAAGTTAGAAATAAAATTCAAAAATTTGAAATACAAAAACAATTAATTAAAAATTAAAGTCTGAGGAAATTGGTGAACTGTTTCTAGCAAAGTTACATAAATGCACACAAGCAACTTGAGCAGTACAATATAAGTCCAAGGAAAATTTGGATCCTGTTGACTCATCAGATATGAAGTGAACTTTGACTTTGGAAGAAATCCTTCCATTTGATACATGGTGCCGGGAAAGATCTAGGATGCTTTGGTATTAACAGTGTTTTCTGGGGTTGTATGTATAGCAACAAAGAGGTCAGGCCAAGGCATTAACAGTGTTTTCTGTGGTTGTATGCACAGCAACAAAGAGGTTAGGCCAAGGCAGATATTATTCACTTGAGAGAAACCAGATTAGAGGCAAGTGTGGGGGCATGAGCAAATGTGCGTGTATGACCGGGGCTGGAATTGTTGTCTGATAGTGTCCATAGGCCAATGGGTATTTCACTGTTGCCTACGAAGCAGACCACAACTTTGTGCAAAAGAAACGCCACATCACGGGTGTGTATTTAGTTCAGGATTGTATTTTAGGTGTTTTTTTTTCTGATGCAAGAGCTATATTTCCACTACAGAGTAAGAGGTGATATTCATATGGAATTGGCATATATTGTGTGCCCATGAGGTGCCAGGCTAGATGTTTTGCATCATTATCTTGTCTAGTTTTAACCAGAACTCTTTAGAGTAATGTGGTGCTATTTCCATTTCATTTATGTAGATATTGAGGTGTAATGAGAATATGTGATTGCCTAAGGTCATCCAACTTGTGAGTGGTAGGGCCTGGAGGTTGAGTCTAGTTTTCCAATTTCAATTTCAAATCCAGCATACTTTTTACTCCAGGCCTTTTTGTTGTTGTTTTGTTTTGTTTTGAGACAGGATCTCACTCTGTGTCCCAGGCTGGAGTGCAGTGGCAATCATAGCTCACTCTGGAGCCTCAAACTTTCAGGCTTAAGTGATCCTCCCATCTCAGCCTCCCTAGTAGCTGGTACTATAGGTGCGTGCCACCACACCTGGCTAAGTTCTGATTTTTTATAGAGACAGAGTTTCTTCACGTTGCCCTGGATAGGTTTTTTGTTTGTTTGTTTAAGACATCGATTAATTGGTAAATTTCTTCTCAAGAAAGCAGAATGTTTTTGTTTACATATGCTGATAGATTTTCTTACCTGCTAGGCATAGTACTGATACCTAGAAAATTTGTAGTTTCACCCCACACATTTTTGGAGATTGGTGTTACTCTCCTCTCCTCTCCATTTTGTTTGTTTGTTTGTTTTTGTTTTGTTTTGTTTTGTTTTTTGAGATAGAGTCTTTGCTCTGTCATCCAGGCTGGAGTGCAGTGGCGTGATCTCGGCTCACTGCAAGCTCCGCTTCCCAGTTTCATACCATTCTCCTGCCTCAGCCTCCCGAGTAGCTGGGACTACAGGTGCCCGCCACCACACCTGGCTAATTTTTTGTGTTTTTTTTAGTAGAGACGGGGTTTCACCATGTTAGCCAGGATGGTCTCGATCTCCTGACCTCGTGATCTGCCCACCTTGGCCTCCCAAAGTGCTGGGATTACAGGCGTGAACCACTGTGCCCGGCCTTTTTAAAATTTTTATTATTATTTATTTATTTATTTATTTATTTATTTTTGAGATGGAGTCTTGCTCTGTCACCCAGGCTGGAGTGCAGTGGCACGATCTCAGCTCACCTCAACCTCTGCCTCCTGAGTTCAAGTGATTCTCCTGTCTCAGCCTCCTGAGTAGCTAGCTGGGATTACAGGTGCGTGCCACCATGCCTGGCTAATTTTTATATTTTTAATAGAGACTGGGTTTCACTATGTTGGCCAGGCTGATCCCGAACTCCTGACCTCGTGATCCACCCACCTCGGCCTCTCAAAGTGTTGGAATTACAGGCATGAGCCACCATGCCTGGCCTTTTTCTTTCTCTTTCACTTCCCTTCCATCCCCTTTTCTTTCTTGTTTTCTTCTCTCCTCTCCTCCTTTCCTCTCCTTTTTCTCTTTCCTCCCTTTCCTTCTCTTTCCTATCTCCCCTTTCCCTTTCTTTCTCATCTCTGTATTTAATAATAAAGAAAACACTGAGGGTAACTCACTAAATTCATTTCATGACTCATGAATGGGCTAAACCAATAGTCTAAAAATGCTGCTTAGAGAGAAGTTTCCAGAGCTTCTATGAGTTTCTCTGGCTCCTGCATTCTCCCAAGGCCTGTTGTTTTGGTCTTCCTTGGATTCTGTGAGCAACTCTGAATCCTTCCTGTAAGCTGCCCCCACTCCAGTCCTCCATTGTTCTGTGCCTGAACAAGAAGGTCAGTTCACATCACTTGTAACTGAGGAATCTTAGCTATCAACTGGCATCCCTTGTCAACCTTTTCTTTCTGCCCCTTACTCCATTCTCCCTCAGATTATAGGCAGATTCATTCAACAGCATTGCCAGTGCTTTTGGCTCCTAGAACAGTAATTAGGCTCTGGGTTCCTGAGGACACTTGGTCATCACTACAAGAAATAAAAAATAGCCGAGCATGGTGGCTCATGCCTGTAGTCCCAGCTACTTGGGAGGCTAAGATGGGAGGATCTGTTTGAGCCTAGGAGTTCAAGGCTGCAGTGAGCTATGGTCATGCCACTACACTCCAGGGGTTGAGTGCTGCATCCACCTGGAGACAAAAAGGCTTTTAAAACATTAGCACAGAAGCACCATGCTAGCAATAGTGCCGGGATGAGTTGCAGGAGGTTAGAAGGTATCATCAGTGCTGCTGATGGAGAAGGCAGTGCACAGCTAGCAGGCCCCTCTCTGGATCTGATTGGTACTGTGTGTCAGGGAGCTAAAGGGGACTCTACTAGATTTCAGGGTGATATGCACTCATCCTATGCCACCTCTTCTTCTGACCACAGTCATGACCTAAGGTAACATGAAAAACTTGGAAATGAGACATTTTAAAAATAGTATTTTAGCCAGGCATGGTGGGGTGTGCCTGTAGTCCCAGTTACTTGGGAGGCTGAGGCAGGAGAATCACTTGAGCCCAGGAGTTTGAGGCCATGAGCTATGATTGTGCCACTGTACTGCAGCCTGGGCAACGTAGCCACAGTAAGAGCTATATCTGAAAGAAAACAAAACAAAACAGAAAACCAGGAATGTTTTACAGAATATCGTCATTTTAAAATGCTTTCTCATTCATTGTTTTGACATTTCTTTTGCTCTGACCTCTTAACAGATTAAAAAAAAAAAAAAAACTGGGACCAGGGAGATTATACTTAGGGGGAAGGCAGCAAAGAATGATGCAAAGATCTAGACAGGCTTTGAGATCTAACAGACAGACCTAGTTTTCAGTTTTATTGTTCGTCATTCATTTATTCCGCAGGCTTCTGATTTGTAAGCTATTATGTGCTAAAAATGATGCTGGGCAGGGTTTGTGTCATGGGCACATGACTTCTGCAGTTACACAGGACTCCACACGTGGGGGGTTCCTGCATGTGCTTTTTTTTTTTTTGCGTTTTTAAAACTGATATATCATAGTTGTACATATTTTGGGGGTACATGTGGTATTTTGATACATGCATACAATGTGTAACAATCAACTTAAGATAATTAGGACATCCATGATTTCAAACGTTTAACTTTTCTTTGTGTTGAGAACATTACAATTCTTCTCTTCTAGCTATTTTGGAATATACCATTGTTCCAAATTATTGTTAACTATAATTTCCCTACTGCACTACTGCACTGTTGAATATGAAGTTATTCATTCTATCTAATTTTTTTTTTTTTTTTGAGATGGAGTCTCGCTCTGTCACCCAGGCTGGAGTTCAGTGGCACAATCTTGGCTCACTGCAACCCGCATCTCCTGGGTTCAAGCGATTCTCCCATCTCAGCCTCCTGAGTAGTTGGGATTATAGGCGTGCACCACCATGCCCAGCTAATATTTATATTTTTAGTGGAGACAGAGTTTCACCATATTGGCCAGGCTGGTCTCAAACTCCTGACCTCAAATGATCTGGCTGCCTCAGTCTCCCAAAGTGCTGGAATTACAGACCTGAGCCACCACTCCTGGACTATCTAATTGTATTATTATTATTATTATTATTTTTTCATAGATGGAGTCTTGCTGTGTCATGCAGGCTGGAGTGCAGTGGCACAATCTCAGCTCACTGCAACTTCCACCTCCTGGGTTCAAGCAATTCTTCTGCCTCAGCCTCCTGAGTAGCTGGGATTACAGGCGCCCACCACTGTGCCCAGCTAATTTTTGTATTTTCGCTAGAGATGTGGTTTCACCATGTTGGCCAGGCTGGTCTCGAACTCCTGATTTCAGGTGATCCACCCACCCTGGCCTCCCAAAGTGCTGGGATTACAGGTGTGAGCCACCACGCCCAGCCTCTAATTGTATTTTTATACCCATTAAACAATTTCTCGTCTTCCCCCTCCCAACACACATCACCCTTCCCAGCCTCTAGTAACCACCACTCTACTCTCCACCTCCACGAGAGCCACTTTTTTGTCTCAAACATATGCATGAGAACATGCAATATTTGTTTTTCTGTGTCTGGCTTATTTCACTTAACGTGATGACCTGCGGTTCCATCCATGTTGCTGCAAGTGACAGGATATCATTTCTTTTTTAAGGATGAGTAATATTCCATTGTGTATATGTACCACATTTACTTCATCCATTCATCTGTTGATGGACACTTGCGTGGATTTTATGTCTTGGCTATTGTGAACAGTGCTGTGATAAACATGGGAGCACAGCTGTCTCTCAGAAGGTCCCAGGCTTGATTTAATGATCTACTGTTACCATCTTGAAATTCTTAATAATTGTTAGACAAGAAACCCTGCATTTCCACTGGGCATGGTGGCTCATGCCTGTAATTCTAGCACTTTGGAAGGCCAAAGCTGGAGGATCGCTTGATCTCAGGAGTTCGAGACCAGCCTGAGCAACATAGTGAGACCCCATCTCTATGAGAAATAAAAAATAGCCACGCACGGTGTGGCTTATGTCTGTAGACCCAGCTACTTGGGAGGCTGAGATGGGAAGATCTGCTTGAGACTAAGAGTTCAAGGCTGCACTGAGCTATGATCATGCCATTGTACTCCAGCCTGGGTGTCAAACAAGACCCTTTCTCAAAAAAGCAAAACAAAACAAAACAAAAAAACAGCCCTGAAACCCTGTATTTTCATTTTGCATTGAGGCCTACAAATTATGTAGCTGGTCCTGATGCCTGTTGCTAGGTATAGAATCCAGAGCTGAGCAAAAACCAGCCATGGTCCTTGCCCTAGCATAGAGTATAGTATAGGAGGTTGATGACCTGGGACAACACACTTTCTGATTCTCGGTTTTCTCATCTGTAAAATGAAGATAGTCATTCCAACTTCAAAGAGCTGCTGTGAGCACTAGAGATAATTGTGTAAAGTGTCCAGCCCAGTGGCTGGCATGATGTTCTCAGTGGGCTTGAGATGCAGAGTCCCCATTTCCCTGGTCTCTCAAGGGAGGTCAAAGCTGGTATTTTTTCTGCTACCTCGATATCATTGACCCACCCAAATACTCTTCCATCTCTTATACATTTGGTGTCTTTTGGAGACCGACGTCTTTGTTGGAAGCCTTTGTCTTCCACTCTGCAGTTGGGCACACCCAGAATCCCAAAGCCTGCCAAGGCTTTCCCACTGGGAAGCTAGCATTCCTCCAGTGCCTCGGATTTGCCATGGCAGTGCCCTAATGGAACCAAGGCTGATTCTTCGGGCTGGTTGAATCCCTGGGGGCCCCCATAAACCTGAGTGTCATGAACAGATGGCAGCTTCAGATTCATAGCATCTGTTGGTGTCAAATGTTAGGAAGAGCACAGCCAATCAATTATCAGAGCGTCCTTGTTGAACAAGGCTCTGGTCACTGCTGGAAACCATACCAGAGCTGTTGGTAGTGCCAGGCATTTTTCAAGGAAACACAAGCAATTTAAGATAATCCATGAGTGGAATTTTCATCCCGGGCTCCCCAATTTCCCTGAAGAACTGTGTGCAGTTGCCAAATGATAGTGAAATAAGCAGTTTGTGATTTCCTTTGAGAAACAAATGCCTTGTGATGGGAGTTAGAGTGAGTCCATCATAATATGTAAGAGAAGAGGGACAGTGTGATTCAAAAGCAAGAGCATGGATTTTGAAGTCAGAAAATCTGGGCTCAAGTCCCATCCTTGTGTTTTAGTGGCCGTGTGTCATTAGACAAGTTACTTGCCCTCTCTGAGCCTCAAGATCCCTAGCTATACAATAGAAATAATACTAGTTACCTTCCAACACTGTATGTAAAGGGAATAGTACCGGCAATATCATGGAACTCTAATCATCAACATTCCTTTCCTTTCCTGTTCTGTTTTGGGTATCCACTGGCTGAAAGGCTGGGAGGTAGATTCTAAATATGAAGCTAAGAGGCTACTTTGTATGGGTCATACTTATGCTAGTTTCCTGATGGCCCATTTCCATGGGCAATTGGCACTGTTACTATACCAACACTTGTCACTCTAACATGGTACAGGTTGACCTCCAGCTCAGCAGCTCTCTGGCCTAGTGCTAGCTCACCCTGGGGATTCTCAGATCTCAGCACTGACACATGTCTTCATAGTGAAGACAGACTGATTGTGTGCCTAAAGGTAGACAGTTGTTTCTCTGCTTGAGGTCTTTTGACTATGCAGATCGTGTTGTCCAAGGCCAGCATTACTGCCTCCTAACAGGTCTCTTGCTGATAATCCAGAATTATCATCTTCAATCTACTCTACCTTATTCCCTTCTTCGTTCCCTGTCTCATCATTCATATATTCATTCTCTGAATGAGGATTGTAAGCTAGCACTGGGAATACAATGGTAGACAAGACTGGGAGCAGCCATGACTTCAGGGAGCACCCAATCCAGAGGAGGAGACACAGTAGCTGAGGAGTGCAGCTGCAGGCTGTGGGTGCTGGAGGAAAGCAGGTGCGCACCAGGCTGAGGGTGGGAGGAAATGTCGGAAAAGGTGCCCTTCGAGAGCCAGAATTGACAAGTAGCCACCCAGTGGACCTGTGTTTCTTCTGGCTCCTGAGGGTCCTCCTATTTAGAATGTGAGTGACTGTGTCTTGTGTCATCATTCTGTCCACGTTTATGTCTTCGAATAGACTAAGAATCCTATCACAGCAGGAGATGCATCTTCTTCAAGTAGCTATCCCTCCATGCTAATGTTAAATGATTAGGAATCAATCAATCAGTGTATTAGTTAAGTAGTTAAAATGAACATAGTGTCATTTTGGGTGGAGTCTCCATCGTGAATAAATATCCCTGTGGTACTTAGGAGAAGGATTCATGTATACACTTCTTGTATGTGAATTTGTAC